>NC_080102.1:3223333-3525000 GCF_950005125.1 Chionomys nivalis | reverse complement strand
GCTCGTTACCAGGGCAACCTTTGGTCCTGGATAAATCCAGTCTCGTCCTTATGCAAGTGAACTGTGATGACGCCTTCTGCTTTGGCCGTAGAGACAGAGTCTTCCTATGAGCCCTATATGGTGTTCGAGCTGAGAGACAGAGCCGGTGCCTCCACGTGAGCCCTTGTCCCTTGTCTAGGTTGGCCCATCTGGGAACTCTCTTAGGCAACGGGTCGGGATGGTGCCTACTGGTTCCTTAAGCTTGTTGGTGTTGGGTCCCTCGCAGGCATAAAAGTGTAGTTAGCCGATCTTAGGTTCACTAGCATTCATTTCACAGCCTTACCTGAGACTCTTCGGAGAGTAATTAAGGGTTAACCATTCCGTGAATGACGAACCTAGAAAACTGAAAGTCTCAGGGTGTAAAGTGCTTGCTACGCAAACACAGAGACGTGAGTTTGGTTCCCAACGCCGCTGTGGAAAGCTGGGAGTGAACGCTGGTGTGCACGTATAGCTTCAGTGCCGGGAAGGTGGAGGCAGGAGGATTCCTGGGATTTGTTGGCCAATCCCAGTGAGAGACCTTGTTTCCAAAAAGGTAGACATTCTCTAACAAATTACATTCAAGTTTGACCTATGGCCTCTACACACACAGACACATGCACACATGTGTGCATGCACACACACGCATACACACATGCAAGCACATATGCGAGCACACACATGCACACGCACACGTACACACACATGCAAGCACACACATGCGTGCGCGCACACGTTCACACACAGACACACGCATGCGCACATATGGACACATACACACACCTACCTCACTCACTCAGTTTCTGCTCTCACAAGCTCCTCCAGGAAAGGGACAGTGAAAACAAACCAGAATCTCCTAACCTCCCTCAGGACTCCTCTCCTGGGTCCTTCCCACAGCCCCAGGATAGTCTGACCTGGAAGCACAGAGCCCTTCAGCCAGGCACAGGGCTGGAGCCGCGTGAGGACATGCTTGCATTGACCTACTTGCCTTTAGAAAGCAAGATGGAAAGGAGGGAGGCTATGCTCGTCCTACACCTCAGATCTGACAGCCCAGCTATTCAAAGCTCCACAGCACGGAGGTTTTGATTAGGGTAGAGACAGCAGGCCCAGGAGGCCCAGACCCAGCAGCAAATGTGGGTTTGAAGTGTTATTCTTGGCTCACTGGGCCAGCGTCTCCATTGTTCTCAGGGCCTGGAGCAGAAGCGCTAAGAAAGGGTAACTCTCTCAGTGCCACATGGCGCTTCTGTCTGGTTAGCCTGGAGTCCGAGAGGGAATCAGCAGAGAGCCACCAAGCCAAGCTGCAGAGCAGGCTCAGTTTGGCACTGGGCGTGGCAGCTCCTTCATTACAGCGGCAGTGGTGGTGCTGGTAGCTACAATCAGCCTCGGGGAAGATGCTAACGAGCTCCCGTCTGGAGCAGATGGTAGAAGGCTAGCTTTTGATTTCTCTTGTTCTGCTGCTTTTTCTTTCCAAAAAAAAAAAAAAAGTGCTAACCAAGACGCTCTTTCTTGTGCTTGATTTTAACAAAGCCACATATGAATTTTTAACCCTTTTTAACCTGACTTCCCTCAGATCCTGAATTCAAGGAGCAATAGCATCTTGGAACCCAGGGAGACAGCCCCTGCATCTTCCCTCTGCTTCTTCCCATGCTTCTTACACCTTCCCCTGCTAGCACAGAGGAATCAGATGGGAGCGAGAAGGCTGATAGTCACCAGCGCTCAAGGACCCTGTAGGTGTGGATTTCATCTTCTTCCTGTCTGAAGCAGGCAGAGATTATTATGCTTTCGTTAATTTTTGTTCCCCTCAAGACCAATAGATGCCCTGTCCTGACACACACACTCACACATGAACTCGTGAAGTCAATCACTACAGTTTGCCGGATCCCTTCAGTGCTCCACTAAGCAACACCCAGACATTACTTTAGCCCTACCCTTATTTCCTTAACCTTCATACTCTGTCTGAAAGCAGGTGCTGTGATCAGCCCATTTCCACGGATGAGGAACTGAGGCTAAGGAACATATCCAAGATCAAATGACCAGGAAGGGACACAACCCAAAGCCAGGAAGTACCATTCCCAAGCCAGAGCTCTTAGTGATGCATCCTTCTATCTTCCCCATGAGTAGGTGGATGCACGGTTGACGTCTCCAGGATTTCAGGCGTTTGTCCTGATTCTGAATTGTTTGGGGGTGAAATGTTAAGTGGCTCACTGGTGGAAAGGGACTCGAGCAATATAAAGTGGCATTGTTCTGAGTTCCGGGATGGAGGGAAGAGCGGCCATAGTTCAGGGAGGCTCCGCATAGAAACTACCAGAGAATGTGATGGATTAGACTCAAAGCCACTGTTGCCTTGTGCTGTGTGAGCCAGGGCTTCGGGCAGAGTGTCAGCGTCACTGCAGATGAGATGGAGGGTAGACTGTCGAGGCCAGAGCCTTTCTCGGAGCTCACGCAACTCAGAGGCTTGATGTCACCCACTGGCTCTGCCGAGGTCTGAGCGGAAACCGCATCTTTCTGTTTCTTTCTTTGAGGACGCGTCCGGTCAAAGGGCCAGCCGAAATTCAAGGGAGGTGGAACAGATTCCTTTAGATGGCTCAGTGGCCCGTATGTAAACATCTCTGCAGACAATCTACCCTGCACTGTCTTGGCAGTGGCAGATGGACAAGTGTTAGAAAAGCCCACTGTGGTCGCTTTGCTGGGAGGGAGGAATTCTCCTAGAGATCACATCGTCCTCATCCTCTCAGCTCCATCAGCTGAGAAGGAGTTTGTGGGCACAGACTGGCATCACGCATCCGTTCCTTCGGGCTATGACAGTCAGTGCTTCTCTGACCACTGAGTCCAGTGCAGAGGCAACACCCTCCCTTGACTCAAGCGGTCAGCACACACTGTCTGCCGAGACAGACTGTGGGCAAGGGGCAGGGGCAGGGGCAGGGGCTGTCTACCCCAAAGAGTGCCCAGAGGCGATGTGCCAGGATGTTGCAGTGGTGGCCAAGGGTGGAAGGCAAAACACCTCATCTGCCGAAAATAACCAACTCATGTCCCTACGAAACCAAACCAATGCCCCATCAGAAAACCCAGGAGGGGCCTTAGGGACATAACCAACTCATGTCCCTACGAAACCAAACCAATGCCCCATCAGAAAACCCAGGAGGGGCCTTAGGGACATTCAGGCCCTAGCTAGCAGGGCATTTACAACTGTCTCACATAACACATTCAAGGTGAAATGTAGGAATGGAACCTAGTGTCCTAGTCAAGGTTTTTACTGCTGCAATGAAACACCATGACCAAAAGAAACCCGGGGAGTCTCAGTTAGGGTGTGAAGAGACACCGTGACCAAAAGAAACCCGGGGAGTCTCAGTTAGGGTGTGAAGAGACACCGTGACCAAAAGAAACCCGGGGAGTCTCAGTTAGGGTGTGAAGAGACACCGTGACCAAAAGAAACCCGGGGAGTCTCAGTTAGGGTGTCTGTTGTGAAGAGACACTGTGACCACGGCATCTCTTATAAAGGAAAACATCTCATGGGGTGGCTTACAGTTTGGAGGTTTAGATCATTGTCATCATGGCAGGAGCACGGTGACATGCAGGGAGACAGGTGCCGGAGAGGTAGCCAAGAGTTCTCCATCTGAATCCACCGCAGGAAGAGACAGCGAGCCAGTAGGCCTGGCCTGATCTTCTGAACCTCAAAGTCCAGTGACACACTTCCTCCGATAAGGCCACGCCTCCTCATAGGGCCACCCCCTATGAGCCATTTCATTCAGACCACCACAGGCAGGAAAGGGTTTACCTGACTGACCTTCCAGATCACTGTTCACCGTTGAAAGGGGTCAGGACAGGAACCCAAACAAGGCAGGAACCGATGCAGACACCATGGAGGGGTCCTGCTTACTGGCTTCTTCATCGTCATGGATTTCTCAGAACCCATGCACCATTCACAATGGGCTGCACCCTCCCCCATCAATCACTGAGAAATGCCTTACAGCTGCATCTTAGGAAGGCATTTTTTCAACGAAGGCCTCCTTTCAGGTTACTCTAGCTTGTGTCAAGCTGAAGTAAAACTAGTCGGCACAACTAGGGTGGAAAAACAGAGTGGACTATGAGCCGCTGAAGAATAACCGCAGCTTAAGGACTGCTGGTCCAGGGGCAGCCTAAGAGATGACGTTTAATCCCAGCCGGGAGAAGGCTGAGGCTCAGAGAAGGGAGGCAAGGACCCAGTCTGCAGCCTCTTGCTGTCCTCACACTGATAATGAATACTACGTGAGCATCAGACTGCCTGTTGGGCATTTTGCTCAGTGACGAGAATTCAAGGTGGAAGAGGACACAGTCCTCGCCATCAAAAAAGCCTTCTGTCAGGACAGGGTTGCAGAAGGGCACACTGAGCAAGCCCCACTATAGGCTGCAGGATCCAAATGTACTCAGGAAACTTGGCTGGGGGGTTAGGACAGGAGCCCTGCATGTCAGCTTCTGGTCCCTTGAGTGATGTCTGTGGAGTCTATTAGCAAACTTACTTTAAAAACAAACAAATAAACAAACAAACAAAAACTTGTATCCTGAGCCATCCACCAGAGCCTGCACGGCAGGAGGTGTTCAGGGAGTCTCACCCCCACAGCCTGAGGAAGGTAATAACCTTTAGAAACGAGGCTCCGGTTTCTAATGTCTTCTCTAGGTGGGATCTCAGGAGAGCTAAGACTCCATCAGCAGTGTACCTGGGAAGCTCTTGGTTAGGCAGTCATAGGAGTGTTTAAAGCAGGTGTTCAGATTTGAGAAGAACTCCAAGATAGACAAACATGGGAGTTACTTAAAATTTCCAGTCTCAGGCTGGCCATGTTCCTGATGGATAGCAAGCTCTTCCTTCCAAGGTGTGCCGTCCTCACACAGATCCTGTGAGGTGGCCATGATAGTTAGTAACCCCGCTTTACAGAAGAAGAAATGAGGCTCAGAGCATACTTGCCTTTGCCCAGTGTCACAGAACTACCAAAGGGGAAGAGTCTGTTCATGCTGCCAAGCACTCTCCTACTGAGCTGGTCCCTGAGACACTCTTTCCTTTGGGAAGCTAAAACAAGACAGCCCCCTCTCCTGGCTCTGCTCCCCATCTTTGATTTATACCAGAATCTTGTTAGAGACAGCAGGTGTACCGGTCCCCTCCTCAGTCCCCTGCACCAAAGCCTGCATCCCAACACACCGCAGGGGGTTGCATATTTGGTGATTTACCATCCTGGCCCAATGGGCACTACTTAGGGAACCCTCCCCAAGGGCAAGGTCACACACTCTGAGTGGTCTGAGTCGGTGAGCCTGGGTACAGCAAGGCATCCGGGTTTTTATAGCTCCGTTCTCAGGAGAGTCTCGTGGACTTCAACCTCTGCGGTCCACTGAGCAGAACCAAGGTGGTGGCAGAGCTGGGCAGTGATGTCACTGCGGCAGAGCCTAAACAGGGATGGGGGCGTGCAAACAGCTTCAGAAAGGATGCCATGGTAACAGGCTAGTGACAGTGCACGACAGTGGAGGAGACTCCTGGGCAGCCCTGTCGGTCATGGCAGCAAAGTTGGAAGGGGTGACCTTTCCGCGTGCCCGGCGCTTCGCGCGCGCGGAGCATGGGGTGCACCGGCACGCGCAGGCGCAGAGGTAGGGGAGCCGTGGGGCGGCGGCCGGTGGGGCGGGGTGACTCAGCGAGCGGAGGCGGTGCGGGGGCGGCGGGCGACCGGGAGCCAACCGCAGCCGCTGCGGGCCCAGCCTGCCTGGCAACAGTCAGCACCTCCCTCCCGCTGCGGAGGGGGGAGAAGGGGAGGGGGGAGCTGGGCGGCCTGCAGGTGGGGCGCGGTGGCGTATCTTTGTCCCCGCACGGCCCGAGGCTGTGCGCCGCCCGCCAAGGCTGAGTCACGGCCGGCTGCGTGGCCAGATGGCCCCACCCGCAAGGCTGCGGCCCTCGGCTGAGCATTGGAAGGGATAGCGACAGAGCAAGGTGGCTTCTGTGCAGCGCCCCCGGGATGGAGAGGTCCAACCACCCCCAGCTAGCGTGGGTTAGAAAGCCCCGTAGCAGCTGCTACCCCTGGGAGTCCACGCGAAGAGAGCGTGTTCTAAGACGTGCAAGGGGCTGGGGGGCAAAGCTCAGACAAACCCGGAGCAGAGGGGTCCAGGCAGGTTCCTCCCTGTTGCTCTTCCGCTCCACACGTGCCCAGGGCCATCTGGAGGATGTGAAAGAAATGTAGAGCCCCCTACCCTGTTCAGTAAAAGCGGGGACAGCCGGGACACCTGCATTTTAAAAGGATCCCAGCCCTTTTCAAACTGGTGGCTGATGCCGTGCGCTTTGAACGTCTCCCGTGTTTAGTTGTGTGGGTAAGGCATGTGTGCTCGTGGTACCTTCTATCTGTGGACTAATGACAGGGTGAGGGTGAGGGGTGACATAGGTCACCAGGCCCTTCAAGTGTGTGCTCACAAGCGCGCGCCAGTGGAGAGCTCTTCAGCCAGTCTCTGACATTCTCAACCCCACACCGCACTTCGCGTTTTCCCACGAGCTGTGCGCACCCCCCCCCCCTTGACCTTGAGCTCCAACCGCCTCTGCTGGGCAGGCGTCCTCACCATCTCCGCCTCTTTTTTTGTACATCTGTGATAATAATGAATGCCACGTGATCAGCGGCCGCCGCTGGCACTTTGGTATCTTTTTCTTTTTCTGGTATGGTACCGCGTGTGGATAGTGCACCTAAAGCCTACTGGACTCTATAACACATGAACTCCCTAAGTCTGTTATTTCTAGGTAGATGTCAGCTCAAAGGGATTTCGTGTTTTACGTAGTTTTATGTGTTTTATTAGGCTGCTAGTCTATTAAAGGAGGATAGAGGAAAAAGTTCACTGAAAATTAGGCTTAAGACAGATTTAGCCCTTTGCTTGGCAAATGTCGTCCTATCCTGTAACAGCCCATAGTGTATGTGTGTGTGTGGGGGGGGATTGGATAAAGACTAATTACATTTTCATCAATTTGTATGAAGTGTAGACACAAATGTCTCTGGGGGCAGATGGCTTTGATTCAAATCTCAGCATTTCCACTTTCTAGCCACATAACCTCGGGTTTATTTGCGACATCATGCCTCCATTTCCCTAACTGAAGTAGGGATGTCTTAATTTGACTCTATACCACGTGTTGCCTGAAAAGGATTACACGGTTTGTTGCTATGGTTGTTTGTTTTGCAATGTGACCCCCACTTTACCATGGTGTGTGGGGGGGCGCGCGGTTTCTAAACACGCCCCACTGTGGTTCAGCCTCTTCCCTCCCAGCCCCACCCTTTCCATGCTGCGTCTCTCCTGATTGGCTGTGAGACATTACCCATGAATGCTGTCGTGAAGTGTTATGACTAAGATGTGTCTCTGTATATTCTTGTGTTTCTGTGGAATCATTACCTATGTATACCATGAATTAGTACAAACATGTTACTTGAGTTAATTTATCTAATTCTTTTACTCTCAGCTTCCAAAATAGGAATTATTGTTTTCATCTCTAGCTCTCCAGAAAGGAAGCAGAAGTGCAGAGATTTTGAGAAACAGCTGAGATCGCACTATTAGGAATGATCAAATTCTGACTCTGAACGTGGTAGCCTGGTTCTCAAGCCCTGGTACCTAATCACGGCAAGGCGTAGCTGTTACATAACCACAGGGATTACGGTGAGGGAGGGGCTCGCCCCCCTCTTGACCCACCAGACAGCGAGGCTGGGATTTCCAACTTTCATCAGTACCTTACCTCTTTGTACAAAGGTCCCTTTTAGCCCCTGAAAACTGGTGTTTGAAAAGAGGATGAGGCTCTCTGGAGGGGTTTTAAAAAGCGTTGGATTCAAGCAATCACCCACTCCAGGCTGGCACACTGGGGTTCAGGGATTGTGAACACGTCTCTGGAGCCCAGAGCTTGGAAGTGCTTCCTGGAGGCAGGGTAGTGATGGTTTACAAACTCCAGCCGCTGGCTTCAGCCTTGGCAGATTGCCCCCGTTCCTGGACCACAGCCTGGCACCAGCCCCACACACATGGCAGTTGCTCACATACTAGCTTGTTGCTCTCACCTCATCTCTGCTCAGCCCCCAGTCATCTCCAAGGTCAAACCACAAATTCTGCTCTCCAGAGCAGTGGTTCTCCTTTCATAGGGTCACCTAAGACCATTAGAAAACACAGATTGTATATTATGATTAATAACAGTAGCAAAATTACAGTTATGAAGTAACAATGAAAATGATTTTATGGTTGGGGTCACCACAACTTGAGGAACGGTGTGAAAGGCTAGGGAGGCTGAGAACCGCTGTTCTCGTCCCTGGTGCTTGAGTGTCTGTGGTGACAGCAGCAGAGGCAGGAAGGGTGGGGACGTCTTATTCTTATCTTTCTTTCTAGTTTATTGTAATTATTTTTAAGACTTTAACAGGCAAACCAACCTTTTGACATTGTGATTTGAAGGTGTTACCTACAAAGTTCATACCTAAGGGGGAAAGAAAACACAGAAATCTCTTACTGTTTACTGTGAATACAGGTGTTGGCTGTATTCATAGCTCTCCTTAGCCACAAGTTGGACACACCTACATCCTTAACCCTTTGTAACCCATACACTGAAGCTTGCTTTGCTTTAAATATGCTCCCCTAAAAGGTGTGCTAAACAATCTTCAAGGCAATGATGTTAAAGACCTGGGGCCTTTTGTGGGTGAGTAGGGCCCCAGAGCTCAGCCATTATTTTTCATTTAGTGCCATGGTCAAAGGCCTCGAAGTTCAGAATCTGAGCTCTTCTACCTTCTGCCCTGGAATGGTGCGGGCTTGCTGCGCGTCTTCCCTGGGATGGTTCAGGATCACTGCGTGTCTGCTATGGGGTGGTGCAGGATCGCTGCATGTCTGCCATGGGACGGTGCAGGATCGCTGCATGTCTGCCATGGGACGGTGCAGGATCACTGCATGTCTGCCATGGGATGGTGCAGGATCGCTGCATGTCTGCCATGGGATGGTGCAGGATCGCTGCATGTCTGCCATGGGATGGTGCAGGATCACTGCATGTCTGTTATGGGATGATGTGGGCTTGCTGCATGTCTGCTATGGGATGGCACAGGATCACTGTGTGTCTGCCGCGGAATGGTGCAGAATCGCTGCATGTCTGCTATGAGATGGCGCAGGATCGCTGCATGTCTACCTTGGTATGATGTGGGCTTAATCCAGCTGGCCCAGTCAATCACCTGGCCAAAGACCACCCTCAGGAGGACAAGTTTACTTTTCTCATGTTAAAGATACAGGAGGAAAAATTATCCCTTAATGAGATCAAGTTCTTTTCCTCCCCAGAATTCCCACCCCCAGTGCAGCTGCTTACAGAGCCACAGCCATGCAGCTCGTGACTCTGCCCAGTTCTCTGGGTCACTCAGAAAAGCAGGGCCGTTCTTCACATCTTTCTGCCCCTTTTCTAAACATTCTTGATCCACACATTGGATTCGTTTTCTTCTGTAAAGCTCTCCTCTCTGCCATGTGGACACTCGTCCACCATATGGCTGACCTTCAAGCCTGACTCTAAGAACATGGCCTTAGGGTTCCTCTTCTCCATCTTCCTCCTCCAAGCAAGCTGCCTAGATTCACAGATTTTCTGCTTTGAAATTTTTCTTTTTGGCCAGGCAGTGGTGGCTCGGGCCTTTAATTCCAGCACTCTGGAGCAGAGTCAGGGTGATCTTTGTGAGTTTGAGGCCAGCCTGGTTTAGAGAGTGAGTTCCAGGACAGACAGGACTACATAGAGAAACCTTGTCTCGAAAAACAAAACAAAACAAACAAAAAACCAAAAAAAGCACCAAAAATTTTTAAAAAAAAGAAAAGAAAATTTCTTTTAAATTCTAATAAAATTGTCCTCAAGCTTCCTTTGAATTCTATTCTTATATTCTTTGATTAATGAAACAATAAACCCTAAGAGGAGGTCCCTGGCTTCCCCAGTATGCCCCAATAACATGTGACAACTTTGGTGAACTCCTCAGTGACACAAGCACCTAATGAACCTCTTTTTTATTTTTCTTCTGGCTGCCTATTGGTCACCTTTCCCTCTGGGCAGCCACACATTTCCACTTCTCAAACCTGCCTTCAGAAAGAGAAATGGCCCCTGTCTCCATCCATTAATGAAGCCCCATTTTGGAACATACATGGAACCCACAGGATTCTGTCCTCCTTGTTTTAACTCAACCTGCCCAGTCTTGGTCCTCTAAGGGATAAAAGCCACCAACCAGGAGTGGGGTGGTGTCGGGTGATCAACAGGTCCATTTGCATCTGGGGTTTCTGTCTGTCCCAAGCTTACCCAGCCCCCAGGCGGTGTTTCCTAGAGGAGGGCAAACTAAGTTTCACTTCCTCTGGAGGAGATACGAATAAATGAAGATGGGCAGCAAAAGAAGGAAGAAGAAGAAGAAGAGAGGGAGCCAATATTTCTAGAGAAACTCCAATTGCTTTACCAGAAAACCACAAGGAGCCCCTCACGCCTGCCTCTCTGCACACAGGCTAAGAGGAGCCAAGCCTGTCTAAGAACTAGTGCAACAAGTCTGGCGGAGGGCAGGAGGGGACCCCTTCCACACACTACCCTGCAAGAGAGGACGCCAAGGGCGGGACCACTAGGCAGCTGTTGTCTGAACCATCCACTAGGGTGTCCTCCTGGGGTGGGCCAGCTGTAGAGCCAGCTGTTCATCTAGGTACTCAGATGATTGCCACCTGGAGCCAAGACTAAACTGCCCTGTTCTCAGGAATCTCTGTCTGCTGGGAGTGTGTCCTGAGTGTGATCTGCCTCGGAAGAAGGCCTGGGAGGCTGGAGGTACCTTTGCACACGGTAGGCTCCTTCTGAGAGACCGTCAGCTCAGGGACTCTGAGCCCCAGGAGATCAAGGAGATCCAGCAGCACACCGTGCTCCCCCCCCCCCCCCCCCCAGATGTGAGCTTAAAATGAATGGCTGATGTTTAGAGGTTTTCCCAACTGCATAACAAACCAAACCAAAAAGATTTTCACCTCCCCTGACTCCAAAGGAAGCCTAGGGATTTGGAGCCCAGTCAGGGTCTGTCTCTCGCTGGTCCAGAGGGACAAGAGGACTTCACAAAGTCTTTGTTTCTCCTCCTGTAGAACTGCACTCTCCGGCAGTCCCTGCCTGTAGGCTGACACTGGAGAGCAGCTGAGACGGTATGGTGGGTGTAGAAGCCACTGTTTGATCAGGCCACCAAGATGCCAAGAGTTTGCTAGGAAACTGGGAAACCTGGATTGAAATCCAGCTCCAGAAAAACTCTAGACTTCCCTGTTCTTCACAGAGAGAACAGGTCCACATTCTCAGCAAACAAGCAAGCAAACACAAAATGAAAACCTGGTAGAAGAGAAAGACACTGGAAGTGGGGGAGAGAGCTCAGTTTGTCAGTCTGGTGTTTGTGGCACCAGAAGATGCTGTGTGGGCGAGAAGAGCTAGGCCTCTGCTGAGCGTGTGTGTGTGTGTGTGTGTGTGTGCGTGCGTGTGTGCGTGTGTGTGTGCGCACGTGTGTGTGATTTCTTATTGCTGTTATTTTTTGAGAAATTTTTACCTTTTAAATTTTTATGTAAATTAGTATACAAAATAGTGAGTTTTAATAGATGACATTTCAATGGGTGTGTATCACGTACTTCGCTCAGATTCACACACACCGTGTTTTCCTCTTTTCCCCAACTCCCAGTGGATTTCTGTAGCACGATTAATAAAAACCCAGAGACAGATATTGGGGTTCAATCTGAAGGTTAGAAAAGCAAAGCAGCCAGCCACTGGCTCTTTCCTCTACCTCATTTCAAAGCGGCGATCCTGCCTCCAGGAATCTCAGATTGAGGCTGAGATGAGAGCTGTCTCCTCCTGTTTTATTTTCCTTTCTAGGGCTGGGAGTAAAGGTGTGCACCACTACTGCCCATCTCTATGGCAAAGTAGTGTGGCTACTGGGGTTAAAGGTGTGTGTCACCGCTACCTGGTCTGTAAGTCTGACCAGTGAGGCTGTTTTACTCTCTGATCTTCAGGCAAGCTTTATTTATTAAAATGCAAATGAACTATCACTACAGGTTTCCTCCCTTTTACGTATTTATGTATTTGACTGGGTCTCACTATATACCCCGGTTGGCCTAGAACTTGATGTGTAGACCAAACCAGCCTCCAAATCACAAAAATCACTTGCCTCTGCTCTCCAGGTGCTAGGATTAAAGAGATGTACCACCATACCTGGCCCATGTTTTTGTTTTTTTTTCTTTAGATACAAGGTCTTTCTGTGTAGCCCAGGCTGGCCGCGAACTGTGGGCAGCCTTCCTTGGCCTCCAGAGCGCTGAGAGTAGAATTGTGTGCTTCAAGGTCAGTGGTTTTTGTTTTGTTTTGTCTGGATGAGGACAAATCTGGGAGAAGCTCCAGAGACCAGGAATTAAAGTCTTTTGTTTGTCCATAACAGAGACCCTGGGAGGGAGGGAGCAGGAGGCAATGACCAGGTGTGGGCAGAGCTTTGCCGTTTCCAGAAGGTCTGCGGTCCTCCAGAGAGTGTCTGCAGCCAAGAGACTTTCAGCGACAGCTCAGATGCCAGCTTCGGCAGGTGATAGGCAAGAAGAGAATAGGAGACCCAGCAGTCAAGCCCTGGGCCTTTACCCACTTGTCTGGCATTGGTGCCTCCGTGTGCCCACTAAAGAAGGAGGGATGCTGGCATTCCTGGACCCTTATCCCGCCACCTGTAATCACAGGATTTACTTAGGATCTCATCCATTTGGGGAAGAAGCGTTCTCCACCCTCTGTGCAGGTCACTGGCCACTCTCCGGATCCCTTCCACCCCATACAGCCTGACCACACCCCTAGTGTTTGCCTGTGTGTCTCCAGTCCCAGCATCCATGTGCCCCCCCCCACAGGGTGCCCCATTGCATTCTGGGGCTCGCTCTGCACAGGCTGGCATTATCTAATTGCTGGTCACCTCCTTTTGTCACATTATTTTCCCCAAGCTGCCTGGCTCTGAAAGTCTCCTTCCCAGACAGACAAATGAGACTCCAGCCTCGCTCTTTCTGTCCATGCTCCGAAGAAAAGAGAGAGATCAGAGACTTGCCTCCATGCAGTGGCTGCTCCATGCAGAGGCAGCCGGATCCAAGGCACAGACTGCGGGCGACAACAAAGCCAGCCGGTGCCCTATTTAAGGCTGTGGCCTTCTTATTAGGCTGAGCTTCCAGCTTCAAGGTGCATGACAAGGTGTCATCATGGCGGGCACTGGGACAGGATCTTCACCAGTCCCCTCCCGGGTGGGTGACCTTGTTAGAGCTGGCCCCTGGCACCCAGAAAGCCCCTCTTGTTTCGGACAGACAGAATCTTCTGGGTTCTAGAAGAACCCAGCCAAAGGGATCTGAGCTGATTTCCAGGCATAAAAACTAGATACAGCTGGCCTTTTGGGTTGTAGTCCCGGGTCTGCGGGGTGCGCTGGGGCAGAAAAGCCCCCAGAGAGCAGAGCACATTGCAACCTCATCCTACCCTGTCCTGGCTGATGGATGGGCAGCCAGGGAGAAACAAACAGGAGCTGGGCTGTGGGCCTCTCTAGGATGTGAGCTGGGACTTCGGTGCCACACTTAGTATTTCTAGCACACGATAGCACTTGGGGGACCAAGAACTGTTTGGGGGGCATTTTAAGTATATGTATCCATGCCTGACACTCTAATCTCCATCCTCCAGGGAGTCTGTGCAGATGACCTCGTTTCTGACCCCCTGAGCACTGCTCTCCTGACCCTCCAAGGGTCACTTCTTTCTCTCCACATTGCCCTGGCCTAGGCTTCCACTCCCTGCTACCTGGTTGAGCCACCTCTGAGGAACAAAGAGCAGAACAGGTATGGTGATGAAATCCCAGAACTTGGGAGGTGGAGTTCAAGGTCATGTTCCTTAGCCTGTGGTTCAGGGCTAGCCTGGGCTATGAGACCTTCATCTTGTCCGCTCATCTTTCTCCCTAACTCTGCCAGCCTGCACCTCTGGCTTCTCTCGACCCAGCCTTTCTAGTTCATGTTTCTCTCCCCTCTTGGCTCCTGCTCGCTTTAGTTCCATTCTCGTTGGATTCCACAGAAGGTGGCAATGGAGAGTGTCTCTCCCTTCCATGTCTTGAAGGAGGTTTGTGCCCCAAAGCCCAAGACAGAGTGGAAAGAGGCCTGGCTCCTGGTGAGGCAGACTGCAGGACTCTTGGCCAGGGTGGTCAACGCTGCAGAGAGACCTTGCTATGTGTCTAGGGAGAAGTCTGTTGTCCATCTGTCACGGGGGCAGAAATGTTTCAACTCTGAGAGAACACCAGAAATCGCAGACGCTTCATGAAGGTGACCACAAAGGTGCTGGTAATTTCCCCCTCTGACCGTGGTTGGTAATCATGCCTGGCTGGAGGGCAGGGCTACAAAGTCCACTCACTAAACCCTTGCCACTTCCCCTCAGAACCATGCAGAGGAAACTGAGGTCTTTTTTTTTTGGATTTTTGAGACAGGGTTTCTCTGAAGTTTTTTGGTGCCTGTCCTGGACCTAGCTCTTTTAGAGCAGGCTGGCCTTGAACTCACAGAGATCCACCTTCCTCTACCTCCCGAGTGCTGGGATTAAAGGCGCGCGCCACCACCGCCCGGCAGGTCTTAAGAATTTAATGACTTGCCCAGAGCCCAGGCCACAAGGCTGACCACTGGAACCTCTTTTCTGTCACCAATGAAGATTCTTTTCACTTGGCATGGTCTTCCCATCAGTCCTGCCATGCCTCCTCACTGCAACCTTTGCACTGAGCATTTGAAGAAGTCACTTGACTACGAGGAGTGTGGCCCCCAATGGGTCCCGGGTAACTAACTTCAGCGATACCCTCACGGGCTCCTTCCCCTGTGCTCAGCACTTTCATTCCTTCTGCCATACCGCCAGATCGTCCATTCCCTGCTTCTTCATCCCCATCGACAGCGATCCCACCATCCCGTCCTGCCAGACAGTGGGCATCCTGGACGCACAAACACGGCTTCTGCCACTCTGCTTCCTGTGTCTTGTGCTCCTTCTCCACTGTCCATGTCCTGGAAATATCCCCAGTGCAGTGGTACTGGGAAGAGGACCTGGGGGGAGGGGTGTTTGGTGGGGCAGAGCCCCCAAGAACAAAATAATGATACTTCATGGGGAGTAGGCAGGGTGCCAGGAGCCCTCCACCCTCTTTCATATGAATTCTCTTGCCTTCTGCCCCCCAACTGCTAGAATTTAAGCGCTTGCCACCACACCTAGCTCTAACTTAGCGTCATAAAGTGCTATCGACCACAGACCTGCTGGCCTCATTCCTAGCGACATTTTTACTCCGGAGAGTCCTGTGTGGGAACTTTCCTCTCTGTCTCCATGGGATGCTCAGCTCTTCCTTGGCCGGTGTCTGGTAGGTTTGCATTCTTCTGGGAGTGGAAAGAAGCTAAAGGATGCTAGGTGCCAGGGATGACAGTTGTGACGACCCTATCTCGCTGTGAAGGCTCGCAGCTCCTCACGCTGTGCCAACCCAAATCTCCAGCATAGAGCTCTGCTGTCTGTGATCCTGTCTGTTGCCTTTCGATCGCTTTCCTGGTCCTCAATTCCTGGTGATTTGCTTTCTATCTCTTCTCCTGTCTTGTGCTGGCATCCACAAACATCCCTGTGATGGTTCACACCGGTTGACAAGTGTGACAGCATCAAGAATCACAAACATGACCGTGTCTGTCCGGGAGTTTCGAGATTAGGTTGCGGTAAGGAGATCCACCCTGAACGTGGGAGACACCATCCTGCAGATTGGGGGCCTGGACTGAATGAAAAGGAGACAGGAAGTTGGACCCTAGCACGGTCTCTCTTTACTTCCTGTTGGCCCCAGCTTCCAGTGTCAGCTACTGAGGACCCTTGTGGTTCTGAGGATCCCACGGAGATGGGATGTGAGATCCCAAGGGGTGGATCAGGCTCATTCCCCAGTGTCTGTGGTAAAACATGGCACTTTGCTCCCCTGACACAGAGAGGGAACCTGGTGCCTTCCAGGTAGCCCAGAAGGGGAAACTAGTTCAGGTCCCACACGAAATGCTTTTCCTGATGCGCTGGAAGCTCCTGATATTTGTAGGATGCGTGGGAGGTGGCTTTATTAGGAAATGCAACTTTTAAGGAAAGAAGAAAAGAGTATAAACATAAAATATAAAGCTGGCCACAGCATGCCCCACCACCAGGGCCCTGGGTAGATTCCCGCTGTCTTTAGAGTGAAGAAACCGTGCCTGTGACTCCAAAGCCCGCACAGGTACCTGGCTAATCTCATTCCTACCTTTGTTGACTGTGCCAGCCACTCTGACACCCACCCCACATGCATATTTGACTCAACCAGTGGTACCTAGTCAGCCTTGCTAGGATAGGCCCTAGGTCCTTCCCCACTCTCCAAACCCACGAGAAAGCTGTATAGACAACATCTGTGCTTAGAAGCTTCCCGTCTATCAGGTAGAGACCTTCTAGGTGGTTGAGGCCATGTGGTAGAGGGGTGAGGCCATGTGAAGGGTGAGGTCACATGCAGGGGTGAGGTAGGTTTGAGTGCACTGCCTGCTCTTGCATCTCTCCACGTCCTCTGTCCTGGGTACCTGGCCCTGGATGCACAGTGCCCGTGGATTTTGCTCTGTCTGGAATCCACGCTTCTCTGTCCTAGCCCAGTACTGGCAGGTGTCATGGGAAAGCCTAGCCACCTCAACCATCGTGGTTGGAGAGGGGCGGCCAGGCATGGAGGCTCACCCCCTCCAGAGAGGAAATGAGAATTTCTTTTTCTAAGCACAGTGACTACACAGGTGTTGTGTGTGGTGAGAGAGAGCAGGCCACACACATCTGAGGTTGAAGTCCTTCAGAGCAAGAGCTGATGTGGAGAGGTCTGACTCGTCCTGTGGCTGTGGCCAGAGAAAGGGCTCGGGCTGCCACTCGGGCTGAGAGTAGCGTGGACGGTTCCACGAGAGAGGGGCCAACACTGACAGAAGGGAGGACACGGACAATGTTTGAAAAGAGTGTGTCAGGGCCTAAATTATTGTCAGCCCTGGGAACAAAAGGCCCAAAGGGAAGATTTTTCTGGCATAGAGAGATGAAGGAACGGTTAGGGATGTGCAGAAAGCTCTAGATAGGAGCTCAGAAAGATCCAGGGCTACTCCACCTGTAAGACAGGGCAAGGAGTAAAAGCAATGAGTCCAATAGTAACAACACTGTCAGTGGTGGTGACAGACAATAATGACCAACAATGACAGGTCAGTGTTGTGCTAACCGTCTTCACTGCTTATGACAGCTGTCTATGTATTAACTTGACTGTGTCCTGACATTTGGTAAAGCCGCATGCCTATGGGGATGTTTCTGATGAGGGTGACATCTGAGCCGGAGGACTGAGGACAGCAGATAGTGTTCCCTGAGATGAGAGGGCCTCATCCAATCCGATGAAGGTCTGCACCCAAGAAAAAGTACAAGAGACCCTTCCCATTTGACTGTTTTCAGCCAGGATGCTGTCTTCTCTAGACTTCACATGAAAACATCTACCATCATCACCAGGCATTTCGGTGATGAGGCAGACAAACTGACCAGCACTCTGTCCAGCTGTCCATGTAGCTGACGGACGTGCTTCTCTGTGGAACCCGAAGATGATTTTCCCAAAGACCTCGTGGATCCTCCCCACGATGCTGAGAGGAAGAGAACATCCCTGTTTATCTAGTTTGCAGGTGTGGAACCTGAGGCTCAGGAGTGCTGAGTTCACATAGAGCCTGGAGCATCAAACCAGTAGCGCTGCTGGGTCCCTAGGCCCTGTCACATCTCTCCCACACGCAGAGTGGCCTGTCCCGCAGGCTCGCTTCCCAAGCAAAGGCTAACCCTGCCATCTCATGAGGCCAGAGCATCTGTTCCTGGCAGCTCGTGATGGTCATGAGAGGCATTAAAAACATTTATTTACACACACACACACACACACACACACGCACACACACATTTTAAGATAAGGTCTCTCAATGTAGTACTGGCTGTCCTGGAACTCACTATGTTGACCAGGTTGGCTTTGAACTCACAGAAATCTGCCTTCCTCTGCCTCTCACGTGCTGGGATTAAAGATGTATACTTTACAAAGAAAAAGCGTTTTCTTTTTGGGGGGGTAAATATTTTATTTATTATTTTAATTATGAGTGTTCGACTATACGTATGGAAGTACATTACTTGCCTGGTGTCCATGGAGGCCAGAAGAGGGCATCGGATCCTTGGAACTGGAGTTACAGACAATTGTGAGCTGCCATGTGGGTGCTGGGAATTGAACCCCAGGTTCTCTGGAAGAGCAGCAAATACTCTTAACACCTGAGCTATCTCTCCAGCCCCTAAGGCGATCTTTAAAAACATTCCTTCCCAGACCAAGGGAAAGGAAATCTTGCCAGTGGTGGGATCTGAAACACTCAGGAAGGTAGGACAGATGGAGTGGGCAGGAAGGAAAATGGACAGGAAGGCACACTGGTAGGGGAGGGGCTATCCTTACCCATCTTCCTCTCCTTCCTTCCTTCCTTCCTTCCTTCCTTCCTTCCTTCCTTCCTTCCTTCCTTCCTTCCTTCCTTCCGCTGCAGCCCCTCCCCCAGGATGTCAAGCTGACTCCCCTGCACAAACCCTGGTATAGTACAGCTCAAGGCCCTCCTAAGCTTGCTTCAAACACTGTGCCCACACAAAGGCAGACCAGCACAGACTCTGTGCTCAAGAGAAACGAACTGGAAACCTTTCAAAAGGAAAAAAAAAAAAAAAGAGAGAGAGAGAGAAGAAAAAGAAAAAAACTAGGTCAAAAGAAAAAAGGAATTATAAAAAAATGCAAGTCATGATTAGAACACTTGTCATTCTCAAAGATGTCACTGTTTTCAACTGTCCTGCAGTCAGGCGGAGGAGCCAACAGCAATAGTTCACTGACCACTGAACCCTTGGACCTTCAGTGTGCCAGGCATGCAGGAGACTCCGTCTCTGTACGTCTCAGCCTGGCTTCGTGGGCCTCACGGGAGGCTTTTACAGACAACTTGACAGTGGCAGGTGTCTCTGCTTTCCTGCAGAAGGGCAAGGAGACAGTTTCCAGCTCTGCAGGGTCACAGCTGCGGACGCCTTAGAGTGGGCACTCTTCGCTAACTCCTGGGAGGTCTCGGGATGGGGTCAAGTGACTGGGGACCCGCAGGTCTCTGGGAACATTAGTCAACACCCTCCACCCCCGCCCCAGAAGCCAGCCTCCATGGTTGCTCTGCTCTGTGGGTTGGAGAAGTCTGGAGAAGGCAGGCCTCCTGGCAGGCCTTGAGTGGTCACTCATACGTGGGTCCCGGGGAGGAGGGTGGAGCAAATGCAAATTCTCTGGGAGTCCACAGTGCAAAGTCAGAGTTCAGCTTTTCCTCCTTGAAGGGTGGGCTGGCTTCGCATCCTGCCTGCAGTTTTGAGTCATTCCCCCACGGTCCTTCCCACATCCTCCTCCACATTCAGGGAGGGGAGGGGAGGAGGGAGGCCTTCTCTCCAGAGGCTCCCCTCCCTGTGGTGAACAGTCCCCTCGGATTCAGCTCGCACACAGGGACGTAGGTATGGAAAGGGGCCGGGAGCCAAAATACGCGCCCCTTGCAGCTAGGGGGACAATCAGCAAGTGCGAGACAGAGGCCGGGTCACCTTGCTGGTGAGGGCAGGAGAAGGAGATCAGCCAGGCAGAGCATTCAAGAAAGACAGTTTTAAACAAAAGGAGGCGTCTGAGCCCAGGGCTTTTTCTTTCCCAGGTAGCCGGCCTCCTTTCCTGCTCTCCCATGCTCAGGACGCGGACATCACCTCCCCCTGTCTGTCACACTTGCTCACCTGACATTTGGTTTGTTTGGTCATTGTTTGGGTTTTATTGGCTTGGGTTTCCTCATTTTAACCGTCTTTTCAAGTTCTTTAAAAGCAGGGTATTTTTTAACCACTTCCTCCCAGCCTCCTGCCAGCATTGGGTAAACCAGAATATCTAATAAACACTTACAGGAAGCAGGGCACGGAGGCACACCAGCCATTCCAACCCGCTGCAGCTTGAGATGTGGGAGGGGGCAAGGGGTAGGGGGTAGGGGGTGGGGGTAAGGGGTAGAGGGGGATGCCATGAAGCCAGGAATTATGCAGGGGTTTCCAAGCTATCCAGGCCTACATAGAAAAAAAAAAAAAAAAAAAAACCAGTCTCAGAAGGCAAATGAATAAGCAGACTAAAAAAAAAAAAGAAAGAAAGAAAGAAAAAAAGCCTTACAGAATTAGTGATGGAAGGTATTTAACTCAGGGGTGGAACCCGAGTTTGACAGTTGGTTGGGAATAACAGGAGAGAACTCTAAAGAGGACCAAATGAGAGCTCCCATTGGGAGCTTTATTCCTAGAAAAGAAGAAAGTAGGAGGCAGACTAGGCATGGTGGACAGTATTTAACTTTGCTCTCAGTGGACTTTTCCAATATAATTGATGACCCAAGTCAAATATAACCATAAAATTCATCTCCAAGTCAAATATTGGGTTGAGGACTTTTATGCTGTGCAGGGTTAATAACGCTGCTGACAAGGAAAGGAAGGTGTCGGACAGCACGCTCCATCCAAAGACAGAATGCCCAGAGTCGGAGAACACGCTCCATCCAAAGACAGACTCCTGGGGAGGTGAAAACGTCCTTCTCTGGGATTCTAGTTTTATGGGGGGAAAAAAGAAGCAAGTGAACTAATTCCCTGTCAATTTTGGCCACAGTAATTCTCCTAGCTAGCTCCAGCTGTCAACTGGACGCAGCAGAGTTTTCCGGGGGAGACTCATGTGGGGGAGCGCCTGGAACAGTCAGATGAGCCTGTAGGCATGTCTGCAGGGAATGTCTCCAATATTGGGTGATGTGGACGGGTCAAGTTTGCTACGGGTGGTGCCACCCCTGGGCTGGTGGCCCTGGGTGGTATAGGAAAGCTTGGGGAGCAAGCCAGTACGCAGCACCCCTCCGTGGTCTCTGCTTCAGTTCCTGCCTCAGTTTCTCTCCGTGGTGGACTGTCATCTCTAAGCTAAATAAACCCTTTATCCCCTCAGCTACTTTGGTCAGTGTTTTCTAACATAGCTGCAGGGAGGAGAAGTAGGGCAGAAATAAAGGGTTAGACAGAAATCCCTACCATACCTTCTTGTCAACTGGAATCCATCTTTTCAGAGAAGACACTGTCCACCCTTTCAGACATGTGTTTGCATTTTCTTCCAGTTCTTGGTTCCTTTAATTTTAGACACGTATCAACTTCCATCTATAGAATAGAATTTAATCTTTGTGCTGTGTAAGAACACACACACACACACACAAACTCATTCTTCACTCTGTTAGTCACGTGTTGGGCATATTAATATTCATAATTTATGTTAATATGTTATAACAAGTACCATTAAGTATCGTTCGTAATTAAGCCTTACATTTTACTGTGTCCCCTTTCTCATGGTATCACTTTCCCCTTGCTGTGCAAAATGCCTGGGAGAAGCAATATAATATTAATATTATTAATATTAATTTGGTTTCCACTGCATTCATTACTAATATAAAAATGTTTTTTTTTTTAATCTTATTCTCAGTTCTCCATTAGCGCCCATCTCTCCCACTTGCCCACTCAAGTCCTTGATGATTTCCTCAGGAACAGCTCAAAGCCCAACCTGTTAGCTGTACTTTCACAGGAAACAACCTGTGCAAGGGAAGTGAGAGAAGCAGCTCGGAGGAGGGAGGGCTACTGTCTAGGTTCCATGACGGGCCAACTGCTAACTCCCAGGACTTGAGTGCTGAGCCAGTGGCCTTACAGCCGTTAGCCTCACTGAAACAGTCTGGGGAGGAACTGGAGAGGGTGGCCTGCCTGAGGTCTTACAAAACACCACTGGCCTGTGCCTACCCCAGAGCAACTGCCACCGAGAGGGAGAGGAGGGCCAGGCAGGTGGCCTGTGGAGGTGTCATAGTTCTTCCACACAGGGAGCTAAAGGCTTAGCTGCCTTTCTGAAGATTAAAGTCCATCACCATCATGGCGGGGAGCATGGCAATAGGCAGGCGTGGTGCAGGCACTAGCCGAGAGCTTACATCCTATCCCCAAGTAGGAGGCAGAGAGCTAACTGGGAATGGTGTGGGCTTTTGAAACCTCAAAGCCCACCACCAGTGACAAGCCTCCTCCAACAAGGCCACGCCTCCTAGTCCTTCCCAAACAGTTCCACCAACTGGGGACCAAGTATGAAAATATATGAGCCTCTGGGGGCTGTTCTCACTTAAACCACAACAGTGAAATCTAAAGGGCCAAGGGTAAAAGCCTTGCCTTGGTGCTGGTAAGCGCACAGAGATGTCAGACCACAAGAAAGGCTGTGAGGAAATGCACATTTCACGAGAGAGCAACCATAGGCCACAGCAGTGGGGCTCACACTCCTGACAGAAATTGTGCCTTTTGAGTTGAGAAAGCTCTTCCTTTTGGGGAACAGCTCCGCATGGGCCGCCCAAACCTGGTGGCTCACCCAAAGGTTTTCTGGGGGCTGAGCCCCTGGGGTATCACATAGAGCCGGCAGACTGCTCCTGAGTCACCAAAGTTGACAGTGACATGAGGACAAAAGAGAGACGGCTAGGACATCGCACCAAAGGTTTTCCGCTCCACAGTCGACCGGTGAGGGGAAAAAGCTCCAGGAAGACTGCACACACGTGCACCAGCCATGAAAACACTCCGAGTGGGGACCTGAAGGATGAGGGCGGGTGTGTCACTGACTCCCATGCTGTGCAGAGGAGCCTCAGGCTAGCTGTAACAGGACAGTGGGGAAGTACTGTGACCCCTGGGTCTCAGAGGACCCCTTTCAGCTTGGATGGAGGGCACAGCGTCACACAGGACGTCTGTTGACAACTTCATATCACCAATGGCCCTTTTGGCAGATATATGACAGTTAGATTTGTCTGGTTTAACTTGGGGGTTGATGGGTTACCTTTAACTGACAAGAGAGCATTTTTTGAGCCTTTGGGGTTTCCCTGGTTTTGTAAATGCTTTCCTTAAAGGGACCCCACCACCACCACCACATGCCAACCACGACCATACAGGCCAGACCTGAGGCCAAGTCTCCTCACCCAGAGCCTCTACCATAGGTAAGTGATTGAGAGTTGTGGTGTTGAGTGGCCACCTTGGTCCTGGGCCATCTCTGTGAGAAGCAACAGACTTTCCTCATCAGGCTCTCTCTTCTTGAGCAGTGGACGCTGGGGTGGTAGGCACTGCTGCTGCTGCTGTTGTGTTTATCCTGGCATTGTGGTTGCAGCAATGGCTACAGTGGGATCTCGAGGGACTTCAGGAAGACTTCACTTTGGCTCATGGTTTCAAGGCCATCATGGGAGGCAAGCAGTCAGAGCTGTGCTAGACCCTGGTAATGAAATCATTCTTCTTGTTGTCATGGTGGATAAGGAGTAGGGAGTGAGACCAGAGAGAGGAAGCCAGCTGTGACATTTGAAGGCCCACTCCCAGTGACCCACCTCAACCAGCTACGTCCAAAGTGTGACCCTGTGGGCGACATTTCAGATTTAGATGATCACAAATGCATGGTGAGGTAGTTTGAATGTAACTGAACCTCATAAACTCATAGGGAGTGGCCCTATCGGGAGGTGTGGTTTTGTTGGATTGGGTATGACCTTGTTGGAGGAAGTGTGTCACTGTGGAGGCAGGCTTTCAAAGCTCATGTATGTTCAAGCCACGCCCAGTAGTTCAGTTCGCTTCCTGTTACCTGCTGATCAAGATGGAGGACTCTCAGCTCCAGCACCATATCTGCCTGCATGCTGCCATGTCTACCATGGTGATAGTGGACTAAAATCTGAATTGTAAGCCATTAAATATTTTTCTTTATAAGAGTTGCTGTGGTTGATGGACAGTGGAGGCGCACGCCTTTAATCCCAGCATTTAGGAGGCAAAGGCAGGCAGATCTCTGTGAGTGTGAGGCCAGCCTGGTCTACAGAATGAGTTACAGGATAGCCAGAGCTGTTACACAGAGAAATCTTGTCTTGAAAAAGACAAAACAATAACAAGAAAAATAGTTGCTATGATCATGGTATCGCTTCATGGCAACAGAAACCCTAACTAAGACACATGGCTTTGC
This sequence comes from Chionomys nivalis, assembly GCF_950005125.1. NCBI lineage: Eukaryota > Metazoa > Chordata > Mammalia > Rodentia > Cricetidae > Chionomys > Chionomys nivalis. Next base: position 3,500,971 of record NC_080102.1, on the reverse strand, counting down.
TTGTTTTAAAGCCTTGTTTTCTTTTTAAGTGTGTATATGTAAGTTTCTGTGTATGGGTAGGCACATGTTAGTTGTTAAGGTCCTATACCTATAAGTTAAACTCTATCATAGGCACGTACGTATAGGGTTCCGTACTATCTGCAGTTCGAGGTGCCTGCTGGGGTGGGGGTGTCTTGGAACATAGCCCCTGTGGATAAGGCATTGCTACTGTATTCATTTCTATTATGGACATAATTTCTACAAACGTTTTATTCATTTCCGAATGCTAGTTTTCACCCCGCTCTTGGTCATAGATGTCACGTCTTCTAGTTCTTCAAGGACATCAGTTTCCATGGTCAGAAGCTTGCTTCTGCTCTCCGCAGTGTTTTAGCTTTGACATAGTTGGAGTTTTCTGCTTGCTTTGTTGGCTTGCTAAACTGGTTAAACGCTTTCCTCAAATGTCTGAACCTCAGACCTGCCTTTACGATTTTACAAAGTGCTGTTAAAAATCGTGTGGATTCTCAGCGTGTATGTCTGTTATAATTCCTGTGAGCTTGGGCTCTGGCGTCACGACCTATTTATTCTCCAACCCTGCGGCCTGGGGTGAGTGACCTGCCTTTAGCAACCCTTATTCCCGTGTATCCCAAAACAGTGAGGGAGCTGCTAGTTCCAGAAGGCCCAGAACCAAGGCAGACACCCTCCAGTGCTGAGGCCGCACTCGCGTGACCTGAGGATGACTCGGTTGCTGCCCGCTAGAGGTGTTCCCTGTGGTTGCCCGTGGTTCTAGCCCCTAACGAGTTCATACAGCAACTCTGAATATTGTGCAGGGCAATGCATTGAAGGTGTGCGGCACTGAGCTACAGTCAATGCTGCTTAGACAGCAGCGATCACGTGATGAGACATGTATGTAACACTTATGTGAAGTCGTACTGTGACAGGGAGCCTGGCACTGTATGAGGTAAGGGGAAAGAAGAAGGTAAAACAAACGAGGGGGGGGAGAGAGGGGGAAAGAGAGAGAGAGAGAGAGAGAGAGAGAGAGAGAGAGAGAGAGAGAGAGGAGAACATGAAGAAAGGCCTATAATAATAGAGTAGGAAGAGCAAGAGGGAAACCATCAGGACCCAAAAGAGGTTAAGTTGGGAGGCAGGCGACAGTCTGGAATGCAGCCTGAAGGGTTTGGGTGGTAAGAAGGAACCTTCATTAAGACTGTAAAAATGGGACTGGAGAGACGGCTTAGGGGTCACAGGCAACCTGGATTCAGTTCCCAGCACCCACACGGTTCACAAGCAGCTCTGACTCCAGTTCCAGAGGACTCAGCGCCCTCTTCTGCCCTCTGCAGGAACCTGCATTCGTGTGGCACACCCTTACACAGACATGCATATGCACATTAAAAAAAAAAAAACTTTAAAAACTACAGCGGTAAAATCTCTTTCTCTTAGAAAAGTGTTGGCTGATTATCGGAGATGTATCTGAGGAAAAGGCACATGGGCTTGTGCCTGGAGAAGGCCGTCTTTTATCTCCACATCCCTCGGATTTTAATCAATGCCCGTCATCAATGCTTTTGCATTTTAATTGGTTGTTCTATTCTAGGCTTCTGTCTCAAGGTGATTGCAGCCACAAGCTGGGAACGTAGTTCAGAGGAATAAATACGCAGCAGAAGGAAGCAGGACGTGGGGTGGAATTGATGAATCTGTGAGCGCCTGGGGAAGACACTGCTTCTTCAGTCTCCTGGCCCTTCCCACGGCGTGGCTCAGCCCTGTTTAGTCTATGAGCGCAAAGTGACAGCCAGTGTCCTTTGAGAGTTTCTGGGAGTCTCTTCCCCCCTTTGGACTAGATGCTCAACCTCTGCAGAAGAGAAGCCACCACCTCCTGAGTTCACCTCAGAAACTTCTGCCGTCTCAGTCCTGGTGTGGCCACCGTGATCAATAAACCATTCGACCTTCAAGAGTTCCAGTATCTCTTTGTGTTTGGGCGGCATTTAGGTATGTGACTGAAAATAATCAAAGCTGCTTGGAAGTTCAATAGGGCTGACTGCAGGGACTTTGATCGATCATTAAAACCTTATCGGAGGAGTCTAACATCCTGAAGACACTAGTGAAGGAGCTGAGCGCTGGACTAGGAGTGAGCTCCCTGGAGAGTGCCAGGGACAAGGTGTCTGTGAGGCTCAGAGCAGTGGGATTGAAGGCGTCTTTAGCATGTGTACCTGGCTGTCTTCAGGAGGTTGTTGGTGTGAATGAGTTTGTCTGGAGGCGGGAGTGGGCCGGGGGCGGGGTGTTCTTGGTTTTGATGGACAGCACTGCTGTAGACTGTGAGACTGTGCGCTCTGGACTCTGGCCAGCTGCAGCTGCCCTTCAGGCAAGCCCTCTGCAGCTCAAGAGGAAGCGGAAGCGTGCTTACTGCGCTGGAGGAACCGGCAGGAGTGGAGGCAGCTGCAGTGTTAGGTGGAGGCGGAAGTGGGAGGCTGAGAAGACCCCCCCCCCCCCCCCCCCCCCCCCCCCCCGCCCAGAGCCCTGAGAGGACTTGGGTATTGGCTCAGTCAGATGGGAACGGGTGGGAATAAACAGAGCAGCATGGTCTGAGCTTCATTGTGATCCATACAAAGGGTAAAGATGGCTGGAAATGCTGCCGCAGCCGTAGTGGGGAGGAGGTCAGAATCTCAGTGCCTTCTGCAGGTAGAAGCAGAGGCTTTGCTTGTGAATTGCATCGAGGTGACAGAGACGGACAACGCCAAGGTTTCACCAGGAAAATCAGGGCAGTGTGACATTCCCTGAGGTGAAGGAATCTGTGCGAGGAAGAGTGTAAACTAGGAAGACCGCCTCAGAGAGGTCAGGGCAAGCCGCTGACACTCATTAAGGCATGCGGGTGAACGATTGGACAGACACAGTTGGGTACATTGGCATGCTGAGTCAGTGATTAGACAGACAGACAGACACAGTTGGGTACACAAGCACCAAAGCTACAGAGAAACCCTGTCTCGAAAAACCAAAAAAAAAAAAAAAAGTCCCCGTGCTTTTTCTCCCCCCACTTTATAAACCCTTCTCCACCTGGCTCCTCCCTACCACTTCCTGTCAGCTGATTGCTGACTCAGCCTCCAGACCACAGGTGAATTTTATTATCAAACAAATATTTGTATCATTAAACAAATATTCCGGAGCGTAAACAAAAGTCATACACCTTAAAATAATATTCTCCAAAACGCTGCATTTCTTCCAGAGTCTCCAGGAGAGTGAATTTGTGTCTTGCTGCTGCCAAAGCCCTTCTACGCCTTGCCTCTTGACCTCTTTCTTCCAGCTCAAAGCCAGCCATAGCAACAGGGCTTGCCTTCCCTCCCTTCCTGAGGAAGGAATGACACTGGAGGCAGAGCTCTGGCTTCTCGATGCATACGTGTGTACATGAAACACGCAACGACACAAAAGGCCATTTCTTGGTGCTAACGCTGTCAAAGCTCCGTGGTTGTGGCAGCGAACAGGGCAGCACGTGCTCAGACTTTAGGAATTAGGGGAAGCCACACATGGGTCAGTGGGCTCCTGGGTCTAGGTGTAGACTCAAGAGGATGAGCTCCAAGTCTGTGAGCAAAGTCAGCAAGCCATGCTGTGACTGTCCAATCACACAACTTCCCCCAAGCTTGCTGTAGCTCAAAGGGATGGCCCTCACAGCTCATCCAGCCTTTTCTGAGTCACAACCCCAAGGTACCCAGATGTACCCTCCCATGTGCTGGACCTGCTGAGGTGAGAACAGGGGCCTCTGCCCATGAGGATCCCCTGCCCCGGGCCTGTACTACCCAGGTCCTAGCTCCTCCTTCTCCCTCCACCCCTCCACCCCCCCCCATGTACATAAGTATACACATGTGCACACACGTGCACACACACGTATATGCACACACATATATGCACACACACGTATATGCACATGTACACACACACACAGCATCCAATCAGTATGACAAGTCTATTTGAACTTTAGATTCTATGCTTTAAATTATACTCTGGCTTTCAGGAATATGCGATTGCTCACACAATAAAGCCTGATCTTTTTCACTCCCTGCAGTAGGATTTCGATTGTGTGAGTGTATCATGCCTTCCACTCAACATTCAACAAAAGACTCATTTGAGTGAAAAACAAACCTCTTGTCAGTGTGCTGATAAGTTACAGCCATGAGTCAAACCAGCGGGAGGCAAGCTTCCCCCTCCTCCCCCTCCTTCTCTTCTCCCCTTCCTTCCCTCCTCCTTTTCTCCTCCTTTTCTTCCCCTCCTTCTCTCCTCCCCTCCTTCTTCCCTCCTCTCCTTGCCTTCTAGGCCACCACTAGACTCCTGAGGGACTGAGGCCACCAGCCCTAGCTGGCAGAGCCGATGCCCTCTCGCCGCACACCTCTGCCCATCCAGAGAATGGCGGGCCGCCCTCCAGCCTGCCAGGTTCTACCAGCTCACACTCTCATTCATGCACACACTCACACACACACACCGTGGGTTCACTAATCTGTAAAGGGAGGTCCCTCCGGAGAAGCTGTGTCATGGCTGGTCTTGTTCATCACCTTGACCGAGTTTTGGGTCACCATGGAAACCCATCTGTGGGTGTGGCTATGGAGGCGGTTTCCAGAGGGGTTCTCCAAACTCCTCTCCTTTAAGGTGCTCTTTGTCAGGTATTTTGGTCAACGATGAGAAAAGGAACTAAAAGAAGCTGGAAGGGACAGACTGTCTTTCAAGTTCCAAGTCACCAAAATGCAACCTCCCTTCCCAGGGCTGTAGAATGCTCAGACTAGCGTGGCCAGGGCTGCGCTTAGGACAGTTAGTGGACAGCACATAATGACCTCGGTGGACCTAGGATTGCTGGGATTGTAGGAGGCTGTGTCTTATTCTTTAGTCTGGGAATCATCTGACAGTCCTGCCCTTGGTGGTCCATGGACACGGCCTGCCCTTGGTGGTCCATGGACACAGACTACCCTGAGCCACCTCTCAAACACACCTAACTCCCAAGCTTACCCAGTCATACCTGACCACACAGTGAAAGCTTGTGCATGTTTACACACACACATCTTTTAGTTGAGCTGGTAAAACAGAAAAATTTTGCCATGTCAGAACTAACCTCAGTTTACCTGGCTGTAAAGCAGGAAACTGAGGAGCAGTCCAACTCTCCAACCTTCAGAGTGTGCAGGTCCTCAGAGTCACGTCAGAAACTCCACACTGAGCTGTCAGGGACTCTCCGGGGCAGGGTGCCACAAAGGCAGTGGTCAGCCAGTTGTCAAAGGGCTTTCCCTATTCCAAAACTTCAGAGGCCCTTCTACCGGGTTCTGATCTAAGACTTGCCAGTATTACCCATGAGAGGAGCTCACACATACACACGTCAATCATTAAATGCAATACAATTTTAACACAGACAGCAGCAACAAGAGAAAGTGTCACATGTGTTCTTCAGGGACAAGTGTGCATATGAACACTACACAGCAGTGCCTCAGGTGGGCGGGCCACACCTCAGGTCCTTGTGTTCAGACCTCTGGTCTTTGGCTATTACTTGCAAAGTCTCTGTGGATAACTTTGTCCATACTGTTCTGAAACACGGTGAATAAATTAGCGGGGAAAGGTGCTGGGTCAAAATTATGCATGTTTTTCTTTCTGATAGATATTGCCACATTTCTCCTTTAGGGTCTATGTAATATTTCCACCAAAAAAATGTACGTCTTGTGTTTTCCGCATCTTTACCAACACTGTGTGTTTTCAAGTTTTTTTCTTTTCCTTCTTCTTCTTCTCCTGAGGCTTATTGCAGGCTGACCTTGAGGTTGTGATCTTACCGCCTCTTCCTCCTGAGTTAGGATTCCAGGCATGTTTCACCGCGACTCTGCCACTCTGAGCGGCGAGGAGAGTGACTGCTTTGACATAAAAAGCTGCTGGTGTGGGGCTGCATGCCTGTCGTCCTAGCACTGAGGAAGGAGATTTGCCCAGTCGGAGGCCAAACTCAGGTATTCATGGGAGATGGTGCCTGAAAATAAACAAAGTTCCTTGATTAATTTAAAAGCAGAAATCAAATCTCATCACTTTCTTGCTTATAATTCCTCCGTGGCTTCTGGAAGTGTCTGGTGACAGTCCTGTCACCTTGTGCTGGCCCACTGCACCCACCTCTGTCCCTCCAGCCTCTTTCTTGCCTCCTCCATCGAGTATTTTCAGTGAGCCATGAAGGACGCCAACACCATGCCCCAACTCAGGGTTTTTGCTTGAGCTGTTCCTTCCACCAGCAACGCTCTTGTCTGAATCCTTTTGGGTCTCGACTCCAATGCCGCCCCATTAGAGAGGGTTCATCTCCCTACAAGTTCAGACCTTGTTACTCACTGTCAAGGCAGACCGTTGGCTGCCTTCAGACCACTCTTCACAATGGCCTATGTGCTTATCTTTCTTCTCTCCAGATTTTAAGTTCCCCGTGCCTGTTCATCTTATGTACTAAACAAGAATTTATCCAATGGGCTGATGAGCAGATAAACCACTGAAGGCATCTTCCCAGACTTCCAGTGGTATTGGGCTGACCTCATAGGCTCTCAAATGCCATTGTATTTCCACAAACGCTGTCTTCTAAACCAGGCAGGCGCCTCATCCCCTAGGGTGCCTTTAGTGCCCAGATGTGGGCCCAGATGTGGGTGCCCAGATGTGGGTGCCCAGATGTGGGTGCCCAGGTGTTTTTAGTCATCAAAGGTACGTTGTGATCCTCTGATGGCAAAGTGTGACTCACAGGTAGCCACACCTGTCCCAGCTGTGTCGACCGGGCAGATGAGACACATCAAATATTTTCTTCTGTTGCCATGGGAATCTCAAGCTGCAACAGGCTGTCATGGAGAAAGAGAGCCTTTCTCTCAACTGGGCTAGTAAGAGTTCTCCCGTACCTCTGTTGCTATGCAGGGCTTTAACTCGGGAGTCCTGAGAGGTGTGCATTAAGGAAATCTGAATCAACTCTTCTTTCAGAGGGCAAGGGATGATGTTCATTGCTAGAGAGTGGAACCGTGTGACTCTTCATCCCCAGTGCCCCACAGTGCAGCTTTGTTTAGCAATAAAGTCCTCATTGATGCGACTAGTTAAGGCCGTACTGAGGTTTGGTGAGCCCTAAATCAGCACAACTAGTAAGTACCCTTATAAGAAGAGGCATGAACACGAAGGGATGATACTGTGTACGCATGTAGGAAAAGGTTCATAAGCCTGAGCACGCCAGAGAATATCTGCAAGGCACCAGAAGCAAGCCGGGCCCTGCCAACGCCCTTATCAGCAACTTCCAGCCTCCAAAACGGTGGGACAGGGGCCCATACTTGTTCTAGCCGCTCAGCTTGTGGTCCTTTGTTACAGAATCCTTAGCAAACAAATGCAGGCTTCAGCCATGTCAGGCCGTCTTGGATAACTAGGCTCTGCACACCAAGGATTAATGTGTCCACTTGGCCATCTAAATGACCTCCATTTCCCTGTTAGACAAAGAGAAGAATGTGGCATTAGCCCTGGTCCTGGGGGTGTCTGGGTCGATCCCCTCTGCAGTTTCAGTGGGTTGGAAAATGTCTAGGAGAGGTGGCTTGTCAGCTTTGCAGTTCACGTGAGTCACTAAGTATGTCCCCTCCCTGTCCCTTTGCACCACCTTGTCCTTCCCCTGGTATACAAGCAAATCAGTTTTAAGCCATCCCAAGGTGGTTTCTACCTGGACATCTGTCCTGAGGATGTCCTTGGGAGTCACTTGGGTAAGCTTAAGGACATTTTAAATTGTCACAGTAATTAATGTTGTCAAATTATATACGATAGTCTCTTGACCACATTTCTGCCTCATCTTCCTTTTGTCCCCAGAAGCAACCACTTACAACACTGCTAGCTCTATTTTAAGAATAAGGCACACTGCTCTTTCTTGAGTAATTTACTTAAATTCTTTTCACTACAGCAAGTGGATATTCCTAAATTTTATATATGCATTAGAAACAGGGTCTCATTATGTATCCCAGTCTGGCCTAGAGCTTGGTGTGTAGTCCCAAGTGTATGGAGCTTGGCACATAACCCAGGCAATCCTTGAACTCTCTATCCTCCGACTTCCACCTCCTGGGTGCCAAGATCGCAGGCGCACATCACCACCGTCACTACACATAAATAGTTTAGATTCTTCACCCTCTACTTCCTGTGCACTCTGTCCTTCAAACACAACTGTTTATGAATCTTTGGTAAAAGTCCATTATTATGATTTTATAAAGTAAACATTATCCACTGCTGCACCAAGTCATAAAATGAGAGCAGATTCCCTACCTCAGCGCATCCTCCTTCCTGCAGCAGTGACCCCTCCATCCCTCCTCAGCGCACCCCTCTTCCTGCTGCTGCAGTGACCCCTCCATCCCTCCTCAGCGCACCCCTCTTCCTGCTGCTGCGGTGACCCCTCCATCCCTCCTCAGCGCATCCCTCTTCCTGCATCCAATGACCCCTCCATGTTTGCTCTCTGTTTTTCAAAAGCATCCAAATTTTGGGGTACTTTCGGCCTTGTAGGTCAGCTTTACATCCGTTTTGAGATCTCACAGTCAGGGATGTGTGCTCTATTGTTTGCTAGTGTGGCTCCTCCCAGAGCCTCGGGGCCTGCATCACGCCCTCTTCTGGAACTCTTTGTCATTCCCTTAGATGGCACGCTTTCCTTGTTTGTCTTATTTTTATGGATTTTTATTATTGCTGTTTTTCCATTTTGCCTTGTTTGGGACAGAGTAGCTTTGACAGGCCTGGAACTTGCCATGTTGACCAGGCTGGCCTTGAACTCAGAGATCTGCCTGTCCCTGCCCTGCTGATGGTACCAAGCCTAGGCAGCCTTTCCTTTCTGTAATGGAGAGTCTTTAGCAGCCTCCTTACAGTATAAATGAGATGTAAATTCTTGTGCATGTTTCATGTTTGTGTATGTCTTTGAGGATTGATAGTGACTGGTACTAACAGTAACATTTTATATGTAGTGTGATTGGGGGTGGGATTTTGGTGCAAAAGCTGAGTACTGAAGACGCGTCTTCCATGTAGTTTATTCTCCATGTTGCTGGTGGGAAGCTCGGTGTCATACATGTGACCTTTTCTTTTTCTGGAAAACTCTTAGGGTCTTCTGCTTCAAGTTCTTCTCTGCCATGCGATGTGTCTTGACATGGGCTCTGGCCAACTCTTCAGGTATCTGGGGCAGTCCAGTCTTTCCTGTCCAGGCATTTTTCTTACATTGTTTGCTTGGTGAATTCCTTACCATCTTTTTCTCGTAGCGGAACCACTTCCTAAATTCCTTTTCTATTCTCTTATGTTTTGCCTTTTGTTGTCCTTTAAGAACTTTATCTTGAGGGTCTGTGCTAGTTAGGGAGGTTGTTTTGTCATGGGAAGAGGGGCTCTCAACTGAAGAACTGCCTCCCGCAGATTGGCCTAGGCATTTTCTTGGTTGACGTAGGAGGGTCCAGCAGCCATGTCGGTGGTGCCACTCCCCAGGCAGCTGGGTCTAGGCTGTATAAGAAAAGTAGCTGAGCTTGAACCAGAGAGCCACCTAGTAAGCAGCATCCCCCCATCGTTTCTGTGTAGGGTCCTGCCTTGAGTTCCCACCTGACTTCTTTCCACGGTGAACGCTTACCTGGAAGTATAAACTAAAATAAACTCTTTCTTCCTCGAGTTGGTTTTGGACATGGTTTTTCTCATAGGAAGAGAAGAAACTAGGCCAGGGACATTTCACCAACTTTACCTTCCAACGCTGTTCCACAAACTTTGAGATTTCCTCTTGTATTTTTAACTTCCAGGAGCTTGTGCCCTACTTACACTATTTCATGTATCCTGTGCATGCCGTCTCGGTGCTTCTCAAGACAGCAGCTCTGATTCGTTCTCAGTTTCTCCAGTTCATTCTTTGTCTCCTCTGCTTTCCCACTTCATAGCGCTATTCTCACATCATGATCAGGAGAGACCCTTGACGGGGCTCTGAGAAGCTGTGACGTCATCATCAGGAGAGACCCTTGGCGGGGCTCTGAGAAGCTATGATGTCATCATCAGGAGAGACCCTTGACGGGGCTCTGAGAAGCTGTGACGTCATCATCAGGAGAGACCCTTGACAGGGCTCTGAGAAGCTGTGATATCATCATCAGGAGAGACCCTTGACGGGGCTCTGAGAAGCTGTAACATCATCATCAGGAGAGACCCTTGACAGGGCTCTGAGAAGCTGTGATGTCATCATCAGGCGAGACCCTTGACAGGACTCTGAGAAGCTGTGACATCGTCATCAGGAGAGACCCTTGGCGGGACTCTGAGAAGCTGTGACGTCATCATCAGGAGAGACCCTTGACGGGGCTCTGAGAAGCTGTGATGTCATCATCAGGAGAGACCCTTGACGGGGCTCTGAGAAGCTGTGATGTCATCATTAGGAGAGACCCTTGACAGGGCTCTGAGAAGCTATGATGTCATCATCAGGAGAGACCCTTGACGGGGCTCTGAGAAGCTGTGACATCATCATCAGGAGAGACCATTGACAGCACTCTGAGAAGCTGTGACATCATTATCAGGAGACCCTTGTCAGGGCTCTGAGAAGCTGTGACGTCATTACCAGGAGACCCTTGACAGGGCTCTGAGAAAGTGGTGATGACTGCCTGGCATCCAGGACAGAGACAGAAACAGAGGATCAGAAACTCAGGAACAGGGCCTGGAGAGACGGCTCATCAGTTGAGTATTTATGCTGGGTCATCTCAGCACTCGGGAGGCAGAAGCAGGCAAATCTCTGAGTTTGAGGGCAGCCTGGTCTACATAGAAAGTTTTAGGCAAGGATGCATAATGAGATCCTAGGTCAAACAAATAATAGAGAAGAAAGGAATAAAGAAAGAAAAAAGGAGAAATCATTTGGTTCCGGGAAACCACATGGTCTGGAGTTATTAGGGTCAGAGCTTGGGCTCTGGTGGACTTAACAAGCAAGGCTCAACCACCTGTCCTGGGTAAACAGAAAGCAGTAGTGAAGAGTGGAGAGAAGAGATTATTTATTCAATGTGTTCACCTGAGAAGAGAAGCAAATAAGGGGGAGCATTACCCCCTTACACACACACTGCACCTCCCATTCCCACCCATATTGATCAGGCATTGTCTCTGGCTCCAGTCTAGGCTCTGACACATTCCTCCCCTGGCTGGGACCAGGCCTCAGCCTCTCCCCTCCCCCACTCCTTGCACTCTTTTGTTTTAGTGGTCCAGCAGCCAAGGGGGCACAAGTGTCTCTCCTTAGAATGTGTCTTCCCTCCTGTCCCTGGGCGTCCTCAGGATCTCTGCTGTCTTCTTGGCCTTGGGGTCAGATGGAGGCACACTGGTTTCTTTCCCAAGCAGGGCAAATGGACAGCTTCCTCGTCATGCCCCTCCTTTCCTCTTTCCCAAGGACTTCCTGCCAGATGATGTTGTGCAAAGTACTGGGAATCTGAGGAGATCAGAGACAAGGCTGGGCACTGCCCCACTGGCTCTAGAGTCCTGTAGGAGAGAGAGGCACTTTATCTAGAGAGAGCAGTTCTACCATACGGAGGCCCCAGGCCCTGGGATGTGGTGTGAACAAGGCCACCATACCGAGGCCCCCAGACCCTGAGATGTGGTGTGAACACAGCTACCATGCGGAGGCCCCTAGGCCCTGGGATGTGGTGTGAACAAGGCCACCATACCGAGGCCCCTAGGCCCTGGGATGTGGTGTGACTAAGCTGGAGAACAGGGTAGGCTTTGCTGAAAGTGAGTCTCAGGTTGATCCCTGAGGAGCATCCATGGGCGCCGGGAGTGAGGCTTGCCGGCAGAAGCTAGGGCAGGACCAGAGTGGAGGTCAGCCCAGAGCACATGAGCCGTGATCACGTGCTTCAGCGCTGTGAGTGACATGCGGCCTGCAGGGAGACTTCAGCAGGAAGGACTTTTGAGGTTCACTGCATCCATATTAGGGCATCTTGGCAGTCATGGAAGGGGCTTCTCCACTCTCTCTGTCATGCAGGGCCCATAGGTGAGGTCCCTAGATTCAGCCCTTAAGCAAGGATGTATATATGAGGGGATAGTTGAGTTCAGGGTAGGGACAGGGACAGAGGCAGGGGAGCTGGCCCTTCATGTCTACCTTCCATGTAGCTTTTCTTCCCAAATGCTGTCTGTCTTTCCGGAACCTGAGAAGGCAGATCATTCCAGAAAGAGGCTTCTTGTGCCTCCTCTCCCCTGCTACACCCCGGGAAAGGTGAACTACCCACCTGAGCCATGAGTCAGGGCAGTGGGTGGCAGGGCAGGACACTCAGCGTCCGAGGGATGGGAAAGCCAGTCCTCTATCCACCCTCCTCACAAGTATCTTCCCAGAGACTCACCTGCCCCTCCTCTTCAGGCTGCCTGCACTGCCCCCCTCCCCATCTCACTGACTCTCAGCTGACTGCACCATCACCATGGCTACGCTTGCTTCTATTCTACTCTCAGCAGGAGTCAGAGCTGGGGGAGGGAGGCTGTGTCACTGGGATCTCTTAAAGGCAGCTCAGATTTCTTGCCAGTCCCATAATGGCTCCCTCCACTTGCTCTCTGTCCTTTCCCCATCTTGACTATTCCCGTTCCCTCAAGTTCTCTTCCTCCTTCTCCCCTCCTCCTCCCCTTCCACCCTCCCTTCTCACCCCCACTACTCCCATGCTCCCAATTTTCTCAGGAGATCTTGTCTATTTCCCCTTCCCAGGGGGATCTATATATGTTTCTCTTACGGTTCTTGTTACTTGGCTTCTCTAGGGTTGTGGACTATAGGACCATTGTCCTTTGCTTTACAGCTAGTATCCACTTATGAGTGAGTACATACCAAGTTCATCTTTCTGGGTCTGGATTACCTCATTCAGGATGTTTTTTCTAGGTTCCATTCATTTACATGCAAATTTTGTGATGTCATTTTTTTTTTTAACCACTGAGTAGTACTCCACTGTTTAAATGTACCACATTTTCTTTATCCATTCTTTGGTTGAGGGGCATCTAGGTTGTTTCCAGGTTCTGGCTATTGCAAATAATGCTGCTATGAACATAGTTGAACAAATGTCCTTGGTAGTATGATTGAGCATCCTTTGGGTATATGCCCAAGAGTGGTATTGCTGGATCCTGAGGTAGGTGGAGTCCCTATTTTCTGAGAAACAGTCATACTGATTTACAGAGTGGTTGTACAAGTTTGCATTCCCACCAACAATGGAGGAGTGTTCCACTTATTCTACATCCTCTGCAGCATAAGCTATCATTGGTGTTCTTGATCTTAGCCATTCTAACTGGTATAAGATGTCAGGTAAAGACAATGGAGGAGTGTTCCCCTTATTCTACATCCTCTGCAGCATAAGCTATCATTGGTGTTCTTGATCTTAGCCATTCTAACTGGTATAAGATGTCAGGTAAAGATCTCAAAAGTTGTTTTGATTTGCATTTCCCTGATGACTAAGGATGTTGAACATTTCCTTAAGTGTCTTTCGGTCATTTGAGATTCTCCTGTTGAAAATTCTCTGTTTAGATCTAAACCTGGCACTAGAGAAGTTCCTAGAAGTCTACAAGAATGACCCCAACTAAGATCCTAAACAATAGAGGAAAGGGGAGCCCTGATCTTGACTTGCCCTGTAGTCAGACTGATGAATATCTTAAATGTCATAATAGAACCTCATTCAGCAACTGATGGAAGCAGAAGCAGAGACCCACATCGGAGCACTGGACTGAGCTCCCAAAGTCCAGTTGAAGAGTGGGAGTGAGAATATGAGCAAAGAGGTCAAGACCATGATGGAGATACCCACTGAAATATTTACCTGAGCTAATGGGAGCTCACCAGCTCTGGCTGGACAGGGAAGGAACCAGCATAGGACCAAGCTAGACCCTTGGAATGTGGCTGACAGTTGCATGGCTGGGGCAGACTGAGGGGCCACTGGCAGTGGCACCAGGATTTATCTCTACCGCTTGTACTGGCTTTTTGGAACCCATTCTCTTTAGAGGGATACTTTGCTCAACTTAGATATAGTGGGGAGGGTCTTGGACTTTCCTCAAAGCAGTGTGCCTTACCCTCTCTGAGGAGTGGATGGGGGTGGTGTGGGAGGAGGCGAAGGGAATGGGAGGAGGGGAGGGGTTGGGAACTGGGATTGGTATATAAAATGAAAAAAGAGTTTATAAAAAAATAAAAGAAAAAAAGTCAGCTCTGAGCTGCACACTGTAAGTCCCTGGCCCAGTCTTTCTTTGAAGGCTCACCTTCCGCAGAAAAGTTGCTACCAACCAAACAGGATATTGTAGCTCAGGCTGGCTTAGTAGTCATAGCCTGAAAGGATGCATGTTGTGTGCGTGAGTGTGTGTGTGTGCTGGTACACATGTTTATATAGGTGTGTGTCCACATGTGTAGTCTCATGTGTGGAGGGCAGAGGACAACCTTGGATGTCATTCCTTAGGTGCTGTCTACCAGGGTCCCCCTGGCCTGGAACTCACCTAGTGAGCTAGACTGGCTGTCTACAGTCCCAGTGAGCTGTCTGTCTTATCTGTCTTCCCACATGGAGATGGCAAGTGTGTGCGCCACACCCGAGTTTTCTGTTTTTGAAAGTGGGTTCCAGGGATTGAACTCAGGTCCTCACGCTTGTTGGACAAGCCCTTTATCAACAGAGCCATCTCCCCAGCCTGATTTCTTGTGACAGTATCGATGTTTGGTGTGCGTGTGCGTGTCCATGTGTGTCCGTGTGTGTGTGTGTGTGTGTGTGTGTGTGTGTGTGTGTGTGGTTAACGTTGCAGGTCGCCCACTGAGTGATGAAGGCAGGCCTGACAAGGTTATGGCTGTCACCGTCACATTGAGGCTGTAAGAATGGACCCTTATCCAGTGCCTCCCAGTTTTCGAGGGGATGAAGTCATACAAATTATGGATGGAACCCTGCCGGCTTTCAGTTTTCTTGCTTATAAGACGAGGACAAGAATACCTACTTTCGAATTAAATAGAATTCATGCAAAGTGTCTGGCACACAGTAGGTACTAAGAAATGCCTCACGCAGAGTTCTGGGCCCTCCCCATCGTGAAAGGCAGTTTCCCCCAATCCTGACTTGAATGAAGATGGACAGAGTGATCCCCAGCCTCACCTCTAGGCTCCACCAGGTGGGTGTAGCCTTGAGCCTCCCTGTGGGAAGACAGCCATGAGGTGACTCCAGGCTGAGAGCCTGAAGCAGAGAGGCAAGCTGCTCAGGCCCGGAGGACTTGGAAAGCCTCAGCAATTGGGACATGAGGTGCCAAGGAAGGCAGCAGATGGAGCTGAAACAGAGGGATTATTTTGAAGTACTTCTACCAGCAGAGAGACTTGCAGAGGCCAAACTCCGCTCCCCTCCAGCAGGAGAGGGGTTTGCTATCTAGAGACACTGCATAGAGAGACTTGCACTAGTGACATCAGCTGTTACACGCTGGGGTGAGGTCAGAATTTGCATACTAAATGAGCCTTCTCTCCTCATTCAGAACAATAGGGTCAGGGGACTGTTGTGGAATATTTCTTTATACGTGTTGCAGAAACTACCCAGCTCCAGAAATTGCCAGATCTCTGCATGGATGCGCTGACACAGACGACCCTGGAGTTAACAGCTCCCCCCCCATCCAGAACTCCAGAACTTCTGATGAGCTCCTCCTCCTCTTCTTCCTCCTCTTCCTCCTCCTCTTCTCCTCCTCTTCCTCCTCCTCCTCCTCCTCTTTCTCCTCCTCTTCCAGAGGTAGGGATCGCTGTGCGACCCAGGCTGGCCTTGAACTCACTGCGTAGCTCAGGCAGGCCTTGAGGTTTTTTGTTTGTTTTTAATAAGATTTATTCATTTTATTTTGTGCCTGAATGTTTAACTTGAGTGTGTGTGTGCGTGTGTGTGTCTGGTGCCTGTAGAGGTCAGAAGAATCAGATGCCCTGGAACTGGAGTTGTGGATGTTTGTGAACCACCATGTGGGTGCTTCAGACAAAACCAAAGCCTTGCAAAAAATAAGTACCTTTCTTTACTTCTTCCTTCCTTCCTTCCTTCCTTCCTTCCTTCCTTCCTTCCTTCCTTCCTTCCTTCCTTCCTTCAGAAAGATGGAGGGAAGGGCATGACAAGGGAGCTGTCTATTTGCCCTGCTTGGGAAAGAAACCAGTGTGCCTCCATATGACCCCAAGGCCAAGACAGCAAAGACCCAGAGGACGCCCAGGGCCAGGAGGGAAGACACATTCTAAGGAGAGACACTTGTGCCCCCTTGGCTGCTAGACCACTAAAACAAAAGAGTGCAAGGAGTGGGGGAGGGGAGAGGCTGAGGCCTGGTCCCAGGCAGAAGAGGAATGTGTCAGAGCATAGACTGGAGCCAGAGACAATGCCTGATCCATAAAGGGTGGGAATGGGAGGTGCAGTGTATGTGTGGGGGGCAATGCTCCCCCTTATTTGCTTCTCTTCCCAGGTGGACACCCTGAATAAATAATTTCTTCTCTCCACTCTTCACTACTGCTTTCTGTTTACCCAGGACAGGTGATTGAGCCTTGCTTGTTAAGTCCACCAGAGCCCAAGCTCTGACCCTAATAACTCCAGACCACGTGGTCTCCCAGAACCAAATGATCAGGTTGTATTGCTCTCAAAAGAGCCCCCCCCGACACCCACCCCCACCCCCAAGACAGGGTTTCTCTGAGTAACCCTGGCTGTCTTGGAACTTGCTCTGTAGACCAGGCTGTCCTGGAATTCACAGAGATCCACCTGCCTCTGCCTCCTGAGTGCTAGGATTAAAGGCATGCACCACCACCTGGCCAAAACTGCTACTTGAAGCAGCTGACGCCAGAATGCAAGGTCATATTCTCTGAGTCCTGCGGTGGTGTGGGACATCGGTCATGTGGCTCCTGTTTCACTGCGTTTTCTTCTCTGCCTTCCCCAGCCCTGGCTCTGTGTTCTATGCATACACTCCGTCCAGCTGTCTGGCTTTCTCAGAGTGATTTGCCCATAAAAACCACTGGCTTTCTCAGAGTGATTTGCCCATAAAAACCACTGATAGGGGAAGTGTTCCAGGGTAGAGCTGCCTGGAGGTGGGGCTGGAGGAGCTGGGCAGATGAGGTGGAGGAGGAGGTGCAGGGGTGGAGAGGCAGACCCTGTTCAGCCCTGGTCTTTGGGAGGAGTGAGCCACCCCTGATAAAGCAGCCACCCCTAATAAAGGGTAAGATAAGTGCCCCTTCTATGCCAGGCAAGGCCCCTGTGTGGAGGTCAAAGAGCATACCTGAGAAACAGAGCTACCATGAAAAAGCAGGCAGAGCACCCCAACTTTCTCCAGCTTACAGCTTCCTGTGCTGGTTAAAAACAGAAAAACCTGTGTCCACCCCACAAAGCCACTGGTCGGGTGGGAGATCACTGCTGCATGGTGGGAATCAAAGTCACGCCCGTGCTGGACCAGGGCAAATCATGTCAGGTCTATGCCTAATAAATCAGCGGGAAGCCAGCTCTGAGGATCCAGTGAGGTGCTTTAACCTCAGTAAACACTTGATGAGATGTCCAGTGTCTCTTCACTCCCAAGCCTGGGCCAGAACCGAGTCCCGAGTCTTGATTTTAGCCGTGTCTAACTTCCCAGCTCTGTAAAGTGAGCCTCCATAGAGCTGCCAAGTTCCCAGTTAGAGAAGGAATGAGGCCAGTTCCCGGAAGAAGAAGCTGCCAGGGTGTTTGTCATGGTCCCATCTATTCCCCTCTGCCAGCAGGTGGTAGGGGTGGTAGATGGGGTGGCAGCTGGGCTGGATCTGGTGCTTAAACATGGTTCTGGGTTTCTGTAAGGCTTCTTGGCTTGTTCGGGTCCAAGGGGAGCCTGCTACTTCCCAGGGCTCTGGGGCTGCCCCGAGGGCCTCAGCCTCAGACACACAGAAGGCTTCTGTGCCCATCAGTAACATCATCATCACCACCAGGAACAGAGAGGTGACAGGTGAGCCAGTGTGAACAGAGGCCCAGGAAACAGGAAGGGGTCCGCCTCTCTGGGGCTAGCCCTACAAAGACAGTTCTAGAAGGGAAGTTGGGGGTGCTCTGATTGAGACCCCTTATTTAATGAACAAACAGCAGCCCCCCACAAACCAGATAGCAAGTCTAGGGTCTACCAGTCCTTGGGGATGTTAGCGCTGGGTCAAGAACCCAGCGCTCCTGCCACGGGGAGTGGTGGCCTTTGGACCCGACTTGCCCTGCTGTAAGCCTTCTGTGCTGGAGGTCACTGCTTATTCCTGCCAAGGCTTAACTGAGACCTGAGGGGCAAAGGGCGTTTATTGCTCCCCTGTTGATTTGGTTTGCTTCATTACTCTGTCTTCACCAGAGGTAATCATTCATGGTGGACCTCTTACGACTTAGCTACTGTGTCAAAGGTCTGAACGAGATTGCTAGTGGGTGATAGGAGAGGAAGGAAAGCCAAAGGTTCCCAGGTGGAGCATGCAGCATTCGACCCTCCTGGCCCCTGGAGCATGCAGCATCCGACAGGCCTGTCCCTCCAAGCCCAATAATGGCCCCAATTCCAATGGAATTGTGGTGGGAGGATAGTAAGGCTGGAAGAATTTCCACCTCCTTAATAAAGACCAGGGAAGAGCATTCAGGACTAGAGTTCCCCAACCCCTACAGGGCACACGGGACCCTCTGGCTCCCTCAGCACCATGCTGTAAGTACATGGAAAAGGTACCCACCACCCACTTGGGTACCACTAAATGGTAGGTACTACCGTTACCCACCAATCATGAATAAGACCTCTACCACAGTCTGAAGCCAAATTTGAAGCAAGCTTTAATTAAATACTGGCCAGGTCCATCTCTGGTTTCCCAGGGGGAAAAATGGCCCTGAATCAGATTTTATAGCGGCTTCAATATTTCCCATCAGGTCCAATCAGGGACAAGGATATATCCTGGTGTACCCACAGCTAATCAGGAGCAAGGATACATCCTGGTGTACCTCCAGCCTACAGCCAATCAGGAGCAAGGATACATCCTGGTGTACCTCCAGCCTACAGCCAATCAGGAGCAAGGATACATCCTGGTGTACCTCCAGCCTACAGCCAATCAGGAGCAAGGATACATCCTGGTGTACCTCCAGCCTACAGCCAATTGGGGCAAGCATCATGCACATGTGACCCAGTACATCAATTCGTTTAGGGAGTGAAAACACGTGCCTTGCTATCACATTTCAGGAGCTACCTGTCCTTGGGCAGGGCGTCTGCCCATCAGAAGAATTTTTGTTTCATGGATCTCTAAGGCATAGTAACTAGAACTTAAGATGTAACTTTGGTTCTCATACTACAGCGGATGAAGGGTATGGCAGAGAGATATGGGACAAGGGTGCAGGTCCCTTTTATACAGATAATGACACAGCCTGCCAAGATCACTGAGCAGAGGAACTCCAAGTTTTTCTAGCACTGAGACGTGAGAACTAAGAAGTCTAAAGGACTTTGGGGGTGCAGAACAGGCAGAAGGACACCAGGAACACACCTAACTGCAGCCTTTGGGGACTCCTTGCAGAATATAAGTGCCCAAGTTAGGAGAACGTGTTCTTCTCTGCCATTTGACTACGGAGGAGGGGCTGCGCTGGTGCCTAACCCTCAGCGTTATTTATCGGGACATTGGAACAGGGATGCTGTGTTTGTCACTCATCGCTGTGACCTGGCACAGAGCGGCATAGGAGGATGACCAGTTTTGGCTCGTGATTTAGGAGCTACAGGACCATGATAGTGGGAAAGATGTTGTGGTAGATCCTTGTGGTAGCTCCTTATTACACGGTTCCAAACAGGGAGCCAAGAGACTTGGGCAGACCTAGGTGGGGTATGATCTGTAAGTCCCACTCTTACGGCCTTCCAACGCTATGTCTGCCCACTAGGTCACATGTTCAAGAGATGCTACGATCTCCCAAAACAGGTGACTGGGAACAGAAATGTTTAAACAAATCAGCCGGTAGGGGGACAATTCACATGCACATGGCTATTAGAAATAACTGTCTAACATCGTGGATTAATTAGTTAGATGAAACAGTTACCGTAATTCCTGACAGATTAGATTAAGTGTGGAGCAATAGGTTATCCCCAAATTCAGTGGCTTAAAATCATAAGGAGTTATTATTTCACTGTTTCTAGGGATCAGAAAATGAATGAGCCCAGATAGGTGCTTCCAGGGCAATGTCTTTTGTGAGACACCCATAAAGCAGTTGGCTACGTGTCCTCATCCGAAGGCTTGCCAGGGACTGCTCACTCAAGTGATTATTAGTGAGTCTGGGTCCCTTATGCTGGGCATGAAAACCAATGGCCTGAAAATGAACAACCTCGTTGAATGCTCAGAGCCTTTCGAGGAAGATGGTGGTCCTCACATTTTTCTGTGAGGAGACATGGCTGCCACCGATCACACTACAGTTAACATACAGGGCTGCTTAATCTGTGTTATGTGCAACCATGACTCCTCTAGCAGCGGACTTTGGAAGAACAATGGGGGGGATGGCTATGACCTGAGTAAAATAGCTCTCTTATAGACGAAGCACGAAGTTACATTTAAGTTCTCCAAGATCCTTCTTAGTCAGATCCCAGTAGCTCTTACCTTATTGTTCCTGCATTGTGTAATGAGCAAAATTTTGGACTGACAAGTTGGGAGGGAAGCTTCCTGTTGCCTGTCAGGTAACATCAGTCCATTTTGGCTGCTATAACAAAATATCTGAGCTCGGGTAATTTATAAAGAAGAGAGCTGTATTTCCTACAGTTCTGGACAGTGAAGAATCAGTCCAAGGCCAAGAGGACTGCGCCTATCAGGGGCTCTTTAAATACATCATCTCGTGACAAGAGGCAGAAGGACAGAAGATGAAAGTGCTCAGTGCTCAGCAACCTTTGGTTGGTTGGTTGGTTGGTTGGTGCTTGTTTCTTGAGAAAAGGTCTTGAGATGTAGCCTGGATGGCTAGGGACTCACTAATCAGAGTAGGTTGGTCTAGAACTTATGATGCCCCCCTGCCTCTGCCTCCCAAGCATCATGAATGCAGACATGTACTAGCACATGTCTACACATACGCTAGCATGTACTAGCATACCACATGAACTCATTACTTGACAGGAACCCTCTCCCACAATAACTACCTGACCACCTACTCTTACAATGGTGTGAGTCTGGTCATGAGGCCATGCCCATCTCACCTCTGCACATTTGTACTGAGGACTACATCTCTACAAGACTTCCCTAGTCCTTCATCTTTATTAGACAAAACCTTTCAAACAATGGCTTTCACAACTGAAGATTAGCAGCGTGAAAAGTCTAAACCCCAGTGTTGCTTCTTCTATGAACTGGCTGCTTCACCCTTCTCTCTTTCTGTTCAGGCTTCTACAGTTCCTTTATGTCTGGGTCAGCTTTTCAGTCTCACAGCAGACATTTCCAAAGGAAGAAGAGCACTCTAGCCAGGACACAAGGACCTGATTCAACGATGCTGGGTAACAAGATAGGCGTGAAACTGATGAGACCAGCCAGTCTCTGGTATGTCTTCTTGCCTTTGGAGTTCCTTACATTGCTGTTGCCTCTTTTAGGGCTATGGATGGTGTGGGGACATCAAAGGTTAGAAGAATCTAGTTGAGACAAGATGGCAGCAATTGTTTTTGATTCTCTCAATACAAGTTTAGATGACACACGCTCTCTCTCTGCCCTGCACTAGGCTAATAAATGCAATGGAGAGACTCAAACTACAGACTGAGACCTTCTACTCCAGAAATTTAGAACCCTGTAAAGATGATAAAATTGTATATACATATCTTAACAATAAGACAGCATGTTATGTATGTCCCTAGAAAATAAGCCAAATTATCATTCCTGGACAAGAAGGTAATTCTGCGCCAGGCTAGAGCATGGCTAGGCCTTAAGGACAATTGGTGCTTGGTGAAAGAAGCCAGTAACAAAAGACAGCTATCGTATGGTTTCTTTTAGGAGATACTTAGACCAGCCAAACTTCTAGAGAGAAAGAGCTGAAGGCTGTCCCAGCTGAGGGGCCAAGGAGTGTGGACTTACTAGGTAGTAAGTCTTTGATGAGTGAACTATTGAGCAGCAGGTTCTAGTGGGTTAGGCTTTTCCAAAGATGACCTGGGGCTCGATTGAGCAGTGATGTCAGTCTGCACAGCACTACTTAACTGCACCCTAAAAATGCTTAGCGGGCTGGGGAGACAGCTTGATCAGCAAAATGTCTGCTGTGCAGGCATAAGGGCCTGAGCTTGCATCTCCAGAAACCGTGTAACAAGCTGGGTGTGGTGTGTGTGTGTGTGCCTGTCTTTCTAGTGCGTGTGTGCGCAAACACACACACACACCACAGCACTGTTCTAGTGTGTGTCTGCCGTTCTAGTGCACGAAAGTGATGGGGTTGTACAGTTATACATCTACCCTGGGATACCCAGAAGGATCGGCAGGGCAGAGGGCATGGAATGAGCCCCGCAGAGCAGATGGATTACAATGGGCAGGAACAGGTATTCCAGCGAACAGAGCTGCAGGAGAAAAGATGCATCTCTAAAAAAGAAAGCTGGTGAGAAAAGGGAACGGCAGAGGCTTCTTTAACAGAAAACATCTTCTGGTGCTCGTATCGGTGACTCTGACATGTCAGCGGAGCAGGGCTCTCTGCTCCCTACCCCCTGTCATCTCATCCCCTCCCTGTTCTCTTCCTGCCTCTTGTTCTCTCAGGCTCTGGTGTCCTGGGATCTTCTGGAACGAAACCCTGACACAGGCTTGTTTTCAGGTGGCAGCAGCCTCACAGAACATCCAGAGGCTTGCGTACCATTATTAACACACCTTGTTTTCCTTCCTTGTCTTCCACGGATACCAGAAACTTAAGAAGAAATTACCCCACTCCCCACAGCAGGCAGATCCTCACTGTAAAACAGGCCTTTGACAGGCCCTTCATTGGTTGCCAGTTCTCCCTGATTCGGCCAGTGTCCCTGCTTAGCCTGGACGGGGAAGGAAAGAACAGGTTTCAATTTCTACTTAATTTGTAGGCAGAATCAAAAGGAAGATGGGTTCTGTAGAGAATTGCTTCATTTTTGGAAGGATTATTGCAGTCAGAACTTATTACTCTCAGTATTCATCATGGGGACTCAGGGAAGACCAGTTCCCTGCCCCTCCCTTTTTTTTTCCTGCAGCAAAGGGCAGCTGCAGTTGAGGAACACGAGGCTGCAGTATGAGAGCCTTGCAGATGGGGTCCCCTGCATGCTGTAGGCACCAGCAGCTGTTCCCCAGCCCACAGAGAGCCAGAATATAGGCAGGGGACTCATGTCACAAACCCAGGCGGCATGGGCTTGTCACAGTCCCCTGGGCACAGATGCATATGGGAAGAATGAAGGGGAGTGCAAGAGCAGCAAATCGGGTCAACCCCGAGGGGACCCTCCACTTGGCTCTGCCGAATCCCCAGTCAGAAACGGCCTTGCAGCCAGTTTCATGCCTTTTCCTTTTTGTCCTGTCCTTAATTTTCCATCATGACCTTCGGTTCTGAATGGTGTCCCACTAGTTCTTGTTAGGGAGGTGGGGTACCAAGTTCTGCAGGCGGCACAAGAAGCGTGTGGCGGCCCTGTCTCCTCTCCCCAGTCAGAGATCCCATATGGCATTTTCTCTTGATTCCTGCAGTCGCCTGCTTTCAAGCAACCCAGCGAGTGCCAGGAAGAAGATAGGGAGCCCCTGGGACATGCATGGGGATAAAGTACAACAGGGATCACAAGCCTTCTTGGACGGAAGAAGCCATACACAGCATCTTGGCCAAGCCCAAGGTAACACAAGGGCTTTCATCCTCTATGAATGTTGAAATTAATAATTTTCCCTGCATGGAAACACATGCTTCCTTTGAGTAAAATGTTTAGAAAATTCTTATTCAAACAAAATGAAAATGGAGTTTGTTTGTTTGCCCATGGATACCAATGACAGGCTTATGTGCCCATAATGACTAGCCAACTGCTTAGTTGAATGCATGCATAAATGAATGAACATAATAAATTGGTAAAAGGCAAAAAATGGATGGAGGAAGCAATGGCAGATGGAGGAGTAGCAGGAGGAAAGGGAGAATGAACCGCTTTTCACTGAGCGGGATTTTATGGTTTGGGAAATAAAGACAGAGAAGTCCTGACTGGTCCATCACACGTTTTCCTTCTTCAACATTAATTTTAATGGAAACCAGCAAGCAAGGACAGCAAGCCAACAATCCAATCCGTCAGGACATCAGAGTTAACAAATGAGCCCTTTTATGAAATGAAGTGAATTATTTGTGGTTAGTATAAAGGCTGCTAAAGATAAGATTGGCTGTTTCCTCAAATCGCCTCTTGTGACCACAGACACATGCACACACATCCATACACACACATGTACACATGTGTGCTCTCATGTGTACTTTCTCAGCACCTTGCTGGATCAGATATCCAGAGCATGGCTTCACATTGCTCTCTTCCTCAGTTAGTGGACCATGGGGTACCAATCTGCTCGTCACCACATGTGAGCAGGTCACAATCCTCCTGCGACCCTCCCAGCTCTCAGGACAGACACGGACACACAGAAAGTTCTCCATAGAGGTACATGAGGTGGAATGACACCTCTCTCTCCCGCACTGAACCAAGCAGCAGCCATTTGTCCTCAGTGGGGGGAGCCTGGACTGGATGTCCAAATGGGATTTGAATCTCGGAGACACAGAAGGGGGAACTGAAACGTGCTAGCTATTCTGTCCAGGCTTGTCCAGCTCCAGAGCCAATATTCTTTCTTGGGTCAGTTTTAGTCATGTTGGACTGGGCTAGAGCCAGTGATGAGCTGGAGTCCAGTTTGGTTGCAAGAGCCCACTGATAATTTTTAGGAATTTTGTGAGCCAGTTTGACATGATGGTGTTAGTTTTTAGTTAGCCACACTGGGAGCGTTTGCTTACCTCATCTTATTTTTTGGAAACACATGCTCTCAGTGAAGGAGTATTTGTTTACATTGCCTTATTTTTTGAAAAGGTAGAGTCTCTCAGTGAACATGCAACTTACCTGGTCAGCTGCCAGGTTCTCTGACAGAAAGGGCGAATCCTCACACAGGGCACCAATCTGCCGGGTTCTCTGGCAGAAAGAGTGGGGGTGAGGGGGGCAGAGCAGGACCTGCCGGATGGAATGGTATCACGACTCAGCCCTCCCCCCTGGGCACTGGGGAGAAACACACCCACTGAGTTGGGAGTCTGTCAAAGCAGGAACTCGTTTAATGGTATCAAGCAGGGACTTATATAGGGTTGTGATGGGGATGGAGAAGCCTGGGATGGGCATTTTTTGGCTCTGACCAGAAACCAGAACAACATCAGGCCAGAGGGATACAAAGGTCTCCAGGCAGAGGAGCCTTAGGGCTGTACTGGCAACAGAAGGCACAGGCCCCCGTAAGAAGGAACAGTTTCCAAATCTAACAAAGTCCCCCAAGATCTTGCCTGACTGACCATGTGAACAAAGCCCAGTGCAAAAACGCAATGAGAAATTTCAGGCAACAACTTAGCCTGGTTTACCTCAGACTGGAAATAAGTGACCTCGGGAACACCCCCAGCCCCTGGAATGACTGGCGTGTGTGTTATTGTTAATATTCACTCTGTTGTCAGGTCCCAGAGAGCAAAAACAATTCCTCCTTTTATCCTTCCTTAGCTTCTGGAACCTTCCAGAGCTGAGTGATTCAGACTTAAAGAATTATAGCGACTCTTGCTCATTGTCCCTAGAAAATGCTGCTAGCCACAGTTAGCTCCTGCCCCTCACCCCCTACCCCTTGCTCTCTGCCCTCTGCCCCTTGCCCTCTGCTCTCTGCCTCTTGTTCTCTGCCCTCTCCCCTTGCCTTCTGCCTTGTCTGTCAGTCCCTGCCCCTTGCCCTCCGCTCTCTCTATCATAAACCACATCGGTGTGGTGGGAACTGTGTTGTGGACAGGATTGTAGTCCAATGGTTGGCAACCCTGCCTTCAGGTATCCTTAGGCGCAAACGCCCCTGAGGGATGAGCTGCCCCCTCTGTCGGGTCGCAGGTGTGTGAAAGCTGTTCCATGGGTACCGGATGGTGACTGTTGGTCACACATTGACCACTGTCCTTGAACTCTGAGAGGGCCTGTTGAACTGTCCCTCCCCTTTACCTGTCCGTGGATCTGGCACTGCGCTGTGTTTATTTTCCTGACACATGCTCAGGCGGAAAGACTTCTGCTCCTGAGGTTGTGTTCAGTACCTGTGGCTTCTCTCAGCTTCTCTCAGCTTCTCTCAGAAGGCGGGTTGGGGCTTCAAGGGGTGCTATTTGTCCTCCTTACATGTTGGATGTGAACCCTGTAGCTTTCTGAGCTAACCCCCTGCCTCTGTACAGGCCTACCACATATTTCGAGGGATATTATTGGAAGGGTTTGGGCTTTTGAACCAAAGTCTCTTACCAAGTTATTTTTGTGAGAAATAGTTCTGTTTCTAATTGCTTCCTGGGCATTAGTTATTCTTCAAACCCAGCCTTGCCCCTGCCTCAAGGGATGTGACTGGGGAAAGAACGAGAGCGAAGGCAGAGTGGGGTGTGGCCGTGTGAGTAACCAGAGACCTCTATACCTCCCAGAGCCCCAGATGAAGCACAGTTCATCCAGCTGGTTATCAGAGTTTCTCCCACACATCACAGACAGGAGGAGCTGTGCCCACCCTGCCTGCTGGGCCTGTGGGGCGTGTTGGCTGTGTTAAAACAGCTCAGAGTTCCAGATGCTGCCCTGGGCTGCAGGAACCTTGAGTCCTACCCCAGGGACCCAGCGCTGCATGGCTGTCTTCTGAGCAGTGTCGGAGGAGACAGTGTCACAGGCCTGGGTCAGAGGCATCTTTGGTCTGTAGATCCGAGCAATGAGAGCAGAGAGTGCTGTTAGCTTGGTGAGCTCAGGCTTGGTGGGCGCTTCAAGGGTTTGCTTTGTGCATTTTCTATTTCAGAAAGCAAAGAGGAACGTCTTTTATTTTGCAGGCTGGTGCAGAGAATGCTGATTCTGGTGTGCAGTTGGCCTGTACCCTACGACAGGGCACAGTGGCATCTACGGGACCCGGCACAGGCAAGCTTCCAGATACATACAAGGACATCCTCTCTGGCATCTTCCTACTTCTGAAGTCCCAGTACTTGCTTTCTGCCGGTGGCAATAATGGGTGTAACTGGAAGGTCCAATTGCTGGCTGAAGAGTGCTTGTTAGGAAGGCTGTTTGGCTCCTGTTGACAGCCAGGGGGACTGATCTCCAGCTGGACAAGTAGAACACAAAACTACCCCTGGATCTGAATCCTTACAGTGTCCCTGGGCCTAGGGCCATGGTAACTCCCTGCTTCACATATTCCTCAACAGGAATGGACCTCTTGCCTGGCACCGGGCGGTCTTCCTCTCCCTGCTCAGAAGGTGGGCTGGGTGGAGCACCCTCCCAGGGTTTTGCCAAAGAACACCTGTTCCGAGAAATGGCACTGGTGACTCAGTCCCCAGCCCCGACTCTGTCAGTGCCTGCTGGCGGGGGGGGGGGGGGCTGGAATGGCTGTAGGGGTGGCTCTGGGGTGACTCATAAATCAAGACGCTGAGCTGAGGATTTTCACTCCTAGGGGATCCGAGACTTTCTCAGAAAAATAGCAGGTGGGACCAACATCTATTCACACTTTCCTATTGGCTCTATTTGCCTGGGGTGACCATGGGAAGTGCTAATGTGTTTTTTCACTGCTTCCAAAACTTGTTGGAAGTTTTTGGGTCTTAGGAAATGAAGATTTAGTCTAGGAAGCTTGGGAAAAAGACGGGTGTCTTCCTAGACTAAAGAGCACCTCCTGTGGGAACGTGGCACTCAACTCTAACCCCAGCACAGACAAGACAACCTGTTCTACAGGTCAAGTTCCAGGACAGCCAGGAGTACACATGGAGACCTTGTTTTGAGAGAGAAAGGGGAGGAGAAAGGGAGGGAAGGAGGGAGGGAGGGAGGAGGAGAAGGAGGAGGAGGAGGAGGAGGAGGAGGAGGAGGAGGAGGAGGAAGAGGAAGAAGAAGAAGAAGAAGAAGAAGAAGAAGAAGAAGAAGAAGAAGAAGAAGAAGAAGAAGAAGAAGAAGAAGAAGAAGAAGAAGAAGAAGAAGACCCACACACACTCTGGCTAGTCAGTCCAGCCAATCAGTGAACTCTAGGTTCAGGGACAGATCTTATCTCCAACAAGAAGGTGGAGGACGCTAGAATGATAAAGATCGTCAATATTTTAAAAATGTGTGTGTGCACACACATGGGGAGTTTGGGGGTACACACCTGGAGGTCAGAGAACAACTTGAAAAAAATCAGTTCTCTCCTTCCGCCATGTGGGTCCTAGGGCTTGAACTCAGGCTGAAGCCTTGGTGGGAGACATCTTTACATACTGAGCCATCTACTTGACTCAAGATACCTAATACTGTCCTCCATACGTACCTGCTCTCTCTCTCTCTCTTTCAGCTTCTCTTGGAAGGACTTCTGATTGTTTTATAACACTATGTGTTCAATCAGTGTCTCAAAGACCAGGCAAGCAGCTCTACCTTCGAGTTCCACTCCTCACCAGCCCCACCTCTCTTGACTTCTTTTTTCAGGCAGGTTGTTAGGAAGCTGCCAGGCTGACCTGGAACCTTGCAATTCTCCTGCTTTAGCCTTCTGAAAGGTGGAATCGCAGGTCCTTGCTACTAGACCAGCTTGATGGCACCTTCTAAAAAGAGCGATTGAGGCCATTGAGATGGCTCAGCAGGTGAAGGCACTTGTCACCAAGCCTGCCAACCCGAGTCCCATGCCCAGAACCCATGGTGGAAGGAGAGAAATGATTCTTGGAAGTCGTCCTCTGATCTAAACACACACGCACGCGCACGCACACACACACACACACACACACAAAAAAAAAAATAAATAAATAATTAAAAAGTCTAAAGAGAGCAGTTGATGAACACATCTGATAGGACAATGGTCACATGTGGAGTTGAGCCACCATTCATTCCTGGGATCTCTGGACTCTACTTCCCAGCAGACTTCTGAGAAACTGGTGCGCAGCCACTGCCTCTTTCCCCGGCACAGCTGTTCCTCGTTTCAAGGATTTTCCTAAGTTGTTTGAAAGGGGTTTTTACAAGGTGTCTGAACTGGGCAGGCACGTTTGACAGGAGCACAGGATGGGGTCTGAACAAGTCACTGCAGAGACGCAAAGTGGCCAGTTCTTCCACACTTCTCAGCCACCTCATCTCAGGGGAGGATGGGCCAAGGAAGAAAGAGACCAGAATAAAGGGCAGACTTGGGCTTTAATCCAGAGCCTTAAAATCATGACTCAGCTGGGAAAGAAATACTTGGAAGAACCCAGATCAGTGCCTTCAGGTGAGGAGGACAAGAAGGAGAGGGGGAAGAGAGGAGGAGAGGGGCAGGAAGGATGATAAAGAGAAGGGGGAGGAGGAGAGGAAAGGGGGAGGGGAGAATGTCAAGGAGCAGGAGGACCACCATTGTTAACCTAGTGGGAGTCATAATTACTTTCAGCCAGAGCTGCCTCCAAAGACATTTATACATTGTTTTGGGGGTATTTTGGTTTTGTTTGTTTGTTTTTACACTTAAGTATTGCAGGGGATGATTTGTGAGCTATAAAAGAAGGTGCTGGGCAGCCAGGCTACTGAGAACTTTTCTAGAAAAAAAACACTCCAGGAAAAGAAATTTTTTAATGTGTGTGTGTGCGTGCATGCATGTGTGTGTGCACACAATGCTTAGAATAGGGCACACATACCCTCAGGATCTGAAAATCTACGGAGATGCAACCAAGTGCAGAAGTCTCCTCACCCCGCCTACCTGGTCCCCACTCTGTTCCATTCGTTCACAGGAGCAGAGCTTAAGCCCTCTGGGACCCACCCCAATATCCTTTACACGTCCACAGGAAAGCACACGCACCTAGCTTCCTGTCTCCAGATCTGCTTTGCACACATCATACGGCAGAGCCTGTTCTGCATGTTGCTCAGTCATTCGCGCTCATTTAGAACTCTGTTCACCCAAGAGAGCGCGTCTTCCGCCCAGGCACATAGCGCTCCGTTGCATGGCCAGGCCGCAAACTCTTGGATGATTCTGTCTGGATGGATGCTGAGCTGCTGCTCAAGCTTAGTGTTGTATCAGACTGCGGTCGATACTCACAACACACATCACCTCTCGCACAAGTGCTTCTCTTCAGTGGGGTCTCAAGAGAGGAGGGTTGTTGACCGAAGTCTTTAGGGTTGGGATAGGTACTGCCAAACCTCTCTCCACCGGGGCCATGCTAACTTACAGTCCTAATTATCAGTGTCTGAAAGGGCCAACAGAAGATACTATCAAAGTCTTCAACTTTTGTCAACATAATAGGTTAAAATGATAGCTCAGTAGAAAATTAATTGCCATGTCTCTGACTGAGCTGAGGTCAGAAGTCTTGGTATGTATTCAAGTCAGTTGTCTTTCTTTTCCTGTGACGTGATCTTGTCTTTTGCACATTTTTTCCCCATGATGTTATTGACTATTTTAAAAACAGATTTCATATTAATTTATCTCCAATGTTTTTTTATCAATTTCAAGGTTAGTTCTTTGTCTATGATCAGAGAAACAATTGATATAAATATACATAGAATTAAAAATTAACTCCTTTGACCATTTTAATGACTGAACATGAAGTTATTTTCAAAGAAAGCTAGCCCGAGCCCAGGGTCCCCACCTCAACACAGGCCCAGTTTCTGGCTGTCTCCTTCTATTTGCTCTCTTGGGTCCTTTGTATTGACTGCTTCCTCTTCCTGGAATAAGGCTTCCCTTTGTCCTCCTGGTAAGTTCCTCCTCACTTTTTCAAGGCCAGGCGGCACTTCCTTATTTGAAAGAGCAAGTGGGGTGGTGGGTGAGGGGCGCAGAGAGAGGCGTTGAAACTGGGAGGTCCTTCCAAAGTCCGGGATGAACTGACGGAAGCCCAGTTGGACAAAGCTGGACTGTATAGCACTGTCTGTTGAGGACAGCGGTGGGGGCAGTGCCAGGACTGACCAGAGACAGAGCTGATGGGAGGTTCCTGTGAGGGGCTGAATGAGGAACGCTCGAGGCCTGGGAGGATGTTCAGTCTGGATGAATGCAGGTGGTGGCAAAGCTTTCAGATAAAGGGGAAAACTTCTGGAAGCCAAACCAAGAAATGAATGATTTCTTCCTGCTGGTGGTTCTGACCCAGACAGGCAAATTCTTCTACATCATGTAGTTTGAAGGCAAGACCTGTGAAAGTCAGGGTGGGGACAGGAGCCTTGCCTGATAGGATCTATCTCTGGTTGCTGATTTTCCTATTAGCTCTTACCTGAGTCAGCATTTTCTGCCACTGTCTTCCGCATCTCCTCCTCCTCCTCCTCCTCCTCCTCCTCCTCCATTCTGATCTCCCCAGCATCCTTATTCAATATTTATGTAATTGGATCCACCAAGGATGCTTCAATCTGCAGCAAGAGCTGGGAACTCCTCCAAGGCTGGCCTTCAGTCACTTTCTCTTGGTTGTACACCAAAATGCTCTCTTCTTCCCCTGGGACCCCTGGGAACGCTACAGGCTGAAGGCACGCTCTCTCTTTGTTTTGTTTTCTCGGGGCACTGGTACACATCCACCATCCCCCCCCCTCCCCAACCCCACAGGGTAGGGGAAGCAATTCTGTTGCAGGTTTTGGCAAATTCTTTTCCAGGTGCCATAGATTCTGCCTTGCTTTCTCATTGTGACTTGGCAAGAAGTAAGATGTCTACAGCCCTCCGTGAACAGTTCACCCTAGCAAGACCTGCACATGCACCTTGAAAGTGGATTTGAGTCGGGTCTATACTTTTTCCTGTTGCAATTAAAATTCCCAAGACCAGGCTGCCTGTCTCCTTCCATCAGTGGAACCCAAGCGACTCATTCACTCCCAGAAGCACACACCTCAATCAGGACGCTAAATAATGAAAACAACCTTGGACCTGCTGCCAAGACTTTCAATAAGTGTTCAGCATCGGCATCGATTGCCTACAGCACCGAGGGGCTACAGAGGCTCAGACAGCTCAGCTGCAGTCCACCCTCTCGCCCGCCACGAGAAGAACGTCCCTACTGTGGCTGCATCTAGGAAGTCTTGCAAGGTCAGTTAGCTGTGGAACCCCAGCAAAAACTGGAGGGAAGGAGGCAGGGAGTCTGTGCTGCACAGGCTTTCTTGCTCAACATCCTGAAGGAGCAATAATGTGGCAGGGAAGACATAAGTCAGGATTGATAAATACAATGGGGCTGTATTCTTCCCAGGTTTTCCATCCATCACTAATCAATTGGGACACTTTTTTTCCCCCCCGAAAGTTTGTACCATCCCTGAGAGCCATAACTGCTGACGAAGGTCCTCGGGCTGCTGAGAGAGTCAAGACAGCATTATTTTCCTTAGGAGGTTAAGCCATGTGGCTAACAGTGTAATAGTCCTATTGGTACTTTTATTCTTAGGAGTACATGTTTCTCCTGGTGGAGAGGAAACAGTAAGCTGCAGGCTTATCATGTGGATGGTGGCAGGCGTAAGCGGGGCTGGACCTAGAAGGAGCTACTTCCACAATCCAGGAAGGACCAGCATTGCAATATGGAGGTGGGGATGTTGGATGTCTGTTCCAGGGGTGACATCAATACCTTCCCCAGCAGCTGGAGACTGAGGAAATAGGAAGAGCAGGGAAGACGAGTCACGCATCTTTGGTGTGCCTGGCGCACAGAGAGAACACCCTGCGCCCACCGTCTCCCTCGTTCGGTGTTCAGTTTCTTATTCGTTGCCTTGTTTCCAGTCTTTCTTGTGAGTCTGTCTTTGGCCAGGATTTAATGTGGGTGACCGAACTGAGACTCCTGCTTGTGAATTTCTCAGCTGCCCCCAACCATCTCCCCCTCGGCTGAGACAACGTTGCTTCAGACAAAGAATAGCTTCACAGGCGGGCAGACAGACAGACAGACCACTTAAGAGATTCAGCAGCCAGGCAGGGCTGCAGCCCAGTGTTTGCGTATCAAAAGCCAGGGTACTAGTGGTGACGTTGGAGTGGCAGATCTGTTCTGGGTGTTCACGGTGTCGCCTTCAAGTGTCAAAGGTTTTCTGATTTTTCTGCATGATGACACATTTTGTGATTTTCTTTAAAAGTTTAAAAATCATACCTACATACACACATACCATACATACATCATACATACCACATATACATATATCAGACATACCACACACACTTTCATACACTATACATACACATATATTATAAATACCACACAGACAGCACCCATACACATGCATCATACATCACACGTGCGCACACGCGCGCACACACACGCACACACACACCACAATCCAACTCCTTAGTCGTATATTTGGAAGTTGGAGACAAGCATCAAAGTATGAAGACACAAGCGAGAGAACTGGACTCCAAAGGTCACGAGGACGGGATGCCCGCAGCCTCCTTTCCAGGGAAGAGGAAATGATGGGCTTTAAAGTCCCAGCAGCTCGCTGAACTCTAACAGAATCACCCACATCCTGCAGAGGACAGGAGCAGCTAAATGTTCTCCACGGCCCAAGGCAAAGAGGCTTAGGGGAGACAGGACCCAGAACTGTCTAATCCTGCCATCCTCAGAACAGACAAACAACAGGTGAGCAACAGAAAAAGGAAGAATTTTGCATCACCTGCGAATTCTGCTAAATGAAAGATGAGTAAGACACAGCCCCTGGTCTCAGGGGGACAGAAAAACAAGCCGTCAGGAGGTGGCATCCTCAGTAAAAAGGGGACAGCTACCTACTGCAGAAGCTGCTTGTGTAGAAGTGAGACGCCGCCCTTGGATAGTCAGGTTTCCTAAATGATATAAGTAAGAAAGCAAGGCAAGGGAGAAAACATTTTGTGATGGTTCATGGCTTCAGAGATCTCGGTCCTCAGAAGGCTAGAGGCACTACTGTTTCTGGGCTCCAGTAGCCATAACATCGTGCAGGACCAAAGCTACTCACCCTAGCAGCCAAGGACTAGGAAAGTAACTGAAAAGAGAAAAGACGAAAGTACACCCTTCAAAGGCGAAACCCCAGTGACCTTCCTCCACCCAGGCACCAGGTGCACCAGGTGCCACAGTGCCACCTCCCAGCTGCCCACCAGGGATCCAGTCAGAGTTCTTAAGACTTAACTGCCTCTAGAAATGTCTCCACACCCAGAAGGGGGCTTTTGTAGACTCCTGGGTGTCTCTCAAGCCAATCCAGTTGGCTGTCAAAATGAGAGGTCACATCTATTCTCCTAGCCTCGTCTTCGGGATATCCATTAGTCGTCCGTGGCTGAGTCACAAATTGCCTCAAAAATCAGCATTTAAAACAATAGGCATCACCTCATGGCGCTGAAGTCGGGACGCCCTTTAGCAGGACAAGTCAGGCTCGGGGTATCTCGTAAGAACCGGGCTAGTCCATCCGAAGGGGGGGGCAGGCTGAACCATGCCAAGGCAACACATTCACATAGCTGCCTAGTGCTGGCCACTCTGGATCTGCAGGCATTCATCAGAGGCAAAGACTGAGAAGAGGCAAGGAAGAAATAGCATCTCTTTCTTGAGGAGCAGTTAACCAATCAAACCCACACTCTGCATGGCAAAGGGAGGAATGCCACATATGGTGTGAATTTGTTTTCAAAGAAAAGAGGTCAAGACCATGATGGGAACACCCACTGAAACAGTCTACCTGAGCTAATGAGAGCTCACGCCAGACAGAGAAGGAACCAGTATAGGAAGGGCCAAACCAGGCCCTCGGAATGTGGGCGACAGTTGTATGGCTGGGGCAGACTGCGGGGCCACTGGCAGCGGCACCAGGATTTATCCCTACTGCTTGTACTGACTTTTTAGAACCCATTCTCTTTGGAGGAGTAACTTACTCAGCCTAGATATAGTAGGGAAGGCCTTGGTCCTTCCTCAAACAATGTGCCTTACCCTCTCTGAGGAGTGGATGGGAGGTAGGGTGCTGGGTGGGGGGAGGTGGAGGAAATGGGAGGAGGGGAGGGAGTGGGAACTGGGATTGATATGTAAAATGAAAAAAACTGATAGTTATTTTAATAAAAAGGAAAAAGAGGAGGAAGAGGAGGAGGAAAAAGAAGAAGAGGAAGAGGAAGAAAAAGCAGAAGAAAAAGAGGAGGAGGAGAGAAGGAGGAGGAGGAAGTCTCTAAACACAAAGTCCAGGCAAAACTGCATCACCTCTGGGGTGGAGTTCAGACAGTTCCACCAGACTTGGGAGTGTCTAAGGTGGCAAGGCCCAAACAATCCTCTAAAACACAGTGACAATATTCAAAAGGGTAGGGCAGGGCTACTGGGAGGCAACACCAGGGAGCTCTAAGCCCGAGCTTGGGACCTGGGTACCAACATGCTGTCTCGTCGGAGTAGGATACAGCCATGGGCATGAAGGCCTTGGGTATGAGACTGGACCGCCCAATTGCTGCCTAAATATTGGTGCAGAGGTGCAGCCAAGAATTCCCCACAAAACTGAAAAAATATCTAACTTCAGAAAGAACCACATCAAAATTTTGCAATCTAAACATCTCAAGTGAAATCACTTTAATTTCTGCACTTGTGTGAAGCTGCATGGTTTAAGAGCGCCATTTTTATTTTGAATTATGTAATGGTGGGGAGTGCGGGAGATTGCAAAAGGCTCCGAAAGGAGTTTATGGTCCAACATATTCCAGTTTGCTGACGTCCACCAGCTCTGGCGAAAACAGCCAGAGGAGGGGCAGGTGGGAAATACAGTCCGTGCACCAGCTCACCATAAAGGGCATGGTTTTCGTTCTCTCCTGTGTGTGCCAGCTGCTGGCTTCCTGCTGAGTTATGGGGACCTGGGCTCAGGAGTTCTTCAGCCATTGAAGAGAGACAAGAAATCAATGCTACCCTGGACTGATTCCTCCTGCTAGAAGCAGTCCTGCCCAGGGTCCACCTCTGCAACTGCTCGAATTAAACCCTCACCAGGCCACTCTGAATGTATCAGGACTCTCCCTCGGCATGTTTGACAGAGCGACAAGCTTCCCATCCCAATGTCCTTACAAGGTCCTCTGCGTATTAATTGACCTCAAATATGAGCAGACTGGGCTACAAGAAGGCAGGAACTGAGATGGGGGAGGGTGAGACAGCCCACACAGAAAAGCCTACCCTCCAGGCTGACTGAGAGAGCTGACTTGGCTGGTCCCTCCAGAGTAGGGAGCTTTGTGGTTGGCTGCCGCCAGCTGCCACAGAGGGCCAGCTGAGTCCAGGCGGTTTTAGCTACTGCCTTCAGCCTGGCTGGACTCCCTGGGGTGCTCCACCTTGGTCAGCAGCGTCAGGAAGAGTGACATGAGGCTAGACCCTCAGCCCTATGTGCTCATCTGCCTCCCCAGCAGCAGCTTGCCCTAGATAGCTTGATTTGCTCACGGGATTTGAAATTAGGGGACCATAGACTGAAATTCAGCTGAAGGACCTGGCATATGCAAATGAGTCACATAGCAGCCTGACTGATTTTGTCACAACCTGTATCTCTCAGGACCTGTTTATAAGAGATCCAGACCATTCTCTCTGGCGAGTCTCCAGCTGCCCAGGCGTGACTTAGCACAGAAATTTTTCTTGTGACACGGTAGCTCCACAGCTAGTGCAGGTGCTACCTGAATTATTGAACAGTGCGGATGTTTGCCCTTCCCGTCACACATTTTCCTCGCCACGGCTCCTTGTCAGGCCAATCATTTTAAATACGCAGCAGGGCTGAGCCAGAGTCCAGTCTTGTTTGAACAGTTGCCAAGACTCCGGGGCACCAGGCCTTCAGGGCTCCGGGGTCATGGAGTGGGGACACCAGCCCTGCAGGGCTCCAGGGTCATGGGGATCTCAGCTTTTGGCACAAATATAGCTTGGTGACCTCTAACTATTGTTCTGAAGGGATCAAATCTTAAGGCACCTAAAACCTCTCTCTTCCAGCTCCTTCACCTGTTTGGCTATTTTTGCTAATGGTACCACCATCTTTCCAGCGGCCCAAATCCCCATGTTGGCAGCACCCTTCACCCGCAACAGGTGACTGGTCTCATCTGGCTCTTGTACTTGTGAAATATTTCCCAATGCTACTCAGCCCATCCTGTTCTCACTACTCCTGATTATTGGTGGCATTCGACATCTAGATTTATTGATGATTGATTGGTTGATTTATCATTTGACTGGTTGTGTTGGGGCTCAAGCAAACACTGTCCCTAAGATACATCTCTAGCCCTTCCTCCAGGTTCTTGGCCACTCTGTTAGGAGCCCTTTACCCAATCCTTTGGCTATAATCAGACATATTATTGTCCAATACCCATTATTTTTATTAATGTGAAGATAAAGTCTGTTTCTCGTGTTATTCAGTGAGATCTGTTTGGATGAATTCTACTCCCTACCAAATTGACCTGTTTAAAGAAGCATATCACGAGAATCACAAAAGACAAAGTGTATAAGGGTCTTGGTTCAATACCAGGAATCCAGACAGTACCGAGGAATATGCACTCTCACGCTATCAGACGCTTTGCAAATGCTGGGTTCTCTGCTTTCAACTCTGCTATGGGTTGTTTGTTGCTTTTGAAACAAGGTCTCAGGCTGGCCTTGAACTCTCCAACCCCTGCTTTAGCCTCGAAGAGTTGGGTGTTGGGCGTGCTCCTGCCAAACCTGTTTCTCATCTTAAGTTTACTTTTTTTTTTTTAAGACAAGGTTTCTCCACATAGCCCTGGATGTTCTGGAACTTGCTAAACAGACCAGACTGGCCTTGAACTCACAGAGCTCTGACTGCCTCTGCCCTCCAGGTGCTGGGGTTACAGGTGTGCACCACCACTACTGGTTCTCACCTTCATTTTCACACACACACACACACACACACACACACACACACACACACACACACTAGAATATCCTGTGATATAAACACACATTCTCCAAACATGCAAAGATGGCTGATGTGCCTGTGTCTTTCTTTTTTTTTTTTTTTGGATTTTTTTGAGACAGGGTTTCTCTGTAGCTTTTGGCTCCTGTCCTGGAACTAGCTCTTGTAGACCAGGCTGGCCTCGAACTCAGTGCCTGTGTCTTACGTAAGCCATTTTTACTTATGATTTTCTTTTCATGCAACACCAGGGATTGAGCCTCATGCACAAGAGAGGGGCTCTACCGTCCAGCTGGACCCTGGCCCGTGTTACTCACAATTAAAGACTATCTCAAAAGGCCCCGTTCAAGGAGGGCCCGGTGTTCTCATCTTGGTGTCTTCATGACCTCTGTACCCAGTTGTTGCCACAGTTGCTTTGAACCACTTTTTCTCCTTTGTGGTTCCTTTGATTTACTGTGAATGCTCTAAGAGCAAAAGGAGCAATGTCTGTGTCCATTTCCTCGGCAAGCCTGTGGAGACAGTTCTGGGTCATCCACTGTCCTGGGCCCTGAAAACATGAGCGTGATGGACACAGTCTGTAACGATCAGGATGTCTGACTACAGACAGCTGTGTTCCTTTAATTTAAGCAGAGTGGCTTTTATTGTTTGACAGTGCTAGCTAACAGCATCTTCAGACAGGCCAGTGTCTATGTAAGGGCAACAGGAAATGCCACCAAGAGCTGTATGGACTAAGCAGCTCGACCAACAGCTCGGAGATATTTGAGTGGAAGTCAGTTGACACAGACTGAAGAAAGATGCTCCCACTCAGCTTGCCCGGGGATGCCTCTTCCTTCTCTTGTCCGTGTGAAGTCTCACATACTTGATGAAACCGCAGTGCAAACCTGCAATTCCAGTTTCAAAACCCGTGTCACAGATGCAGCTGTACCTTCCGGGATCCACCAGAGGACAAGCTGTCTGAGCTTGCAATGGGGATGAATGTGTTAAACTAGACAAGCCCTACTGCCAAAGAGCTCCAGCCTGAGCAGAGTCATGGATGCACACACACATCACAGGGGTACAGAAGGGCCGTGAAAGCCAGAGGCACAACCCTCAAGCCAGACGAGGGGTCTCTGTGTGAAGGGTAAAGCTTCACAGGCCCAGGAAGCTTTGTCTTGTTTGTTGCTGTGCTTGCTCCTATGGTACCAGCACATTCTATATGCAAGGCAAGTGTTTCCCACAGTAGGGCAAGCTCCAGAGTCTTAGGGATCTGGGGAAATGGCTCAGCAGATAAACTGTTTCCACCCAGACATAAGAACTGAGTTCAGATCTCTAGCACCCGTGTATATGCCAGGTGGGTGTGCAGGCCTCCCTACCATCCCAGTATTCAGGAGGGGAGTCAGGGGATCCATGAGGCAAGCTGTCTAGCTAGACAAACTGAGTCAGCCAGCTCTAGGTTTAAGTGAGGGGCCTGAAGCTCTGGGGTCAACAGAAAGACACTGTCTCAATGTACAAGGTGGAGAGTAATAGAGCAAGCACCCAACACCAACCTCTGGCCTCCATATGAAGACACAGGCACACACATGTGTGCCCATGCACTTGAATGTGGATAGACCTGCACACATCACACCCATCCACAGCCAATAAAGATACAGTTTATCCTGAAGGCACCTGGCAGCCATTCCTGACTTAACCAGTGAGTCACTGGGTCCTGTGTTGGCTGTAGGAAGATCTAGTTTGTTGGGAGAAGGGCAAAGTTAAAAGAAAAGAAAGACAGTTAGGAGTCTACTTCCTCTAGGAAGAGATGCTGGGAGATACCACTGAACCAAGGTGGCAGCAAGGCTAAGGAAGACCCAGAGGTCAGGATTATCTTAAGCCAATAGCAGGTGGCCAACAGCCTGGTTTGGGTGGCTGGGAGACTGCGGTATGCCAACACATCATGAAGTATGTCAAAGAGACTGCATATACCAAGCCATTGTGAGGTATGTCAATGAAACTGTGGTATGCCAGGCCAGCATGGGGTTTGTCTATCAAATAGAGGCATGGAAAAGGGCAGTAAGTTCCATCTCTAATACAGGAACTTGGAAGTGTGTGGACTACTCAGGTTGAGATGTTCAGGAAACAGCTGGGCCATCCACGTCTGGGCCTTGGGTGGCTTGGGCTGCACACTCACCATCCGCTGCCTTTTCGCCCCTTCCCCTTCTTGTCTTCATGACATCTTTTGGGGGAATACATGCGACTGTGAGAATGTGGCTTTAAATCTATGTGAATTAACACCTATACTAGGCAAGCCCACGCAGAGAACTGGCGTCTAGGCACAGGGCTGGGGACAAGAGTGCTCATGTGGCCCAGTTTGGGTTTACTGATGAGCACAGCTAGGCTTCATCTGGACCCATTAGAGAGAAGACGGTCTGGTTTTGTGGGGCTGACAAGTAGAGAATGCAAGCCTACCCACCTACCATCCAGGAGCCTTCTTTATCTTATAATTCTGGCTGCATATCAAAGCCTGGGTGTTACCAGAGAGTGCTTGGTTAAAGTCATTGTCACAGCTACTCTAGTGGATCTTCAGAAAAGTAAATAAACAGATTCCATGTTTTCTTGGAGTGGAGATATGTGTGGGGCAGTCCCACTGGCCATCTTGAGATACTCTGCCTGCAAGGCCATTTCCCTTAAGTGTTTCAAGACTCAGAGGAGTGGCACAATAAGCAAGGAGCTATGGGATTGTCCTCGCCTTCCCTCATTGGTTGATCCCAGCCAATCAGCAGGACTCTCCTTGCCTCACCAGCCTGCTTTCCGATGGCTGATGGAGCCAGGTGGCAGGCCTGATTAAATTGTTAAAACAACAAAGGTCACTTTACTCAAGAAGGTATCTAACACCTGGGCAGTGGTGGTGCACACCTTTAATCCCAGCACTCAGGGAGACAAGGCAAGCAGATCTCTGGTGTACAAGAGCTAGTTTCAGGACAGTCAGGGATACACAGAGAAACGGTCTTGAAAAACCAAAATAAATAAAAAAATAAATAAAAAGAAGGTATCTAACACATAAAAAGATACATGTTGTATTTTCTAAATAGGGCAAGCCATGTAGAACCCATTAACTTCTGTATCCTCGTGGGCATCCACAGTTTCTAGCCTCCTGGCTACAGCTCTTCATGTTGCACCTGCCTTTACAGACAAAGGGTACAGTGCTGTGAAAATTACTCTGTAAAGATGTGTGGCCTTTGCCTATGCTGCGGAATATTACGTTAATGTGTGAAGGTGTGTTACATTGTTTCTGCGGCCTTTGTTAACTCTGTAGAGGTGTGTTACATTGTTTCTGCTGCCTTTATTAACTTTGTAGAGGTGTGTTACATTGTTTCTACTGTCTTTGTTAACTCTGTAGAGGTGTGTTACATTGTTTCTGCTGCCTTTGTTAACTTTGTAGAGGTGTGTTACATTGTTTCTACTGTCTTTGTTAACTCTGTAGAGGTGTGTTACATTGTTTCTACTGTCTTTGTTAACTCTGTAGAGGTGTGTTACATTGTTTCTACTGTCTTTGTTAACTCTGTAGAGGTGTGTTACATTGTTTCTACTGTCTTGTTAACTCTGTAGAGGTGTGTTACATTGTTTTTGCTCCATTTGTTAACTCTGTAGAGGTGTGTTACGTTTGTTTGTGTTGCCTTTGTTAACTCTGTAGAGGTGTGTTACATTTGTTTGAACTGCATTTGTTTAATTATGTAAAAATGTGTTGCATCTGTTTCACCTTGCCTGCCTAAGGCACCTGATTGATCAAATAAAAAGTTGAATGGCCAATAGCTAGGCAGGAGAGGGATGGGTGGGGCTGAAGGGCAGAGAGAATAAATAGGAGGAGAATGCTAGGTTCAAAAAGGAGAAGGGGGAGAGAGTGAAGAAGAGAGAGGGGACATTTGGGACTAGAAGCCAGGCAACCGCCAGCCAACAGACATAGAGTAGAACACAAGGAAAGGAAAGATAAAAAGCCCTGAGGCCAGACAACCCAAAGAGAAACAGGTTCATTTAAGTTAAAAGAGCTAGTCAGAAACCAGCCTAAGGCAGGCCGAGCATTCAATACTAATAAGTTTCTGTGTCATGATTTGGGAGCTGTTTGACAGCCTCCCCACAAAAGCCCAGTACAGTACAGATATTAGAGAAATGTTCGCTCTGGCTACAGGCAATTAACTCACCAGGCTTCTCATATTCTTGCTATTTATCCACCTGTACAGGAACTAACAAGTGTCCTGAGCTTTAATCGCAGGAATGACCCGGAGGGCGTTAGCAGCTCTCTTTTCTCATGCTGAGACTGTACTAGCACGTTAGATAGCAGGTGGAATTTGTCTTGACCAGTTGGGAAACTGAGGCACAGGATGTGGAAAAGGAGGAGAATGTTGAGCAGGCACCGTTGCTCCCTCCTAAGCTGTAAGGACAAACAAGCCACACGTCATCTTGGAATCTCATATGCTGAAATAAGTGAAGGCACAGCAATGAAAGGACTTTGGGAAGGGGCAGTGAGAAGACCCTGGGCGCTCGTTTCACATGATGGAAATGTTCCAGAGCTAAAGATGGTGGCGGCAGGACGCCGTGAGTGTACTGAGTGCTGCTGAGTTACCCACTCTACAACCATCAATTTCAACCATGGTCTGGCGACTTACACATCCAATTTCGGCACTTGGAAAGCTGAGCCAGGGGAATTACTACAAATTCTAGGCCAGCTTGAGTTACAGAATGTCGCAAAAAAAATCATTTTATGTGAATCTCACCTTTTTCCACCTCATTTTTTCAATGCCATACCTCAACCAATGAATTCAGCTTGAAAACTCTCCCTTTCACCCAGATTTCCTCCCCAAATCTGGACCTTAGATACTTGGTTATTAACCAAGGGAGAGAAATAGGCTTCAGACTTGAAGCCAGCAAGAGAGTCATCCTTCTATGAGGACCTTCTTTGAAGGACTCAACAAAAATGCCAGGTCAGGGCCTCTGAAAAAGATGTGTTTGATTTCCATAAGCCATTTGTTCTGACTTGTGGTGTCGTTCTTGTGTTCAATTAAAACTTCATTCCAGAAATATCAGTGCGTTTAATACCTCCCCCACACCAACTGTACAATCTCACAGGCGCTTCCTAGATCTGTAGCAAGCCCCCAATTCCTTCAGAACAGGCTTGGCCAAGGCCTTGAGTGTCCCTGCCTGGCATATGGAGAGAAACATCCTTCTTCCTACCAAGGCAGCCACTCTTTCAAAGGTCTTCACATAGCTCCAGTTACTTTCAAAGGATCAAGTGCTGAACTCCAGGGTAGGTAGAGGATGTTGTCAATGATGAATCTAGAAAATGTCAAGATTTTCATTTCTGCTCACCCTGGAAGGCTATCCTTAGTCACACAGTCCAAAATGGCTTAACAGCACATCCATATTCCTGCCTGTAGGAGGAGGACAGGACAGACAGCAGAAGGTGCCATCGGCTGCTGTCCCTCTAGCTAAAATCTAGTGACACAGTCGGACTTAGCTGCAAGGGAGGCTGGCTGTGCACTCAACCTAAAAATAGGGCCAATGGGCCCTACCCCTAGCTGAGGAGCCATTGGCAGTTAACAGCCACTGGGGGAGGGGTCAGCATTTTCTTCAGTGGTGAAGCCAATAAGTCTTCTAGTCAATAATCCCCATCTTCACGCATGTAAGCAATACCAATTAAACACAGTGACCGGGATGAGAGTAGAAAGAGGACTTTGGAAGGGTCCAGAGGAGAGTGGGAGGGGAATAAGACAGGCTAATAGGAATGAATATGATCCAAATACCTAGATATGGAAGTTTTAGCTTCACCAGCCAACACAGCATTGTTTTCCTCACGAGCTCTGGGTTTAGTGAGCAACTCTACCTCAAAAGAATAAGGTAGACGACATGGGTGGGGCAAGGCACTTGAGTTCCTTCTCTGGCCTCTGTGTGCATAGGGCACACACACACATACACCCACACACGCATGCACACACACTGTTTTTAAAAATAGAGGTTTATTCTTTATGCTTTCCCCCCTCATTCATCTACTACTAGTTTTACCTTCTTGAAACACCTGTCCCTCTGGTTGTTTATAACTGCCCCCCCT
Organism: Chionomys nivalis; assembly: GCF_950005125.1. Classification (NCBI taxonomy): domain Eukaryota; kingdom Metazoa; phylum Chordata; class Mammalia; order Rodentia; family Cricetidae; genus Chionomys; species Chionomys nivalis. The sequence continues at coordinate 3,457,269 of NC_080102.1, read as the reverse complement.
CCCATTGATTTCCATATTTAAATCTATATTAAAACCTTATTTATTTACTAAATAAATTTTGTTTTAAACAACATTTGGGGACTTGGGCAATACCCAGGTCTGTGGTCTGCTCCCCAGAACCAGTGTGAAATAGTCATCTGAAGAGGTGGGCACCTGTTATCCCACCTCAGGATGGAGGGTGAGAAAGAAGAATCACTGGGAAGTTTGTAAGACAGCTAGCTTGGAGTGCGGAGATCAGCAACAGAACCAAGATAAGAACTGATACCATGGCAAGTGTATGCACACACATGTACACACATATCACACACATCATACACACACCACACACATACACACACATACTATATACAGACACAAACCTCACACAGACACATGCACACACATGCATGCTATACATACACATATACAAACATACCACACACACACACACACACACAAAGCATACATATACGCACACACACACACAATTTTTTTTATTTTAAAGGAATAGATTTTGGAAAAGATTCATATGAAAATCCCTGCCCATTCTTTCCCACTGGTGAACAAATTACGCAGTGAGTTCGGGTTTCTTATCTTGATAATGAACGTAGTCATAACACAGCCATGCTTTGCTAAAAGTGAGATGCATTATGAGAAATGCATCTTGGGTAGTTTCACTGAGGCGTGACCAGCACTGGGGACCAGGTGGTTTGCATATCCTAGATAAGAGAATTCTGAGACTTTTCCCTTCAAGTACCGACATTGCCCCCGTGATGTGATCATTTGGGTGATGAAGGGTCGCTGCAGCATTCTCTGCCTCCTGACTTTTTCTGAGACAAATTCTAGCGAGTCTTCCTAGAGAAAAATGTCCTGTAGCTCACTTCTCATCAGTCTGCCTGATGTGCTGGACATGAGGTCACCAGAATCGGCTACAGCCAGCGTCCACACTGAAGTGTTTTCCGCATGCTGTGACCAGTTCCAAGCATTCCACGACCATCACCGTGGGAGACGCCAGGTTTGGCTAAAGTGCAATATTTTCTTTCAGGTTTCCTCAAAGCTGGGGGAGGATGACAGTTTAACATTGTCTCTTTCCAGCATCTTCAGAGAGAGCTTGTACTCACATCAGCTTTCCACTTCCTGTAACAAGAGTTGATTGACTCTTGGGACCTTTCCATCTTCTTCATGGCCACTGTGGTTCTTCTCCGTCTTAGATATGGGACAGCTTCCAGACAAGAGCAGTCACCAAAACGGCCAAGCTGCAAGTGGACACTCTACTGTTTAAGCCAGAGGACATGATTGGCTGTCCCTATGGTAGACGAGGACTGTACTGACAAACCGGAAGACAAGGTGATTGTTACTTATTCCAAGTCTCTTATACAGCCTAACTGGCCTTGCAGACCAGCCACACTGGCACACCTATTACCCACAAGTGAGCAGGGACACAAGGGATGGGTTCCAGAGGGACCAGACACCCTGTCAGATCAGGTTGTTAGGCCTTGGTTGGTGGCCCTCGGTGTCTGAAGGGGAAGATCTGGAAGGCAGATCCTCCTATCTGCCACTGTTCATGACAGTAAACCGTAGTGCCCGTAGAGTGATGAAGGCCGCAACTCTGATGGGGCCTTGGGCACCTGGGCTCTCTGTGAGTGGTGATTTTCTATCCTGAGTATCCTGCAGGGGGTTAATTATCACCCTCAATGGGACACTTTTCTGGCTGTTCCACCACTAGGGGATACAATTTAAGGTCTCTCTGAAGTTGAGCAAGGACAGCAACAGTTGCATCCTTTGTTCCATTCAGCTGAGGCAGGCCCCAGCCCCCGCATCATTACAAGCAAGTACCGTTAATAAACTGCCAAGGGGCACTTGACCGTGGGGACAAGAGCTGCCTCTGACATGAGCCACTTAGTATTGTCCTCATGGCTAATACAGCCTTCTCCTAAGGACTCGCCGTCTCCAAAAGAGCATCAGTGAGTTCCAAAATGAATGTCCTCTTGAGGAATATGGCCATTTTTAATTTTTTTAATGTCTCCATTAAATGTGTAAACCCTCCATTTAAATACCAGCCATTGTCATTCACTTCATACAGTCCTGTTTTCCTGAGATGCTGGGACTACTCCCACTGTCGTCTATAAAACAAGATGCACCAGGTAGCTTTGAAACTGTGGGCATTCTCTCTCTTCCTCTAACAAATGATTTCCCAGCATAGAGGATGAGCACGGTGATGAAGCCTCCTGGTCGTCCTCACAGTGCCTGTGGATGAGGAACAGAAATGCCAGGCCTTCATGATGCAGTTCTGGTCTGGGAACTGGGGTGGCTATCGTCACTGTCAGCTTGACTAGATTTGGAATCTCTAGGAGACCAGCGTTGGTCATGTCTTTGATGGCTTCCACAGAGGTTTCACTGGGGGGTGGAGACGAGCCCTGGATGTGGGCGAACCCCACCGTAATCCGGACTGAATGGAAAGGGGAATGAGGAAGTCAGGCAAGCACAGCCTTGATGCCCTCTGCTGCCTGACCCTGGGCACAATGCTACTCCAGGTCATCTCAGCCAGAAGCCACTCTTGCTGCCCTGATGGACAGACCCTCAAGCTGCAAGCCAGCATTAGCCAGTCCTCCCTCAGGTTCTTGTTTGGTATTTTGTCACAGCCATGAGTGAAGTGACTATTTCAGGACCCTGAAGTTGGAGCTGGGATGACATCTAGAATGTTTGGAGAACCCTTTGTGATTTGGCTCACTCATGTGGTAGGCAGGCAGGGCTCACGGTGTGGGCTTCCAGAGTCACTAAATGTCCTAGCAACAAGATGGGGACACACACACAGACATGCACACAGACACACAGACACACAGACATGCACACACACACAGACAGACACACAGACATGCACACACACAGACACACACACATATATACACACAGACACACACATACACACACAGACATGCACACACACATATACACACATACACACACATACACACACGAGCCTGCTAGCCAAGTGAAAACTGCCTGTCTTGTGCCCCAGCCTCAGAAGTCTGCAACACTGTAGTCATTAGAAGGATACTAAATCACTAGGTTCAGCTCACATCTGAACAGAAGGAATTAGCTCCACTTTGTGGCCAGGTTGGGGTGGGGGCACCATAACACATGCACACATGGTGTGTCCCCATGCAGAGGCCAAAGGTCAACCTGGAGTGTCATTCCTCAGGCACGTCAAACCTTATTTTCTGAGACCAGACACATTATTGGCCTGAATTAGGCTGAACTAGCCAGCCAGAAAGCCCCAGGGGTCCACCCCAGTGTGAGATGACAAACCCATTCCACCATGCCCAGCGCACGCTTTGTTAAGTGGGTACTGGGGATGGAAGACAGACCTTCCTGCTGTAGTCAGGTGACATTTTAAATAGGGTTTCAGATTTGTCCTCTCCATAGAAGGCAGGAGGGGCAGAGGTTAAAGCGAGTGTGGTCATGTACTGCCTGGCTCTGTAGGCCACTGACGTCTGTACAGAAGAAGACCACAGATCCCAGCAGTTCCATCAGAACCTGGTTATTCCTCCTGACTCTCTGAGAGGACACGAATGGAAAAGAGGCTTTTCTGCCTCCTATAAGGCCTTTCCTATCCCTAGGCCCCTGGAGGAGACAGTGCCCTGTGGCTATTCTGATGATCCCGGTCCCGCAGAGAGGGAGCTGTGCACACTTCAGTCAACTCTAGGTGTGCAAGGCTTCACCCACTCCTGAAGGAATCACACGCTCAAGTCAATCACAGTGTTTCTATAGACACGAGCCCAGCCCACATCCCACCAGGAGCTGCCCAGCCCAGGGCGTAGCAGGATTTGCAGATCTCTATGTCGGGAAAGGGAGGAAGGCACAAGGAGACATTGCAGGCTTGGGCATGGTCTTCAGGAGTCTGCACACTGAGGAACAGATAGTCTTTCATAACCCCCTTGCTGGTGTTGATGGGGCCTGAGATCTCGGGATACAGCGCCCTAATATGGCATGGGTACCTGGGTGGCAAATGGACATTCTAATTCCACCGTCCAGTTGCACAGCTGGAGAGGCCCCAGGAAGGTAGAAGATGGCCAGCATACCTAGATGGCCTAGAGAATGTGGTGACTGAGATCCCCCGGACAAAGGCAGGAGCTGATGAAGGCACAAAGGCTCCAGGCACTGGCTGAAGATCAAAGGGAGGGCTAGGCAGCTAGCTAGATGCAGCGACCTGCTGTTGTTGACAGCTCAGCACAGAAGACCTTTGCCGAAGACAGCGGCAAACACAGAATGGATGGAAAAGCTTGACCCTTGTCTATGCTGGGCACCAGGGGCTTGACACGAGTCACCCATCACCTGATGATGGAGCAGGGGTGGGAAGGTGCCTGCTGGGCGACAGAGCAGGTGCCTGCAGCTGTGTGTGACGCCACGGAGCATCGGAGCACACTTTCATTCTCAGGTGACATCATAAAATGTGTGAGGCAGACACTTGCGGGTTTGTGCCCTCGCTATGGCCGCAGACGGGTTGCATCTCAAAGGCGTCTTAAGCGCTTTCTTCAGCCTCCATCTTCTCGCACACCAAAGGGGAAACTGAGGTAGTAGAGGTGGCAGAGATGGAAGACTTAGCAGAGTTCCCAGCCTCGAGGGAACAGTCAGCAATCGCTGCTATTTTTATGGTTGCTATTTTTACAGACTCCGTGGACAGCTGCTGCCAGACTTTGTTTGGTTTTGTTGCCCAGCTTTTCTTCCTTGGAGAAACCAGTCGCCACCAGCACGTGGTTGTGATGCTCAGCTAATCTGAGGACCCCAACCACTACTCACAGGGAACAGGCAAGGGACCAAGTCCCGTCAATCAACCCTCCCAGGAACTGAAGCCTAAACACAGACCCACAGGAAGTTAGCTCTGGCTGAATCACACTGTGACTGGAAATCCTTGCTGGGTTCCCAGAGCTGTGCCTGCTGTCACCCTCCCAGGGTCTGAGTGCCAACTCACTTCCCTAGTGACTAAGTCAGGTCCATGTTCATTGAATGAACCTCCCATAGCTTAAGTCAGTAGAGACTTTTTATTTATTTATTTATTTATTTATTTATTTATTTATTTATATTTATTTTGTAGCCCAGGGTCCCTGCTGGACAAAAATTCCTTGGTCCATATCTCTACAGCGATGGTCATGTGAGCGGGGGAAAAGAGACCTGTCCCTTCCTCCCTTCTTTCTTCAAGTCGGGCTATCAGGACATGTATGTATATGTATATATATGCAGCTTATTGTGAATATTAAAAGCTTTGTAAGTACAAATGGATGACGGGGTGGCCATATGGAAAAGACTAAATCGATCTATATATGAGGATATAAGGCAAAATGATCTAAGATTTAAATATGTAAACTGAAACATTAAGGCCACCAGAAGGAAGCACAGGTGAGTGCTTTACACTTTCGAGTCAGGGTGACCTTTCAAAGAATGGCCCATTAAAAAGAAAGTATTTTACTGGGCATAATGGCCAATGCCTTTAGTCACAGCACTTGGGATGCAGAAGCAGACAGATCTCTGGGAGTTCAAGACCAGTCTGTATAGCAAGCTCCAAGACAGTCAGGACTATGAAGAGAGCCCTATTCCAAAACAAAACTAAAAAGAAAGAAAACCTTTCTAAGTATCACTACATATAATTAAAAACACCAGAAAGTAATAGCGAAATAAATGAGGAGCAGAAAATAGATGTGATGTGAGGTAATTCTCTTCCTAGAACATCAGCAGCTCCTAGAAACGCACAAGAAAATAAGAATGCAGGCAAAAGGTGCTGGGAATCAAACCTGGGTCCTCTGGATGAGCTGTCAATGGTCCTAATTGCTGAATCAGTTCTTTTTAACTGGAAAGCTAAGACGTTTACATGTAGGGGTCTCAGCTGTGGCTATTACTGTGATTCCTTTTCTCCGGATGGATCTGTGGGCTCTTTCCACTTTCAGGGCCTTATCTGAAGTGCAAGGACACGATCCTGTGTGGGTTCAGCACTGCTGAAGGGTGGAGACAGATAGCACAGGGCGTCAGAAGCCAGGGAGAAAGGAGGAGCCAGCCTGGTTTGTTTGTAACAACCATTTCACCTCGCGTGGGAGCTAACTGGAGTCACACAGCAACTGTTAAGCCCTTCTGAGGTCAGCGCCCCCAGTGACCTAATTCCCTTCCGGCAAACTCCTTATATTAGAAGTTACAGCATTTCTCAAGGGGCCCTGGTGATACAGACCAATAACCTCAGCTGAGGAGGCTGAGAGGGGAGGACATGACTGCAAGGTCAACCAGGGCTACACAGGCCGACTCTGAAAAGACAATCACGTTCCACCGTGCATCGCATCACCTCCCTGGGATTCAAGCTCCCAGCGTGTGCACTCTCTGGAGATACATTCAAACCTACCCAACCCATGGCCACTTCTCTCCTCGTTTCTACGAAATCAGGGTTTTCAAGCCCAACATGTGACCCAGACCGTGGCCTTGGTGTGGTTTCCTGTGCCTTGCTTCTGACACTTAGCCTAATGTCCCACAGTTCCATCCCCACTGAAAGAAATGAAGAGACTTTGTTCTTCCTGTGGCCAAATAATATTCCACTGTGTATGTGAGCCGTTCATCCGTAGATGAAGCTGGGTTGACTCTGCCATCGCCGGCTCCTTCAGGACCACCGTTGTGAAGTCAGGTGCCGTTCTAATGCTGTTTCTTTGCCGTGGACCATTTCTTCTCTTGGGAACTCTCAGGAACATTCTCTTGGTGGCTGGTATTTCCAAAACCTCATTTTGATGTGCTTTGATGTGAGGTTTAATTACTGTTACTGATTATTGTCCTTTCGGGAACTTCAGAGGGTCTTTTGACTTTATTGGGTGTGTGTGTGTGTGTTGTGAGTGTATGGTGGTGATGACAGAAGCCACAAGAGAGTGGGATCCCACCCCACCCCCCTTGAGCTGGCGTCAGGTCTTCTAGGAGAGCAGTGGGTCTTAACCACTGAGCCATCTCTCCAACCCCCTACTTTGACTTCTATATCCTTTGGTTTTGGAAGTATCTCTTAAATCATGTCTTCTGTGATTTCCTCTCTTCGGTGACTTTCTAGCTTTCTTGCCCGAGTCGCAGAGCTGAGCTGGTGAGCCAGTCCTCTCACTCTCCCTTTGTCTCCCAAATCTGTCTTCCACATCCTCCTTCCTGTGCGACTCGACAGTGTGAACTTCCCCCTTTCTGAACGTGACTGTTTCTATACCTTCAGTTTCCCAGAGCAGTTTCTTGTCTCTACTTTTCATAGGAACCTAAATTCCTGTTTTGTAAATGGGTCAGCCTTTTGTCCTTTCCTCTGCTCTCTCCAAGATGCTTTTTGTTCCTTTTCTCTTTGTGTCTTTCTTTTTCCATTATTTTCATCTTGCATGCAGGCAATTAACCTTCCACCATCCTAAGTGTTTGCCTTATAGTTCCCAAATCCAGTGTCTCTTGAATTTTTAGACTTGTTGATTTAAAAAAATATATAAAAGTAATCGAAAAATGTGTTCTCATTTCTGAAGATCCAAAATTAGAAAAATTTAGGGAGAAAAATGCAAAATGTGCTCCATTCCCTCCCTCTCTTGGTCCTTTAAATGACCACTAATATCAGTTTGGCGTGGCCAGACAAATGTCTCCACACAGACCAGTCGCTTTCAAGTTGATGCATACATGATAAGCTGACTTTCATACCTCTCTCTCTCTGTTACATATGAATGTTTTGTAAGTGTGTGTGTATTGTTCATGTATATTTGGTGTCTGTGTGTATATATGTTGCTTTAATTTGTGTGTGTGAATATGTATGTCTCACTTTAATTTGTTTGTTTAACCCACAAGTTATTTAATATTTGTCTTGAATGCCCAGTATTTGAGTACTAAAAGATCATGTTCAAATGTAGATCCCCAAAGTCTCTTTTAAAATCTGGGAAGTCAGGGCTGGAGAGATAGCTCAGCAGTTGACAACAGCACCGACTGCTCTTTCAGAGGACCCAGGTTCAGTTTCCAATCCACACTGTGGTTCACAAACAGGGATCCAGTGCCTTCTTCTGGCCTCCACGGGCCCCAGGAATACAAATGGAGCACAAACATACATGCAGGCAAGACGCCCATCCATACAAATGAGATCCAAAAATAAAATAAAATCCAGAAATTTGTAAACATTGAATCCATTTACCCATATCATAAACAGCATCTTTAAAAAGATTTCTTTATTTTTCGTTATGTGTCTGTGTGTAGATGTGTGCACATGAGGTTGCCCACACAGGCTGGAGGCATGGGATCCCCTGGAGCTAGAATTACAGATGGTTATGAGTCCCTGACTCCCGTATGGGTACTAGGAACCAAACACAGGCCCTCTGCAAGGGCGTTCCTGCTTGTCATCCTGGAACCATCTCTGGTTTCCCAAAGAGCAGTTTCCTTAGGCTCTCCCGGCCCCCCTGCATTGTGCTTAGTTGTCTGTCATCTGTCACCAATGGAGTAGAGAGCTCTATACAGAAGGCTGGTGGTGCGTGCTCTAGAACTCTGAGGAGGGTAAGGACAGGACAGAGGCAGCCGGAGAAAGAAGGCCTTCCAGAACGACACAGCAGGTGGCCAGCTCGAGCAGATGCGACCTGGTGTCAGAGCGATGATGGGGTCTGGAAAACGGCCCCTTGCTTTCTCCACCCATACTGTTTCTGCCAATCTTCACCAACTCACGCTTCGTTACAGCAATGCGCACTTTCTGGTTTCCGAGGGGTGACTAAGTAGAAGGCTGGGGTTGGGGGCAGGAAGCACAGAGCTGATCTGCTACAGCCATGGTTCTCAGCCCCCCTAATGCTGTGACCCTTTAAACACAGTTCCTCATGGCATGGAGACCCCCATAACATTATTTCATTGCTACTTCATAACTGCAGTTTTGCTACTGTTGTGAATCATAATGTAAACATCTATGTTTTCTGATGGTCTTAGGGGGCCCCTGTGAAAGGGTCATTTGATCCCCAAAGGGGTCAGGACCCATAGGTTGAGGACCACACCGCTATGGGAAGAGGACATCCAGGGTGAACTCTCTACCAATATGACCTTATCATGAATGGCTACCATTAGTACTCAAACAGGCAGCCGCCACGGCCAACTGTTTCTCCACGCTCACCACGGCCACTTTCTCCAAGCTCAAGGGTGTGGTGCAGTCATTTCTCTCTAAGCAAAATCCTTTACGCATTCACAGGAAAGTGGTCACAGACCTTATCAAGCAAGCTCACCATGATTTAACTGTAGATATAAGCTGAAGAACACGTTTTTCTTTTTAACTAACTTTGGCATTGTAAAGCATTGGAGAAATCATGACCATGGGAGGCAGTGAATTGTGGGAATAGACTACGCAGTGCTGGAGGGATGGCCCAGCCGTGAAGAACACGGAACACCTGATTGCAAATGACTCAAGGTTGGCTCTCAGCATATCAGGCAGCTTATACTTGACTATAACTTTAACTCCAGGACATGCAACACTCTTCAGGTACCTTCACACACACGCGTGCACACACACTCACACACATACACACATGTACAAACAGACGTACATAGACACATGTATACACATACATACACACATGCACACACACACACGTACACATACACATACTTTACAAATAATCCTTAGGGTGACTGGAGAGATGGCTCCATGGTTAAGAACACCTGCAGAGGGCCAGTGTTTGTTTGGTTCCCAACATCCACATGGGGCTCACAGTCACCCGAACCCTAGTTCTGGAAAATCGGACTTCCCGCCTCTTCTGACATCCTTGGGCACCAGGCATGACATAACACACAAACATATATGCAGGAAAAATAACATAACAATAAATAAATCTAAAAACAAATTACTTGAAAGAAAAATAAACATATTTCAAGCTAGGCATGGTGACGCACACCTTCAATCCCTGCCCTCGGGAGGCAGAGGCCAGCTTGGTCCACAGTTCTGACCCATTTTAATCTGTTCGCACACAGATACATGTTAGTGGTCTTTTGTAAAGCCTTCGATTTGGTTTACGCTCTCCATTTGCTCAAGTGGAGCCCAGAGGAAAGGGTCTGTACCCCGGTCAGCCTCCATCACCCACAGAGCTCCCCTGGGCCCTGCTCACAGAGAAGCCATGTAGGGTCTGCACCCCGGTCAGCCTCCATCACCCACAGAGCTCCCCTGGGCACTGCTCACAAAGGAGCCATGTAGGGGCTGCACCCCATTGGCCTCCATCACCCACAGAGCTGTCCCTGCTCACAGAGGAGCCATGTAGGGCCTGCACCCCGTCAGCCTCCATCCCACAGAGCTGTCCCTGCTCACAGAGGAGCAATGTGACTTCTGCCTCTTCGTCTGCCTCCAGCCCTCCTCCTTCACTCCCAGGGGTCCTCTGGCTGGTCCCGGGGCCTTGGCTCCGAGACCTGTACTGAGGCCCGAGGCGCACACTCATGACTACCACTGCTGTTTATTTTGCTCTCAAGGAGAACCAACTCTCCCCGCTAAATTGCTTCACTCAGCCACACTCACAGAGCTGAAAGTTTGGGCTTCAGTGAGACATTCAGTCTGAGTGGAAGGATTCGGCTGTTCCAGGGTCACTTTGTTTAGGAGGGAACCAAGGAAAGGAAAGGGGCTGCGCAGACCAGTTTCTAACATGGCTCTTTCTCAGGCCTAGTCCTGGCGTTCTTCTGATCTTATATTGCTGCCATGATTCTGCTTGTTTACTTCCAATTAGTCATAGAGAAATGGAATTCTGCACCATAATGGAGCCTAAATCTTCAAATCACTTAAGACATACAGCTCCTGGGACATCCTGCATAATGTAATAAGTTTCTCCAAATGTGGCCTAATTATAAATGTCCTTTTAAGTTTTGTTCCCATTGGGACCAAATGTCTACAGTTAAAAATAATCCTTGAAACAGGTCCATGTGGCCACAAAACTCCTCAGAATCACTTAAATGCTATCCAGCTTCTCGGGGTATTTTTCTCTGCTGTTCCTGTGATAAAAGCCAGAGGTCCAGGAGCAAGAGGGAGCCAGGCCACCCTTCGACAAGACTAGGCCTGCGGGGTTCTTCTCTCATCTGACGGACTCTTCTCGGGGACCGGTGGTTCATACCATCCTCAGTCACACGTTAAGTCATGGGCGTCCGGGTCAATACGGTGTCCTCCTCTCCACACCCCAAGAACACCACACTGCAATGCCTCCAGCTGAGTGCCATGGAGTCCTTGATTCTGCCCCAGATGGGTTGTCCTGCTAAGGCCTCTCTCTCCATCCTCATGGCTCAAAGTATTTGCTCTCTAAAACCCTTGAAACAAATCTCCCTTCAAAGGAAACCCTGCTTTTCCGACACGGAAAGCACACTTGGTGGCTGACCAGCATCTATGACTTATGTGCCATGACTTAGCCAGACTGCTCTCCTACACAGCAAGTCTCTACAGCTGCTCCCAGGTGTGGCCTCCTTTCCAACATCTCCATTTAATGCTCAGTTTAAAGAGCAAAACCTGAGTTTTCCCCTGATCTAGTCTGCTGCCCTGAATGTTGGGTTCAGATACCAGCAACCGTTCTGAAGTCAGACAGACCCAGGCTCAAACTATAGCTCCACACGAATGGCTCTGTCGGGTGGTCTGTAACGTGGGGATGATAACACCATGACTGTCCAAAGTCACCATGCAGACTGAGATGCAGAGGAGCAGTCTAAGCACAGCCCAGAGACTGCTGCGGACAGCAATGACAGGACCTATCACCCTTGGATGCTCAGATGGCTTCTTCCAGCTATGATAACATTAGTGTAGGCTGGAAATGCCAGAGGGATTCAAGCCAAAGATGGAGAGAAAATACTTCTCCTCAGTCCTCTGGATGTTCTTCCAGCCCATAAGAGAATCAATCAGCTGGGGGAAAAGAGAGGCTGCAGCCAGGCTCTCTCTCTCGGGAGGACATTTCCAGACCTTTCTCTAAGAGGAAAATCTAGGGTTAAAAGGAAAGATGCATTTTAACGTTGATTCCAGAAAGTACATTTCTTCTGTGCTAACTGGTACCCAAGAGCCCTTGCTGGGAATGGGGACAGAGGCTTCCGTTAACCTGTGCTTGAAAAGGCCAAGCCTGATGTTGAGAGTTTTTTTTTTTTTTTTTTTTTTTTTTTTTTTTTTTTTTTTTTTTTTGGTTTTTCGAGACAGGGTTTCTCTGTGGTTTTGGAGCCTGTCCTGGAACTAGCTCTTGTAGACCAGGCTGGTCTCGAACTCACAGAGATCCGCCTGCCTCTGCCTCCCAAGTGCTGGGATTAAAGGAGTGCGCCACCACGCCCGGCTGATGTTGAGAGTTTTGGAAGATAATACAGTCATAGAGATCTCCTTACCCAGCCTTACCAGAAAGTGCTGCAGGCTTCCTCCCAGAGACCAGAAGAGACAAGAAAAGCACATTGCTGGCTGGGAGCAGCAAAGAACAGACCTCAGGCTGTGGGAGCAATCTTGGCCATGACCGTGATGGAGACAGGGTGGGGAGGACAGTGAGGAATCGAGAAGGGGTGGGGTCACTGCAGCGTTCTGCACCTACTGTTTCCCCACCCTGTGTTAGGGTCCACAGTCTACTGGGAGGAGATCCCACCTCCACACAGTGTCTCTGACAGCATTTCTAGCACGTTCTATCAGAATCTGACTGGTTTAGCTATGTTACAAATCCTTCTCAAAGAAAAGCACCTAGAAAGTTCTGGAGATGGTGAGGATGAAGTCCCTGAAAGACCTCCTCTCTTGAGTCATTGGTGATTAGCAAGTCAGGGCTAGCTGGGTTGTCAGCCTTCCCATCCTCTCCTTTATAGAGAGCAGATGTGTCACCCTCAGCCAGGTCCCCACGCTGAGAAAGTGAGAGAGGAATGGGCTATGGGAGGTATAAGCATTGTGAGGATGAAGGTGAGCTGTAGATTTGTTGTATGTGAACCAAAGCTCTGGGCAGGAAACAAAGCGAACCCTTACTCACTTTCAGCTGTTAGAAAGAGAGAGAGACAGAGACAGAGAGGCAGAGACAGAGACAGAGAGAGACAGAGACAGACAGAGAGACAGAGAGAGATAAAGAGAGGAAAGAAGAAAGAAAGAAAGAAAGAAAGAAAGAAAGAAAGAAAGAAAGAAAAGAAGATGACTGATTTTAAAGCAGCATAATAGGAATGTTGCTCAGAAAGGGGTTTGTTCCACGCTCCTGCCAGGCACTTACACAGAGCTGGCCCAGGCTTAGAGTTCCCCAGTCTACTGCTCTAGACATTTCAAGGGGTGCAGCCCTCTCCAAGAGCTTCTGGAATGAACTGTTGGAAGCTCACTCCCCCAGTTCTGTAGACCAGAAACCCACAATCAATGTGCAGACAACGCCATGTTCACTCTGCAGCCTCTCGAGACCCATCCCCAGTCAGCACTTCCTGCTGCTAGTGGCTCCTGAGATCCTTGACTTGTGGCTGCCTTGCTTGTGGCCTCCCGGCTTCCGTGTCCCTGCATCCTCCCTTCTGTTAGCTCTCCCAGTCATAATAGCATTACCATAATGAAGGTTTTTGCAACTCTGTTTTCTGATTTCCAAAAATTACAGAACTTGAGAGCATTGTGCCCTGGGAACGCTGGCACACCTGAGACTCCGCCACAAACCCTCACACTGTGGCTGTCATTGTCCTGTCTCAGGGTGTCTCACTACTGTGGCTTCCAGGATACTCACATCTGGCTGCCCTTGGTGCAGAGCCACACCTGTTCCATCATGTTCTTTCTCTCCCATTGTCTGTTCCCCAACAACACAAGGTGCCGTCAGCATCTCAGTCCCAAGGATGTTACAAAATTCTCCACACGTTCCTCCCCAACGCCAAGGTTTGCCTCAACGGTCAATTCTTGGTGACACTTTCCTTCTCCCTTTTCTCTTTTCTGTCACCCAAATCCTCCAGCCCTATGTGGGCATCTACCCCAAAGCACTCGCCACCCGCCTAACAAGAAGGTAACCCCTGTGTTTGTTGTGTTCATCTGTTGCCTCCCGGGATATCATGCCGAGGGCAGACATGCCTGTCTTTGGGCCTTGCCCCCATGCCACCGGGATGTAGCATTGTGCCTCGTACGCTGTGTTCCAACAGCTACTAATAGAAAGAACGCTGGCACCAGTGGCTGTGGGCCAGTGGCTGTGGGCCTCGCACCCTGTGGCCCTCAGCGAGATGCAGAAACCAGCTGACCCTGAGCTCTCAGCCCACGAGGTACAAGGGATGCGTGTGGGCTTAGTTTTCCTCAATATTCTCCACCCTGAATGGAAGGCTTGGGAAAACCACCACCTTGTTAACTGCAGAATGACCCCTCCTCCACACCATTAAGATATGCCAGAAGTTTCCAAATAGGAAGTCTCCCAATAATTTTCTAAAGAAAGATATTTTTTGCGGCAGAGAGTAAGCAAGATCAAGTAAACTCTCAAGGGAGCACAGAAGCCTGGATCTCAGCCATATCTGGCTTCCTGGAGGACACAAAGACCACACCCCTCCCCTCACTAAAAGGGCCCTTCCAGGAAGGCAGCACCTGACGCCCAACTGTGGAACCAGGCCATGTGGCCCACCCAGACCTGCTGGCCCCAGGTGACTCAAGAGATGGGGCAGTCCCATTGGTTCCAGGGACAGAAGAAAGGCTTCTGAAGCCAGTGTCTGACCCTTAAGTCCCTTGACCTGCTCTAATTCTTGGGTCTTAGAGGCCTAACTAATCCACAGATTTTGTTTTCTGGAAGTTTCCATTACCCTCAGTTGTTTTGCAATTTCTTCACCATAAACCTCAGCATCTGAGCCAGGTTAAATGGCCCTTTCCTCTTCACAAGCCAAAACACCCAAGAAAAATGCAAACGTGTGTGAATTTATTTATTTTTAGCCCTTAATTTTATTTTATATGCATGGGCACTCCGCCTGCCTGCATGATTGCATGCTTGCACACAGCATGGGTGCTCTGCCCGCCTGCATGCTTGCGTACAGCATGGGCGCTCTGCCCACCTGCATGCTTGGGCCTCGCATGCCTATAGTGCCCTCAGAGGTGCGGTTCCTCTGGAACAAGAGTTACAAATGCTTGTGAGCTGCCGTGTGGGTGCTGGGATTCAAACCTGGGTCCTCTGGAAGAACAGCCAGTGCTCCTAACTGCTAAGCTGTCTCTCCAACCCCAACATAGGTGTGTATGGTACACAAGAAAAACCCAGTGGGGAAGGAAAGATTTCTGGAAGGGGGTCCCTACCCTGGAGCTTCCCTCTAACACGTGCCTGGTACAATAGCCCTTCCTGTTCTGAAATGTAGCCCAGAAGCCACCAACACAGACCCCACCCAGGAGACTTTAAAAAGCAAAATCTGCTGTGACTCTTCAGGGCTTCTCCACCAGGTAAGTCAGAAGGACACTGAGTGTGAGGTCCTCCACCCCCTCCCCTATGCTAATGGTCCACAGTCACTCTGCAGGTCACCTTTTCAGTCCTCAGCTCCCATCTGGCAGACTGCCACCTCACATCCTCAACTATGTGGGGACCAATGCAGTGGGCACTAATGCAGTGGGCACCAATGCAGTGGGCAACATTGCAGTGGGCACCAATGCAGCAGAGACCAATGCAGCAGACAGAGGTCTTTGTGTCCAGGCTGCAGGCTTTTTTTTAAAAAATATTTATTTATTTATTATGTATACAATATTCAGTATGCGGATGCCTACAGTCGGGAAGAGGGCACCAGATCCCATTACAGATGGTTGTGAGCCACCATGTGGTTGCTGGAGATGGCTCAGAGGTTAAGAGCATTGCCTGCTCTTCCAAAGGCTGCAGGCTTCTTAAAGTCTTTCCTTCCCAGTGCCCTCCCGATTCTCCCATCAGATTCCCTCTGTAGGGTATGGTTTGGCTTTCTTTTTTCTTCAGTGTTTCATCTTGCTTTAGTGAAAGCCTGCGGAATAAACCCAAGCCTTGGGCGAACCTGTTCCCCTAGCCTGTTCTTTACAGCATGGCTCATCCCTACTGAGTGTCTTCATGGCATTTTTTTACTTCAGCATCATCGCTGAGAATCGCACTTTCAGGTTACAGCTTGTCTGCACCGCAAACCCTGGAAAGAAGGAAGATTTCCCAGCAAGGAACGAAACAGCACAAAATGAAGGTGGCTGCTTTCCACACACGTTCCGGTTTGAGGCTCCAAAACCACGCGCCCTTACACGACCCCCACAAAGGTCAGTCAGTCGCCGAAAGGTCAGTCAGTCGCCGGTGCTGTCCAGATCTGCCACGCCCAATGCCATCAGCAAGCCACGCCCACTGCCATCAGCAAGCCTGTAGAGAGGCCAGAAGCGAACAGAAACAAGGAGAATCCTCCATGGCTTCCTATCCCTCCCTCCACTTTCCTGCTGTGTGCCTCTTGTCTCTCCTTCCTGTAAAGGCACACGCTTAGGGCTGACCATGAACCCCTACACTGTTTCCGGCCTAGGAGAGGCTGCCACTAAAACATCACACGGGGTCACATAGGAAGACAAACCCTTGGGGACCCCATACTCTGACAAGCAGGCAGGCCAGCTCCGTGGGGTATTAGCCCAGTCATTTCACAGTCAGAGCAGACACAGAGGCTTCCTTCAGACTGATGTCAACGCCTCCAGGAAGAGCGCGGGTGTTACTCTCTCTTTGTTCCTTGGCTGGCCTCTTTCCCGGTCCTGCCAGCTCGGCTCCTGAGTTACCCACCAAGTGCCCCTGTAGCATCCTGGCATCTCTGCCTGTTGACTCCATATGGACTTTGCCAAGGGTCCTGCAATGCTGTTGGCTCCACAGCCCAGGCTTGGAAGTTTGCGCTGCTCTTGTTTCTGTCTGACCTCAGCCTGGACCATTTCCCACCCTACTTCTCCCATATTGGTGCTGACAGCTCGCAGGGTCCCCAGTCAGCTGAGCGGGGAGAGATATAATGCCCCCCACTCCCCCCAGTCTGTTAGATAGCTCTCTTCCTTCTTGTCAGCACTGATTGTCCTGGGGACCGGTGCAGCTACTCAGGTTCCAGAAAGGTTTGTTCTCAAGGTGTGGCCAGTTCTGAAGCAGGAGGTCATACGTTTCCAACAACTGCACCTTCTCTTTGTCCAGAACCAGCCAGGTGCCGGAGGAGGCCGATCCAGCCTAACTGTGCAGGGCCAGGGCAGCTTGCATCCTGCTGATGGCCTCATCCTAGCTGCTGCAGCGGGAAGACGAGATGCTCCACAGCCCTGTGCCTGTGTTCATCCCTCTTACTCCAAATAAAGCCAGCTTCATCGCTAACTGGACCACAGTTTCTTTTTTCAGAGCATCCCAGGTATATCCTGGAGGTCTCAGCTTGTGAGCGGGAGCCACAGGAAGCGCGATTTGGCTGTTTATTAGGATGTTAGCCTGCGTTTCATAAAAACAATTTGAAAAGGAAAAATGGCCGGAGCTCAGCCTTCTGCTTTTCCCAGGAGGCCCTGTGCTATAAACAACCGCTCTCACCTTAGTTTACAGACTCCCATCTGCTTAGGTACTTTGATTTATGTTGGCTGAGATCCAGAAAGGCTGATTTGGTTTATTTTAAGGAGTTTTATTTTAAGAAACTTTTGACATTTGAGAATTTAATTGGAACAATCTGTACCCAGAAAAAAATTTTAATGTGCTCTAGGATTAAAAGATGCAATTCAGAGGGTGTAAGGTTTCAGAAGAAAGAAAAAGCAGAAAGCAGACCTCCATTCCCTGCTGGCATTTGCGCTTTAAGAGTTTGTTCAAGACACGCCACACGAACCCTCGGGTTGGGACTTCTGCCCGCAGCAAGAACACACAGAATGGGGCTGGTAGAGTTCTTGCCTGGGTGCTCAGGTCCTACGGCTCAATCCCTGGACTGGAAAACAGAATATTAATAGCCTAACTTCCAGCACGTTCCTCACACTCTGCTGGGGAACTCGACCACAGTCACTCACATGAACATCAAGGACATGACTTGACATTCAGCTGGGCTTCCTCATGCGGCCAGGCCTATTCTGAGGGTTTACAGAAATCTGCCGCATTCTTTTGACCGAAGTATACTTTTGCCAAAGTATTCTGGTTTTGAAAGCCTGTAAAGGAACCGCACTGGTTCAGAGTTCCTCCACCTAAGAGCGAAGTCCCAAACAGAAATGCGAGAACCCGATGTGGTTTGACACTCCCATGCAGGCCCAGCCTTAAAGACTGGCCCGCATCTCCACGGATATTCAAATCAGATTTCATAGTACACCAGTGAGCTGGAGGAGAGCCACGATCTCAGAGATCACTGCGGAGCAAAATCAAAGCTGTGCAGCCTCCAGGAGGGGACGAGCAAGGGAGCCTGTGAGCCTGTGTCGCACAGTCAGTGGATAGGGAGCAATGGAAGAGAGACTGGTGCTAGCCTAGATACAATATCATCAGCAAGCCTGCTTCTCTCACCCTCCCACCTGCTACAACTCCCACACCTGTGCAGACAGTGCACAGGCTCTGCAAGCCTGTCCTCGGTTCCTCATTCAGCGTTTCTGCATCCACGCCGTCCGTTCTGCATCCTCCCAGTCGCCATCTTGGAACCATCCCTCAGCTCTTCTTACCACCAAAACAGTCGATAATTGTGTGTCCTTTCAACCCTTTTAACTTCTCTGACCCTGATTCTTCTTTGAATACTCACCTTAGACTGGTTTTGCAGAGAGCCTTCAATGTCAGCAGTTTGAACTGTATTTGAGATGCCAGTTAGGAGGAAGGATGGTATTGACTTTTTCTGTGGCCCTACTTTGTGTCTGTGGCCCTACTGTGTGTCAGAGTCCATCGGAATTTACACAGAAGGTTCAGACTGAGCAACCTCTCCTCCACTCTTTGTGGGTGTCGCCATTCCCCCCATTTGCATTTGATTTGAGGCAAACTAGACTGTGTTCTTGCTCGAACAAGTCTGAATTCTCTCTCAGCTCCTCGCTGTGCTCATTCTTGTCATTCTATCTAGAACATTCCATTCCCAACACCTCTGAGGGGTGGAATCTTTCATGTCTAGGAGGCCTATCAGAGATATCCTGGTTGATACTTAGTAGCAACTGTCCAGCAGAAAGAATTCTGACATGCACTGTTTCACAATGTCCACAGCAGGAACACTCTCACCCTTGCTCCCCGGATACTGAGTCAGTAGCTACATTTCTAAAGCGTTTCCCACCATTTGTACAGATTAGAACACATAGGCTGCAACACACACACACACACACACACACACACACACGTCACCTCCCTGGATACTCCCATGTGCATCCTTTCTCCTTTGACCTTAGCTTGCTCTGCCTTGCCAGCAGCCGGCTGCGTTCTGTTGTGGCTGTAAAGAATCCTGTTATCTCATCTGAGATGCTTGCCTTTCCCAGGGCACGACCGTGTCTTCCTCCTCCACAACCTGTGGAGGTGGCTAGAACAATAGTGACATTCAGTTCCTAGTTGCTGTTACCGGACTGATGGCGAAGATTACCGCCAGGGCCTGACATCCAGTTGCGGTGAGGATACAGTGACGGCATGTGTGTAGTGCACTTCTCAGGGTGCTTGGACCAGCCAGGGCTCAATTAGTGATGGAGCCGGGATTGTCCATTCTGCACCCAGCCAGTCTATACTATTTCTAACCCTCTCCCTGGCAGAGGGGCCGGGATTGTCAGAGAAGAAGCAGCAGCTAAATGGATGGAGGTACTCCTGTAAAAAATCTTGCTCGTAGGCAGGAGCATGCCAGGCATGACTTCTCATGCCTTGGAGCCCAGCACTCTGGAGACAGAGGCCACTGGATCTCCATGAGTTCAAGGTCAGCCTCATCTACATAGTGAGCCCCAAGTCAGACAGGGACACAGTGAGACCCTGTCTCAAATTAATTAATCAATTGCAAAACAAAAAAGCTAGTAACAACACAAGAAGAACAGTAAGCAGGAGAGAGCTCGGTGTGACCTTATCTGGGGATCCTCCTAGGTGGAGTCACCTGGGAGGGGCAGGGTGGAGGTGGGCGGAGAGATTAACTCAGTGTCAGCAGACTTCTGTGACAGGGATTCTTCGAGTCAGCAGAATTTCAGAGACGTTCGCATTGAACTTGGCCCTGGTTGAGGATTTGTTTGGTACAGATTCAGCGTAAGAAAGCTTCTGGCAGTGAGTGTCCTTGTGTCTGCCCAGCTCTTTTGTTCTACCAGCCTGGTGTTGTATCAAAACTATCATGCTCACGGTGATTCTCGCTCTCATGAAACATTTCTGGTACTGAGAACGACCTTCCTTTAACAACCATGACCGCTTTCGAGAATTGGGGTTGCTTTCTCACCAGATTTACCAAACTAGAGCAGTGTGAGGTCTGATTGGTCCAAAGGCCATGTTCAATGGTCCAAAGGCCATGTCCAATGAGACCTGATTGGTCCAAAGTGACACCAGGTGATGTCAAATACAAACTAAAGGTTCCTCTTCTGACAGCTCGACACACTTCGTATTTTCTGGGTAGCTCGTGCAGGGCTTTAGTGTGCATCCCCCACGGCAGCACACTCTTCCGGACGCACTGAACTCTAAAGCCATGCTGCTCTAGTGATCTTAGGTTTTCTTGTGAGAATCGTGGCCTGGTAGACTTACAGGAGAGAAACGGAAGGCTGGGGTTTAGCTCAGAGGTAGATTTCCTGCCTTGCACACTGGAGACCCGGAGCACAATTATTAATGGAAGTGAGAAAAGGGCACAGCAATTGAGGGCACTGGCTGCTCTTGCAGAGGATAAGGGTTCGTTCCCAGCACCCACAGGGCAACTCGGAACCATCTGTAATACCAGTTCTAGAGGATCTGATATGCTCTTCTTGTCTCTGAGAGCACAAGGAACACACATCGTGCACACAGAGATATATGTAGGCAAAACACTCAAACACATAAGATAGAATAAATTAGTTAATTACAAACCAGTGGAAGGCTCTATTTCCTTCTGTTGGGACTGAGAGTCCGCTCCCTTCTGCCGACTGGAGCCCCTTTAGAGCCTTGTCCTGGTGCCACACGTACTTGGCTTGCTCTCATTTCTGTTGGCACAAAGGACTCTACGACTCTGTAACAGGAATGTGGGTAATTGGCCTCTCTGCCCTTTAAGGTTCCATGGCTGAGTCTACTGAAATGAACTGACGTTAATGGGAGACCTGGCGCAGAAGTGCGTGATGTTCAAGAGCAGACAGGGAGCACACAACAGCCTGGTGACATATTAAAGCTTACATTCCTTCTTCATGGTTTTCGTGGAGGTGTGAGCTCCAAGCACCGTAAAGTCTGGTACCGTGTTCATTCAGCTCGAGGTCAGGATCCACTTTCCTGTTTGAAGGGACAACAGTTGATCCTTCTGGAAGAACTTCTCAGTGAGCTAAGGGAGATGAGCTGTGGTCATCGCTGGCGTGTTTGAGGAGAGAGGCAAGAAGAAAAGAAGTCAGACTTTGTTTCCAGGTTGCTTCTCCCTGTTAAAGAACCGAACACGCCAAGTGCCCTACTGTGGGGTCTTGCTTTCTCCATCTGTTAATTTCCTTGGGTGTCTCATTACAAACGAGTCTCTAAATATCTTAAGATACGTCTTCAAGCATTAAAGGAAACGTGAGTGGAGGTGAATCTGGCAGACGGAGACGTCGGGGCCACACCAGGTAGGTGCTCACACAAAACCATGTTCAGTCTGCTCACAGCTCAGGGTGAATTTTCTAGTGGAAACTTTGGTTTGTCTTTGAAATAAACAATTTATCTATAAACAATATAAAAAAATAGTTTTCTCATATGACATATCATTAAAGTACATGTTTTATTTTGTTTTTCTCCAAACTGAAATGAGTTTTTAAAAGAAATACTTGTTGGGACCTTGGCATTTTAGATCAAGGTTCTCTAATGCCATAAATCTGTCAACTGTGTAAGATCATCAGAACGTTCGTTCCCAGGTGACTCACGGCCTCAGAAACAAGACTTGCCTGTCTACCATACTTTCTCAATTCTAATTTCATAAAGTTATGGAAAACATATGAGCGTTACCCAGTGCCAGTATAACAAGTGTGTCCATGGTGATCAGTCGGATAGTCGGAGAGGACACAAGCGACCACTGTGCTTGGAATTCACACCTGTGACTCAAAACATCTGCTATTGGGGACAGGGGTGTTGCTCAATAGTCGAGTGCTTGCCCAGCAAGGACGATGTCTTCCATCTGGCTTTCGGTGTGATGTGCACACTGAAATGGGAACATCTTATTTGCTCTTTGTCTTGAAAATATGGGGAGGAGATTAGATGCTTCCTGAGTTCCCTGAAATCCTGGCCCTTGCACGAACAGCAGCCAGCTGAAGCCTGGTTGTGATGTATTGTGTGGAAAAGGGATAAGCCAATGTCTAGTGCGGTTTCAAGGACGAGTTAAAGCTGGGAAGATGGAGAAGAGCACCGTAATTGCCCATGTTGTGTGTGAGAGACGGGGAGCTGCAAAAGGATCCTTTCTCTGAACATCTGAGTTAGGACTCTCCAGGAGGCTTGTTCATCTTATCTCCCAACGCGAATCGCATCACACACATGACAGGAGCAGCTGTAGCGTCATGTTAATGCTGGAGATAACTACTTGGCTAAAATGTCTACTGATAGAATTACGAAACCAAACACACCCATGGTGGAAAAAAAAGAATGGCTGAGGGACATCCAAGGAATTCTAATCGACCTTCTTCCCCCATACAGGAACCCCTGCCTTGGTGACCCTGACAGATGGCCCCTGTCTTGTGCCCAGTCATTTCTACAGTAAGGCCATTCCTCCTCTTCGTGACAGGCCTTCGACTAATGGGAGTCTTCACATCGTCCCTTAGTCACCTCTTCCAACTCTGAGCCCCTGCTAGTAGCAATCCACACCATCTGTGTGTTTTTCTCTACCTTAACGTTTCTCAGACATGGTCGCCTGTGACTGGACAACTAAACCCATGGCGCTTTCTCCACACAGTACCCGGGTCAGCTTTCCCTCACGCTGTGTTTCGACGATCGGATTTTTCTCAATTCAAACACGGAGCTCTAATCCCCCACTGCACATCTTTTTAGTTTCTTTTTTTTCCAGTTCCAAATGCTTTTGGATAATTATTTTGTCATCAAGCTTTCCAAACTGATTAAGTAAAGGTGCCAATTAGTTTCTGTCAGCTTGACACGAACAAGAGTCACCCGGAAAGAGGCGGCGTCAACCCATGAGTTGAATAGTAAATTTATGAAGGTCAGAAATACGCGAATTACACTATCAAGGCCCAGGACAACCCTCCCCAGACCCTGAATCCTGAAAGAGAGAGAGAGAGAGAGAGACCCTTGCTGCAGCATTATCTTCTGGCTAGGAAGGTGGGACAGGCTGACCAGACATCCCCTCGTTTTTCCTACAGGCATTTGTCGTGACTGACACTAAAGAAAACCAATCAAAACAGCCACAAAATTGACTCCTCTGTTGTCCTGCAGGGGAAACAGGGGGACAGCAGGGTCCTGAAAGGCCCCAGATCTATTTAGCCACTAAGCCCTCAGTGTTGCTATCTTGTGCGATTGACTTCCCTAGGGAGAAAACGCAACACAACACACACATCTACTCACTGCAGAAAGGGAGCTCACGGTTAACCAATTAAGTAACAATTGCACCAGTGACCAACTTGGTACCCACTTCTGTCAGAACTAACACCCTCTGACGAATGGATAAAAGCTTGTGGAATCTATTAACTTAGCGGACCACTAGTTTCACTAACCCAGAGCTAAGTAGGTCATCAGTTAGCATGAGGCCTATTAAAAAGCCTCCCCCTGTAGTGGCATTTCATTTGTGTTTTAATAGATAAAGCTTGTCTGAGGATCAGAGAGTAAAACAGTCACACTGGCCAGCCTTACAGACCAGGCAGCAATAACACACACCTTTAATCCCAGCAGCCACACTAGTTGCCTTAGAAGCCAGGTGGTAGTGGTGCATGCCCATAATCCCAGAACTAGAGAGGATTATATAATGGGAGGAGACAGCTCTCAGGCACAGTCTCATTCTGAGGTATCCTGGAGGCAGGATCTCCTTTTCAGACTGAGGCTGAGGTAAGAGCCAGTGGCTGGCTGCTTTGCTTTTCTGGTCTTCAGGTTGAACCCTGTTTCTGAATTGTTATTGATCGTGCTTCCTCCCCCCAGTCTTGCTGTACTGTAACCACCTCCCTGATGCGCCACCAATAAATTCTAAGATTGCCTTGATTTATGACTTTCTGCAGCTTTAGAACTTCATGCAACTGCTTCCATGTGGGAACACAGAACCTGGGGTGACCTAGTCCCATGTTTCCTGGGCCACAGTCACTCATATTCCACCAGTGGTTCTCAACCTTCCTAAGCTCCTCATGCTGTGGTGACCCCCATCCATAATATTATTTTCGTTGCTACTTCATAACTAATTTTGCTACTGTTATGAATCACAATGTAAGTATCTGTGTTTTCCAATGGTCTTAGGCAACCCCTGTGAAAGGGTTATTTGAACCCCCCCAAAGGGGTCACGACCCACAGGCTGAAAACCACTGTTCTAGAATAAACTATCTCTTACTCCATCTGAGGTTAGAGCTGTGCTGTTTGCATCAACGATGTTGTGGTGCAGGGTGTGTGTTGTGTGTGTTATGGGCGTGTGTGGAACATGCATACCAGTGTGCAGGTGCCCATGCCTGCAGGTGGATACTGTGGGTGAGATGTCCTGTCTTCTGTGGTCTGTGTTGTCGCCTTCAGATAGGGAGGGTCTCTTAGTGAACCAGACTGCAGTGGTTCTAGTTCTAGAACTGTGCTCAGTTCCTCAGACAGACTGGGCAGCTAGCTCTGTGGATGCAGGCTCAGGGCCCCATGTTGCAGAACAAGCATTTTTAGCCACTGAGCTTTAAAGAGGAAGAGACCACTCCAAGTGAGCTGGTATCTCAATGGCTATTGGCTGAAGGTGCTCCCACAGCACCTCCACCTTTTGTTTAGTAAGAGAGTTCTAAACCTACTATGAAATTATATACAATAAGAACAAATATCCTATTCTAACTAGCTTAAGTCTTGTATAATAAGTCTCTTCAGACCCCAGGATTTTCCATAACTCTTCACACCAAATTCCAGACTCAGACCAACAGACAGTTTTTATTTTTCCTCGATTCTTCGCTTTATTTCCTAAGCCAGCAGGTCTCTTGTGTGGCTGTTAATTAGTCTTTCGCATTGCATTTTTCATGGTTGAAAAAGAATACCTTCAGGATGTTCTATCTCTTCGCTGGCACACCAATCCTCTCACAGAAACAGTCACGTGGTCGGGTCATGCACAGAAGGCCACCGTGTAAGCACAGATCCACACACTCTTGTTTCCTTTTTTTCTTAGTCAAACGGGCACATACAGCTAGACAACAGACAGCATTTTGTCTTACCTTTTATGGAATTCTCAGAATTGAAACTCAAAGGGATAAAACCCTCTTTGTGTGAGTGAGTGTGAAAGCAAAGAAGCTAGTCTTTAAGGAATAAGAAAAGTAATGGGCAATGAAAAGTAAATGTGTAACAGTGTGTGTGTTGGGGGGTGTTTATTCCAAGTTTCACTGTTTATATAATTCAACTGCTAAGGAAGAAAATAGGGGAAACACATAGAAGTTAATATTGGCTTCCTTTCTATCTGTTAACTAAAATATTTGAATTATCCAACAAAAAAAATGCAATCTTTTGCTGTCACATATAAAAAACACAACAAGCCAAGCAGTGGTGGCGCCCGCCTTTAGTCCCAGCACTTGGGAGGCAGAGGCAGGTGGGTCTCAGTGAGTTTAAGGCCAGCCTAGTCTGCAGAGAGAGTTCCAGGACAGTCAGGACTGCTAAACAGAGAAACCCTGTCTCAGAAAAGAAAGAAAGAAAGAAAGAAAGAAAGAAAGAAAGAAAGAAAGAAAGAAAGAAAGAAAGAAAGGAAGGAAGAAAGGAAGAAAGAAAGAAAACATAACAAGAGAACACTGAGGAGAGCTATTCTTTGTATTTAAAATGTTATGCAGGCTTGAAGATTCAAAAAGCTACAGGAGACTGTACTCAGCCTTCAAAAATATTAACACAAAATTTAGATAAAGGGTTATCTAATTTTCTCTCTTGTGTCATCAGTTGGATGTGGGAACTCAGAGGAGTGTTCATGCTGGACCAATGGAAAGCGGAGTATAACTGAGCACCGAATGCCAAGGCAAAAGCATTCCTCCCATCTCAAGGTGAAAGCAACATGGTGGTGTTTGGCTGAATTGGCTGGTGAGGAGCCACCTTACATCTGAATGGACTGTTGCTTTGCCAGACACTGAGAATGGAATTCTCATGCTGCTTGTTAATCAGCTCGGGCCCCCAGGAGGGTAATTAGGAGCCAGAAGACCCAGAATAAAATAGTCCTGTTGAAGCCATTTCCCATTCCACACTGAAGTATTTCTTAAGAATAATGAAGGTAAATTTCTCTTCCATAAAGACATGTCCTCATCAAAATGCTTCAGTGGCATAAGGAAATTCATTACATTTTGGACCTGACAAGGCTTCAACCAAAGATAGTATCAAACAGCCAGGCATGGTGGTGCATATCTTAAATTCCAGCACTCAGGAGTCAGAGGCAGGTGATCAATGTGTATTCAAGGCCGCCTGGTCTACACTGTGAGTTCCAGGCTAGCCAAGGCTACATAGTGTTGTCAAAAAACAAACAAATAAAATATTGTTTAGCTTGCGAGTCGGCTCATCTCAGTTCTCTCAGCTGCCCCTGCATGGTTCTGTTGGGTTTCCACGTGTCAAAGCCACATGGGAAGAAGGCACACTTGCCCACCTCATTACACACGAGATCAGTGTCAGAGGCTGAGACAATGATGGCACCAAAGGAATTCCAGAAACATCGTAAGCAGCAACAGTCTTCAGGAAGGCAAGTTCGTGCAGATGGTAGACTTCCAAAGCACTGAAGAGGCAAATCCTACACCCTGCTCTGCAGAGCAACATGGTCTTCCAGGCTCAGGAGCCATGCGTGACTGGAAGCCAGTCTGACAAGACTTGAGACTGGTTTTCAAATTAGTTGCTTTTCATGTTGACTTTTTGCTTGTTTGTTATTTATTTGTTTGTTTGTTTTTCAAGGCAGGGTTTCTATGTGTAATAACCCTAGCTATCCTGGGACTCACCCTGTAGACTAGGCTGGCCTCAATATTCACCACCACCCGGCTTCCTGCTGACTTTTATTGGTATTTAAGATTATTGCCTAGAAACAAAAAATGGAAGGAAGGCCGGGCGATGGTGGCACACGCCTTTAATCCCAGCACTCGGGAGGCAGAGGCAGGCAGATCTTTGTGAGTTCGAGACCAGCCTGGTCTACAGAGCTGGTTCCAGGACAGGCTCCAAAGCCACAGAGAAACCCTGTCTTGAAAAACCAAAAAAAAAAAAAAAAAGGAAGGAAACATTTGGATGGATCAGATGGCCCTCTGTTTCTCCTCTGCTCCTCTAAAGGCCTGCTTTCTGAGTTTTCCTCCCATGCTTATGTGGTAGGTGTTTAATCAAGAGCAAAGCTACGAACTGGAAACATTATCTTGTATGTGCATACACATTTTTCCCCCTTGTGCGGTAGAATATCATTCCAGTTTTGAGCTGGGCCAAGTTCCAACTGACTGTTCTCAATAACATCTTCCTGGGTAGACCAGATGACCAACCTGGAAAAAGAGCCTAAAGTACAAAGAACTTTGGTTTTAGATTAAAAGGACCCTAGATCTTTTGAATCTCAGTAGGAAGTGGCTCTGCTGTCCCTTCACCCACCTGTCTTTCCTGTCCCTCTGTTCCCAAGCACTGAAACTCAACCTTCCCCCAGGACACATGAACTCCTCAATTTTTCCAGGAAAATCATTTCTGCGTCTTTTAACCAATTCTGCCGGCCAGTCAGGACAAGCAGATCTTTGGAAGGTAGCCCAGATCTAGCCTGACTTTGACGTCAGGAAACTCGCTTGGAGGTGTAGGAGTCTGTGCCTGACCTGGATGTATCTTCCTTCTCCCAGGTGAGGCCTTCTGGTTTCCTTCTTTCCCCCTTCCCAGATGTGGAACTCAGGAGGTGATGTGACTTGAAATGTCTCTGTTCCCATTCTCTGCGAGGGAGGTGACCAGGATGGTCCCAGGCCTCAGAAATGCTATCATTCCAATCCCAGTTTATCTTCTTTGCCTCAAGGTACAGGAGTTCTCAAGAGAGAACTTCCTCTTTTGGCCTCATTAGGAAAAGGAGTTGGGCTTTTCCAGACCCACGGGTTCTTCTTCTGAGAGCTGTGAACTGTGTAGCCATAGGGCTTGGTGGCAAGTGCCTTCACCCACACACCCATCCCATTGACCGTCTGGAGGGCTGAGGCATGTTCTACCTTAGTCTCACTCCACCCTGGCTCCTTATTTTGCTTTTTGAAACTTTTTATTAGTCTGTTTTCAATGTTTTCTTGCTTGTTCCATCTTGTCCTTTCAGAGTTTCTATATCTCATTTAGGAAAATAATACACTATAAATAAAGAAATGAAGTCAAATCAATTTTAAAGTATGTAAAGATATTCACTTTCCCCTTTCTATCAGTTTTCTCTTAAACACGCATGTAGACTCCACCATCATCTCTCCGATTTTGTTAATGCCTTCAGCTACAAGTATTTGGGATAATTAGATTATGAACTTCTAGAAAGATAAATACTTGGCTGCAGATGGGACAGAGACCAGATGGAGCATTTCATTGTCAGCTCCAGAGTCCTCACGCTGACCTTAGGCAGGGCCCTTTCTCTGGATCCCTACTTCCTTGTTTATAAAATGAAGGGGTTGGGCCAGGTCACCTCTAAAATCCTTCCAGCTCTGAAATTCATTGACTCTCGGATCCACTGTGGGCGCTTAATAAATAACAAGCACACTTCGAGAGAGTCTCAGGAAGGAATGCTTTAGACACTTCAGACAACAGGCATTTACTCAGTGTTCACCCAGAATGGTTGCAGAGAGGTACGAATCGGATCTCAAAGAGAAACTAAGTCACGACTGTCCCTGCCGGTCCCACAGTCAGATTCTCACAAGAGCGCTGGAAGTCAAAAGCACTCATCAACAGAGCCAAGGCAGGCACACTGCAGGAATTGGCAGGAACTGGCACTGGGAGGCAGGCCTCCTCCTTTTATCAAAGTCAATCCCGGAAGTAGGGGAGAGGGAGAGGCTTCTTGTTTTGCTTTTGCTAGTTTGTCTGTTTGTCTTTACAAGTTAGTGAAGTCAATGATTGAATTTTCACACTCCACAAATCAAAACTAACCTGTTTAAGAGTGTGGATGAGGCCAAGCATGACAGTGCAAGTCTTTAATCCCAGTACTCGGGAGGCAGACGACAGAGTGCTGTGGACTCTAGGCCAGCCTGGTCTACATCAGTCAGTACCAGGAGAGCTAGGTCTACATAGTAAAACCTTGACTAAACAACAACAGCAATAATCTGGACAAGATACTAGTGTATAGCCAGTGATAGTCTGCTTAGCATGAGATAGCCCGTGGGGACAATCTTTAAAGCCCTCCCCCAATACAGATATTATGTAATTTCATCACAGTAATCACTGGTAAGTCGGGCATGGTGGCTTGTACACTTTTGATCCTAACACTCGGGAGGCAGAAACAAGCAGATTTCTGCGAGTTCGAGGTCAGCCTCATCTACAGAGTAAATTTTAGGACAGCCAGAGCTATTACACAGAGAAACCCTGCCTCAGATGGAGAGATAGATAGATAGATAGATAGATAGATAGATAGATAGATAGATAGAAAATAGATAGATGATAGATAGATAGATAGATAGATAGATAGATAGATAGATAGGCATCTTTTAGAACTTGTCAGTTTATAAGGAGGAATCAAGACAAGAATAAGTTACCAGCACTAGTTGTGTTTTTTTTTTTTTTTTAAAAAAAAGTGTGTGTGTTCCTCGAGTGTCTCAAAGGTAGAAAAATCACCCCCTAGCTTTCATAAACAGACCAAAGAGAAAGAGAGAAGCAAAGACAGAGGCAGAGGGCCACATCAAAGTCATTTTTGCCACATGTGACTTTCTCTTATAGCTCTCCTGTGTCTAAACGATCGAAGAAGACACCGAGCCTTACTGCTCCATGTCAGTCATCTCCGGGGACCTTGGCGTGCTGAGCATTGATCATGGGACACACAATTTGACCATCCCAAAGGACGAAATGCTTGGTTTTCCTTGCGGTGCAGACAGACCAAGGCCGACACCTGCGTGTTGGAAGTGACTCTCACTGCGGCACGGCTTTCTCTATCCTGCACTGTAACTGCATTTTCTTCAGCAGCAGCCAAGGATGCCCTGTCATTCCAGCACATGCAGGAACACCATGACTTACACACCTGCTTACAGATCTAACAGTCTTGTGACACTCTGGCTCCTTCCTGCTTCTGAATCAGTGTGCTGATTTGCGTCCTACCCAAGGGATGCAAACTGAAGTCGTCAAAAACAGCATTGTAGGACTGGAACGCAGTTCAGTAGAAGGGCTCTTGAGTAGCGTGCACAGTGTCCAGGGTCCACCATCAGCTTGGTGACTAAGTAAAAACATAAACAGCTCTTAGCAAGGTCGCTGCATAAGAGATGAAGAGCAAAGGGCACCGATTCTTTTAGCCCAAACCTTGAAAAGGTTAACAAAAGGTCTGAGTCTTTTCCACACTTGAGGTCATGAGTCTCTTTGGTTTCTTTTATTGAAAACAATCCAAAATAAGGGGACGATTGTAGGAGACCATCTTTTAAAGGCATAATTGTAACTATAAAAGCTCTTCATGTTTACACATGCAAAAATACAGTGTGATCGAAAGAGGTCAGAGGATTGCAGAAATCATTCTCAACACCCAGCTCCTGGTGCGGCTTGTTCCAGAAAGTGAAAGCTGTATGAAAATGGTTTTCCTTGAATCTAATCAGATTCACTGTGACTCTGCCAATGTCATCTCCAGATAAAGGTCAAGTCGTTATCCTAAACTGAGTCCCTGACTCCCTCTCTTCCATGGCTTGCAGCATGAAACCGGCTTAGGAGCCTTCAGGACCACAGACAGACTGCACCCGCCTCTGCCGCTGTGATCCTTAAAACCAGGGCACCAAGTAGAGCATGGCCTCCTAAAGTAGTAATCCAGCTACTTGGGAGGCTGAGGCAGGGGGATTACTTGAGTCCCGGTGTTCGAGCCTGATAAACAGATCTCACCTAATGTAAATGATGACCACTCATCCGTGGTTTCTCAGATGGCCTCTGTGTTATTCACGTTTCATTATGATAGCTGTCCTAACCCAGTAAGTTGACGTCACAGCTTTTCTTCCTAGAAACCTTCAAGGATCACACCTTCTCCAACTTACTAGGGTTTTTATGGCATTGGCTTATACTGGGAATTCTTTTACTTTGAAGACATTTACTGTGATGTTCTAGCTTTCTATAATCCGTGTCTCCTTCTGGGATCTCTTGGCACTCCGGAGCGCACCTCCGTTGATGGAGAGCACATACCTCGATGGTAGAGGAAGAAGGTTTGAGCCATGAGAGCATCTCCATGCTAGTAACCTGCCACCATCACAGGTAACTCTCAATATCAGGCGTTCTTCCCCCTCCACACACATATCTGATACCTGCCGTCTCTACCCCCTCACACACATATGGGTGACTGATACCTGCCTTCTCTAACATCTTCTACTCTCTACGAAACAAGTTGACCTAAACACACTGGAAGTTGGTAGTCTATAAACAATGAACTGGAAGGGCTGGGGGATATAGCTCAGGGGTAGAATGCTTGCCTCTCAAACATCAGGCCCTAAGGTTCAGTCCCCAGTACCACAAACAAAGCCATGAGCCCTCTGTCCACTCTTGTGCAAACATTTTTGAAAGATAGGGCTCCAGAGGCCAGGGCTGGCACAGATCCCTTTCCTAAGAGAGATCCAGCTGTAGAAGAGACTGCCTCAGAACATGTCTATAGAGAAAACACATACTGAGTGTAATAATGAAAATGCTACATTGTATGTCAGGTCAGGAGGCGCACACCTTTAATCCCAGCATTGGGGAGGCAGATGCGGATAGAGCTCGAGTTTGAGACCAGCCTGGTCTACAGAGTTCTAGGTCAGCCAGGGCTACAAAGAGAAGCAATGTTTCCAAAAAGCCCACAAAAATTAAATAAAATAAAAACAAATGCTTCCTGTCAAGGTTCCCTTTGCATTGTTAACTCTGTGTTTTGAAAAAGATAGAGTGTTCTAACCCCTGCCCTCCTCCCACCTCCAAAGAAGCAATGAAGAGCACAGTGTGGTTTGAAGTCATCCCTATGGCGTCTGTAGTAGTTAATACTCCAATGTTTACCTGTAAAGAAATGCATAATTTTGGAGACGTGCTGTTCTTGAGACAGATGTGTACTGGATGTTTTACAGCCTTTTGATGGCATTCTTCAGGGTCTTCACATGCATAGGCACATGCCACTCCCTAGGTTTGACCTGATTTTGATTGTGTGCATACACACACAGACAGGACACATATCAACAGCTCTCTGGCTATTGTCCTGGATTGACTGTTATGAACTAGTATCGCCATTATTCCAACTGCCCTTATATTTATAGTTTACTTTTTGAATCATGTCAAGCCAATTCATACATTCGCTTTGGACTTAAATATTTGGGAACTTTCGAGAAGTGATTCACCAGGAGCAGAGCTGCCTCTCCAGCTGAAATGTCTGATACTGCTGGGTTTTTTCATCTATAGTGGTGTGGGTTTTGTTTATTTAAAGCAGTCACTTGAGTCATTTTTCTAATATTCTGTAATAAACATCTGTTTTCATATATAAAAAGAGAAGCAATGAAATGTGGGATCTGCTTTTACAGCTTCAAGTATTTGGTTTCTTGACATCAATGACAAGATGCTCTTTACAGAGATGACATTAAAAAAATAAAATAAAAGCAGCAAGCAGCAGAAGCTCTGGGTCAGGTTTACATGGGAAAGACCTGGAGATCAGTGTAATACATCTGTATTAATCTTATAATCACATTACAGTGGTTTTTATTTTGTTGGTATCAAAGCTGAAACACTTTATAAATATCTTCTTTAAAATTATTTGTATTTATCATTTTAAAAATATACCAACACAAAACATTTTTTTAATTGGGGGACTGCATCATAAGAGAAAAATGGAAAAAGTTACCCTAAATATCACCACGCCATGTCCCCAGGCCTCTCTGTGCCCTGTGGTCACCTCTCCGTGAGTACCACCTGACAGGCAGGTGTAGAGAGGGGAAGTCCAAGCAAAACATCCGAAGCACGGTGACGTTCCGACTCCGGCCATGGCAGGGACCCAGGGCTAAGTCATTTCCTGATCTATGTCTCCCTTCACTCCTGAAGTGTTTGTGAGAATTCAAGACACCAAACACTCACTGCTCTACCGGGAAAAAGTCACGGCTGACAGTTGCAGGTGTGTCCCGACTCTCCAAGGCCATGCTCGCAGGTGGCCCTAAGATGTACAAGATCTTCAGAACCTCAGACTCAACTGGAGTCTTCATGAGAGAAGGTTAAGTGCACAGGGATGAGGGACCCTGGGCGT
Source organism: Chionomys nivalis (assembly GCF_950005125.1). Taxonomy (NCBI): domain Eukaryota; kingdom Metazoa; phylum Chordata; class Mammalia; order Rodentia; family Cricetidae; genus Chionomys; species Chionomys nivalis. Next base: position 3,423,870 of record NC_080102.1, on the reverse strand, counting down.
GAGGGAGTGAATATTCGGGTCTTGTTGTCAGTGCCCACAGTCACCTCGGTTCCCCGATCTGGCTGTCACTTGCCACTCAGTTGCCTTACAATCATTTGCTGTCTTTTCATCTTTTCTAAGAGTCAAAGACCAGGTTTTCTTGGAGCCACCATCCAGAGATAGACAAGGACCCTTGGCCCTTCTTAGCGAGACACCAAACAAACTCAGGTGATCACACAAAGTGCTCTCCAGAACAAGCCCTTGTCCATGACTTTCAAATCTGTGCTTTTTGGAATTTGAGGAATTTGTGTGTGAAAATGAGCAAAGTTGGATCCTACCAAAAATTTGCCTTTCTCTTGTCTGGCCTCTGCTGCTAACTTCAGTGAGCAGGGACCTGTTTGGAAAGTACTACCGTGAACCCAAGGAAGTTTCTGGACGCTTCTGTCACATAAAAGGTCTCTACAGTTGTGGTGATGTAATCCTAGATCCCAGAGGCTGGACCAGGAGGACCCTGTCCCAAACAAACAGCTCAGGGGGAGAGCATGTGCCTGGCACTCAGGGGGCCCTCAAGGTTCACTCCTCGGCACTACAAAAATAAAAGGCAAAAAAGAGCCTAGTTTGGTGGCACACACCTGTGCATGCACCATCTACCCAGGAAAATGCAACAGGAGGATTAGAAGATCAAGGGCTGCATGGTGAGCTGGAAGCTGTCCGCAGCAATCCAGCTGGGCCCTGTTCCAAAAGAGAAGGGAGAGAAAGGGCGCGCCTGGCTGGGACCTAGCGAGTGGTAGAGACTACCACTTGCCTTGCCTCTGTGAGACCCTACATTCGTCTCTCATGGGCTCTCACAGGGTGCGCCCTCTGATGGGAAGGTTGGTGGAGATGAATGAGGACAGATGTGCTCCTTGGAGGAGCCCTGAGTCCTCCCTGACTTTCAGAGCTATTACCACTAGGATTCCCTTACTTAGCTTCAGCACTGCATCCGCCCTGTTCTGGGTCCTCCATGTTGTCACAATCCTGTCCATTCCCTAGTCCTCTCTGTCCTGTGGTCCTCCTCATTCCATAGTCCTCCTCCAGCTCCTGAAGCCTCATCTCACCACAGGTCTAGGTTTCCTAGCCTCATTCCAGTTTTTAAGTTGCCGATTGGCACAGTTTCTGTCTTTCTCCGTCGTTTCTTCCTCATTCCTTCCCGTTGCTTCCACCTGTCACCTTTTCTGACACGGGCATTATTTCTGAACTTCTAATTTCCAATTTCTTACCTTTTCTATAAAGTCTCACCATTGCTGACCGAGTTGATCTATGTTTTGCTCACTATGGGCCCACACGCAGACACGCCACTCAAAACTGCAGGTGTGCACCAGATTCCATAAGACCATAGAGAGCACAGAACCCGCCCTGAGAATAAACACTCACTTCCTTCTTGGAAGGGCTATTTAGCAGTACAAAGAACACTTCTTTTGAAAAGCAAACTATTTCTACACCAATGAACTCTAAGACAGTGATCCACGTTCAACCAACAGATTTTCTGAGCTGCACAGGGGAGGGACTGGCGGTCTGGAAGGTGCTGAGCTGAGCAAACCTCTCACAGGCTTGGGAGTGGACCTGGAGAAGACACAGGAGCCAGTGGACAGCAGAAACAAAACAAAACCCTCAACGGCATATCCTCCACCACCTTCAACCTCCTTCCTTGCTATTTCTTCCTTTATGTCACTTGCCACCTCTGATATGCTCTATATTTCAACCATTGATTTAATCACCAGTGTACACACACACCACCACCACCACACCTACCTGCTTGCATGCAAGCTTACAAAGGAGACTTTTTTCTTTCTTTTCTTTCCTTTTTTTCTTCTTTCTTTCTTTCTTTCTTTCTTTTTTTTCTTTCTTTCTTTCTTTTTACAGGGTTTCTCTGTGTAGCCCTGGCTTTCCTGGAACTCTCTAGACCAGATTGTCCTTGAACTTGGAAATCCACCTGCTTCTGCCTCCGGAGTGCTGAGATTAAAGGTGTGCACCACCGGTCTGGCTCTTTTTCTGTTTTAACTACTGCTTAATCCCTAGTATTCTCATACTGTGGGGCACATCAAGTTCTCAAGCACTGAGCTGGGTGTGCAATAAAATTACAGAAACCCTCTCCTGGGTCAGAGTATATGGGGAGGATGTAAAAATCTGTTTCAGAGACGGGAGGTCTGGGTTGAAGCAGACAAAATAAAAGAAACTCTGAAAAGGCAGGGTCAGCTGCTGCTAAATTGGAGATTGGCTGAGAAGGAGAAGTTGATATTCTCTACCTCTAAAGCTTTCAAGTTAAGACACAGTGGCACACACCCATAATCCCAGCACTCTGGAGGTTGAGGTTAAAGGATTTCTGTGAGTTCTAGACCAACCTTGGACAGATCCACTGTAAATCTATGTCAAGACTTTTTCTCAACAAAGCGCAGGACCATGGAGACGACTCAGTGGGTAAAGGCATTTGTAGCCAAGACTACTGACTTCAATTTGATGCTTGTGACCCACACGGGGACAGAAGACAACCACTGCCAGAAATTATCCTCTGATCCCCGCCCATGTGTGCTGTCCACAATCATGTGTACTCACACAATACATGCTATAAACAAAATATAACACAAACTAAAAACAAAAAACAGAAATAAAATCTTGCCATATTTCTTGTTGCTTTGGGAGTTGATCTGGGAGTTCTGGCTTTTCATTTTGGATGGGAGGAGATACACTGTGCTTCAGAATAAAAAAAGGAAGCCTCAGTTTAGACACCAGAGGTGGGAAAGAAGGGTCTAAGGGTTTAGTGTGGATGCGGTGTTGCGGAATATTTTCTTAAGCAGACAAAGGTGTGTTATGTTTATTTGTGCTGCAGAATATTACTTTAACTGTGTAAAGGAGTTACTTTTGTTTATGCTGCATTTGTTAACAATGTAACAAGTGTTTAAGGCTGTGTTGCATCTGTTTCGCCTTGCCTGCCTGCCTAAGGCACCTGATTAGTCTAACAAAGAGCTAACAGGCCAATAGCTAGCGGGAGTAAGGATAGGCAGGGCTGTCAGGCAGAGAACAAATAGCAGAATCGAGACTGGGAAAGAAGAACAAGAGAAGGAGGAGAGAACGAGGGACACGCCCAGGGCAAGAAGCCAGGCAGTCACTGCCAGCCGACAGAGAAGCAGTGAGAGTCGGAGTAAGAAAGGTAATAAGCCCCGAGGCAAAAGGTCGAGAAAGAGAAACAGGTTAAGTTAAAAGAGCTAGCCAGAAATGTGCCTAAGCGAGGCCATGCATTCAAAACGAATAATAAGTCTCTGTGTCATGGCTCAGGAGCTGGTTGGTGGCCCAAAAGAAAATGCCTGGTCCAGTGTGGGATCTGGATCTCCTCTCTAGCTCTACTGGAGCACCTTGAACACGTGACCTTCCTTCTCTGAGCCCTGCCTCCTCATAAGATGATAACACAGACCTCTGTGGATGCCCAAAAGTTGAAACCGGAATACAAGGCAATGTTAACACCGTTCAGTCTCTCAGTCTAGGAAAGTAAAACAACTCTTACCTTCGGGACACAAGGACAATCAATCCTCAGAACTTGTACTTCTGTACTTCCCAACAGCTAAGGACAGGGACCTTGCACTGTTATACAGCTCAGTGTATGTGTAGTTACCAGAACTGTTTCCCCGAAGCCTTTTATTCTTGCGTGAAGTAGTACTGAATTTAACACAAATTAGAAGCCAATAAAACTACCCTCCCACTCCCAGCTGCCCCCCGCCCGGGAGTGACTTGGAATGAGAGACCATGTCCATACTCTTCTCTTCCACTACAAGTCCTCCCCATTTCCTTCCACGAAATGTAGTGGCCTGGATGACATCATAGCTGGCTCCCCCTCCATTACTGCAGAAAAAGCTCTTAGCAGAAACACTTAGACCATTTTATCCTTTTAAGAGCTGCCCAAGCCATCTACTTAATGCATCTCTTTCTTCTTTGCCACACAAATATATTTTTAAGTATATGAAACAAACCCCTTTTCTCTAGGGGAGAAGAAAAGAACAAAAAGACACATAGCCAAACAGAAAGAGACAAGTCGCTGTGTGGTCAAACAGTGGCAGGATCTGCTGAGCAGGAGCAGGCTCCCTGGGGCCCTCGTGAAGGTGTGTGAGGATGCAGGGAGGGAGGGGATGTGTCCCCGAGGCCACGGGTACATCCTGGTCTTCAATTTTCATGTTTGGCCAACTTGAATCCTAGACAAAGTCTGGGACTCTTGAGACTAATCCTGGGGCCCTAGCAGAGTTTGGGGGCCTTTGATTTGCGTCTCTGTGCCTCTTTTAGTGAGGGTGGGACCTCGCTGAATGGAGCTGATAAGGCAGACCAAAGTCTCCTGCAATAGCCAACTTTATTCAGAACACCAGGCAATCTATCCTGGAGGGTTAAGAGGAGTCACGTGAATAACGTGTACACTCATAAGGGCAAACCACGTGTAGCAGGCAGGCTACAGGTGACAGGCAAGGTGCACACGACAAAAACATGTTTTTCCAGAGGCATATAAACGAATAGCAACAGCCAGTTATAATGAATAATCTGAAGTGAACTCCCTCCTACCTGCTGCGCCTGGGAGAGCCATGAAAACACATTCCAAGAACAATTCCATGTTCTGAGTGAATGAGATCACAAAACTCGTGTTTGCTTGCAGTTTTCTCACAAACACTCAGAATTCTCATCACGTGACACCACTCTTGGCCCATGTTCTGACAAGTGATGTTACCATGGGCAAGCCTGGAACTGGTGCTGCTGTTCCTGTAAAGAATTACCTACGCTGGGCCTGAAAGATGATCAGCAGGTAAAGGAGTCTGCTGCCAAGCCTGGCACCTGAGTTCAGTGCCCTGAACCTTTGTGATGGGAGAACATTGACTCCGGCTGCCTGTTTTTGGACCACCACATCTGCACTATGGCACATTTGTGCACACGCGCACACCCACACACACAATAAATAAACAAACAAATAAATAAAAATACATAGACAGATAGATGATGAACTAATTTTTAAAAATTAATTATGTATGTAGTTACTACTTGAGATTGGAAAAGTATACCCCTGGATACAGCCATAACTACCCAGATCAGGATATGGATTTCTTCCCCTATGCAATGTTGCGGATCCTACTCAGGATCTCAACATAGTAGGCAAGGGTCTACCACTGAGCGCCACAGCCAGAGATATCAAACAGTTTTAATTCCTCAGAAAGTCTCCTTATCCAAACACACTGTTAATTCCACTGATTGAGAATAAAATCACTACCACAATTTAAAGCCAAATTCAAAACAAGCTTTAAACTGGCCAAGTGGATGGGCTCTGGCCAGGACCATATCTAGCTTCCCTGGAAATGACCCCAAATCAAGTATGGCAAGGGTTTAAGAAGAAAATCCTGCCAGAAAGTGGTGGCACGTGCCTTTAATCCCAGCATTTGGGAGGCAGAGGCAGGTGGATCTAGGCCAGCCTGATCTGCAGAGCGAATGCCAGGACAGGCTCCAAAGCTACACAGAAAAACTCTGTCTAGAAAAATAAAAGTGAAAACACCCCCCCACACACCAAAAAAGGAAAACCCATAATTTATTGCATTTGCATTTCCCATCAGGTCCAATCAGGGGCAAGCATACATCCTGACGTATTTCCTGCCTCTGTGATCAAGCACATGGTGCAGACGGGTCAAACAGACTTGCTTAGGGGCTTGTTATCTCCCATACACAATAGCCTCCAGCATTTCAGAAACTGTCCTTGGACAAGGGCCTTGCAGCTCAGAGGTGTTTTTGTTTCCTGGCTCTCTAAGGCACAGTAATTAAAACTTAAAATGGAACTTTGGTTCTCACAACACCCAAGTGTTCCTAAGTCCAAACACACACACCCCCACCCCCAGAAAACCACTGCTGACTTCTGTCACATCAGTTCATTTTGTCTACCCTTCACCTTTGACTGTGCGGGACCACACAACAGGTACTCATCTGTATGAGGGTTTCTCACTTGGTGTCAAGTTGCTACAGATAAAAGAAGTTTGTTCTCTTTTGTTGCTACATAGTATCCCACAGGATGAATGGTTTATCTATTCCTAGTTGTTGACATTTGGGTGTATTCCAGCTTGAGATTGTTAGGAATATTTGTTAAATGTCTCAAGTAGACTTATCCATGTATGTCTTTCCATACTGGGGGAATTCCTCACTTGTAAACAAGACCCACGTTCAGCTTTTACTGACACTAATGAACAGATTTTTTGTTGTTGTTTGCATTATTTTGTATTCATAACAGAGCTCTGGGCTACTTCCTGTCTCAAAGTGGCTGGGCTATGCTTTGGTTGTAAAAGGAAACACATTCCTTTGATGGTTGTGCATACTTGGCCCTTGCACCTAAGCCAAGGCTTTCCCAGTGACTAATGATGACTGGGACTTGAAGGTCTTTCTGTCTGGACCAGTTGTCACTGTCTATTCCCAGGGTCAGTTCCTTTCTGTCATCTAAGTTAGCATACCTCTTCACTCTGTCACTCGCTAAAGCTTCACTTTCTAGAACTTACCTTGTTCATATGTCAATTCAGCTATTGCTCAACTGTTTCTCATTAGGAAAGGGCCTAGGAGATCTGAGTCCTTATTTGTCACAGAGTTCACTAGGGAAGCCTGTCAATCTCCTAGAACAGTGTCTGGTTGTGCTGGGGCAGTGTGGTAGCCAGGTCACAAGAATTCCCTGTGATTCTTCAGCTTCTTATAGTCATTCCTTTCTTACATGCTACAGTGTCCTAGGAAACCAGTGAAATACTGCAGAAGTGACAGGGGCAACATCCAAGACACAGTAATAAAAATGTCAGGCTCAGGGGCTGGAGAGCCGGCTCAGCAATTAAGAGGACTTGTTCTTGCCAAGGACCTGGGTTTGATTCCCACAACCTACAAGGTGGCTCACAACAGTAACTCCAGCCCCAAGGGATCTGGTGTCCTCTTCTGACCTCCCCAAGCACCAGACACCCACATTATACACATTCATCCATCCAAGCATGGTGTGGGAGGTTCTTTTGTCTATGTGTTGCTTTTATTGGTTAATGAATAAAGAACTGGCTTGGCCTTTAGCATGGGAGGAGGAAGTCGGAGTCAGAGAGAAGCCATGGAGCTGCCAGAGATAGACGCTGGGAACTTTACCCAGTAAGCTACAGCCACATGGCAATATACAGATTAATAAAAATGGAACAAATTAATATGTAAGAGTTAGCCAATAAAGCAGTGATTTAATTAATACAGTTTCTGTGTGATTATTTTGGGTCTAAGCTAGCTGGGTATCCAGGAACCAACAAGTGGCCTCCTCCTACACAAGCAAAACCCTCATGCACATTTTTTTTTTAAAGTCTGGTTTTGCCTTGCTTTCTTGTGGATCAACTGCTGTGAGAAAAGCAACCTTAGAAGGAAGCCTCATGTGAGATGAGAGGTCATCTCCCCAGAACCTGTCTGCTCCTCTGCTGTGTGAGGCCCTACCTGGGACCCAGAGCCCCACCCCACCCCACCCCAGCCTTCAGATGACTGTATCCTTACCGACATTCTACAGCTGCAGCCTCGTGACACATCTTGAACCAGAAACGACCAGTTGAACTGTTCCTGATCCTTGACCCACAGAAACTATCGTGTTGACTGCGGTCTTGAGCTGGTGGGTGCTTGACTATTCACACACAGTCACATTTTAAAAATATTAACATTGGGTAAATAGTTGTAAACAGGTAGGCAAGGAAATGAGTCAATTAGCTTAAGACTAACGTAAAATACAGCCTCCACATCCTCGGCATTAGCTTGCTTGAAGGAATGGGCCACAGACCTCAGTTCTGTCCCTTGGTTCCCCCTAAGGCTAAGGGTCAAGCAGGGCTCTCAACCACAACGGCGTTGTCCCTTGACACAGAATCACTCCCTTAAGGACAGTCTCATTTGCTGCCAAAGGATGGTAAGCACCCCATCTCCCACACCCCCACTTGCCACCCTCCTCGCCCCTCACCTCTACCCCACCCCCATCCCTCTCCATTCCTCGGGTGCCAAGAGCAGCTCCACCCCCTCTAGCAAAGCTGTTATATGGCAAATTGTTTCCAGACAGGGTCACGTGTCTAATAGAGCTCAAAATCACCCTTGTTTAAGACAACGATTTTGATCTCTTCATTTGAAGAGCAATTAGAGGGGCTCTGGCTGGGTCCAAAGCTGGTACAAAACTTTATAAAGCTTATAAAATATTTTATTAAAAATCAAAGCAGTAAATAGATTTTTTTAAAAAAAATATGTACTTGGTTATGCAAAGTACACCTATATATAACATAATAATTGGATATCTCTCTCTGCTCCCCGACCTTTGCTGGGACTTGAACTCATGACTTCCTGTAAGCCGGGTAAGTACTCTACTGAGCTACCCGTCCCCACAACTGTATTGGGTATCTCTTCTTCTACTCATTTGCTGTGCATGTCTTCTTTGAAGAAATATCATTGTAGTTGGGTTTTTTTGTTGTTGTTTGTTTGTTTTGTTTTTCATTTTGGGGGCCTGCCATCCAGCTCCCAAATAAACTGCAGAGACGTACTTTATTTATGACGGGCTTAGCTTGGTTTTCCTCTAGCCAGCTTTTCTAACCTAAATTATTCCATTTCTTTTTAACTACATTTTGACCCAAAATACCCACTATGCTCACACCACCACCACCATCTTGAGCCCACACCACCTGGGCTTCATAGCAGTCTCGCGCCTCTGTTAAAGATCAGTTGACATTATTTATGTAACTCCATTTCTGGGGAGAGAGGTCTTTCACTATATTGTATATTTTATCTTTTAGCTTTGAATTACGTGAAAATAATAACCACTTCAGATAAACAGAAAGGAAAACACAGCCAGTTTTGACAGTAACGCTTGCTTTACCATTGTCTCAGTTAAGGTTTTCATTGCTGTGAAATGACCACGCAACTCTATAAAGAAAACATTTGATGGGGGCGGCTCTTACAGTTCAGAGGTCAGTACATTATCACCGTGGGGAGCATGGCAGCGTGCAGGCAGACGTGGTGCTGGAGCTGAGAGTCCTACATCTTGCAGGCAACAGGAAGTCAACTGATTCTCACACTGGGAAGCTTGAGCAAAAGAGACCCAAAGCCCACCACAACAGTGACACACTTCCTCCAGCAAGGCCACACCTCCTATTAGTGTGACTCCCTTTGGGGCCCCTTTTCTCTCAAACGACCGCAACCATCTCAGTATTTCTTTCCTTAACTAAGATACTAAGAAGCTGTGCTAACTCTTCTCTTTGGTAAAAAGCTTTTATCATTATCGCTTGCGCAGCATAAAATAATAGGTCCTTAGGACACACGTGTCTCAGAGTCAGTTAAGTTAGACCTCGTTGTTTTTTCAGTCTTTTTAAGGTATTTCAAGGCACACATACTAGCTCTAGTTCACACCCATATACGCTTCGCTTTTTATTGTTCCGGTTATCTGTAGTCAACGAGATCTGAAAATGTCAAATGAGAAACTATAGAGATGGTCCCACAGCAGGTCCCCACTGCCAGGACAAAGCTCAGAGCAGGAAGCAGCCCCCCCAAGGAGTAACGGCACAAGAGTGCTTGCTAGTCAGATAAACTCAAAACGTCTGGGGCATGCTGGCACCAGATTTAGGATCTCTGTACTATCCAGAAAGGTAAGCTAACATTGGTGGGACGACTGGGACAACCCCAGATGATCAGGCATGCTGGCCTGTGTACAGACTTGCATACAGTTCTCTAAGAATGGTGTATGTACTCGACGCGAAATAACAAGGTCCTGCAGTGTGCACTGACTGAACTGCTGAGAAATTTGACTGGAATTGGTGTTTGCAGTTAAGGCAGAGGAATGGAGAAAGGGTGGGGGTAAAACACACAAGATCGACCTTCAAACAAAGCGTTGGAAAGGCCAGAGAGAGCTGCGGGGAAGGTGAAGCAAGGTTTAAGCCCGAGAGCAAAGTTAGTTCATTTAAAGTCCCTTGTGGGAAGTAGGGATAATGACAGTGTTGTGCCCAAGAAAATGGACCCAAAGTTGACCAACTTTGCCCAGTGAGACTTAAAAAGATTTGTTTTCTTGTGTTTCTGGCTGAAGAGGTGTTTAAAAGATCTCAAGGACAGTCCTGGATAAGGGATCTCTGGAAGAACAACAGGACTATTTAGTATGCCATGGGACAGTTCATTTGAAGTTCATCACTTAAAGATGCCCAAGTCCTGCAGGAGGGCAGGACCTCTCTGTCCATTGCAGTAGAAGGACCCCTGCCCATTGAACAACGTCTCTGGTACTCAGGGTAGGCCTTTTCTTTTCAGCTAACCATTTCTGGAAACGCTCTCTGAGACACACCAGATGTGCACCGTGAGGAACTCCTAGGTACTTTTCAGTCCAGTCAAGTTGACAGCGAGACCAACCATCACACTGGAGTTGGCTTTGATTCTCTTCTGCTGGATCCCACCTCTGGATGATGCTCAGAGGGGCAGAAGTGCCTGCCTTTCTCTCATCGGTGAGAAAAAATGTGACTAGCTCTTCCCAGTGTGTCTGCCTGCACCGCTCTGGAGGAGAGACCCCCCCGCCCCCCACTGCCCTGAGAGAATGGCTATGTGACTCAGGATGGCCTTGAACGCAGAGCAAGTATTTTAGGGCATGTTATGTCTCTTTTACTCAATGGCTACTTTTTGAGGAGGGTCACCTATAAATCCTCATGGTAGAAAGTCAAGTACTTAAATGCATCGTGGAGAAAATGCTAAATTGAAAACTTGTATTTGAATTTAAAAGAATTCTCTGCAAAGCAAGCAATTCTCCCTTATTCTCCCCTGTTCATCTTATTCACGTTATACACTAGTATAGAATTTGGCCTTTTGAACAGCTGGCTTAGTTATATGAAGCCATGACTAACACCAAAAGCCTCAGTCATGGGGTCAAGGCTGGATGAACAAGCGAAAGAGTGGAGTCAGCCCTTATCAGGGTTGCTCTGTGATGAAGCAAAACTAGGAATCCACTTCCTGCCATCCATCTCTTTGGAACTGCATGAAAGGAAGCTAAATGATGCAGGAAAAAAAATATTATTTTAAGGAAGAACTTTCTGTAGGCTACTTTGAGTATCCTAGCTGAATTTTAGAATGCCAAGAAAATGCAACAGACAGATAACCTTCCATTATATTAGAGAGGTGTCCATCGCAGTGGGAAGAGCAGCCCAGAAAATGCAGGGCGAGCTGGATACTTATGAAGGTTGCCCAGCAGCTGGGTGCAGTGAAAGACGCCTGGATACCTCAGTGCTTGGGAGGCTGAGGCAGGAGGATCATGGGTTCCAGATCTGCTTGAGCTACCTGCTTGGAAAAGCCAGACTTGAAAAGAAAACTAAACAAACTGTAAGGGTAGGTTTCAGAGGCCGGTGCTTTTGTAAGAAAGAAACGACAGCATTATTGTTTTCAAACTCACAGGACACAGTTTGAAGGAAGTGATGCCCCGGATCCCCAGTGGAGGATGCCGTCTACTGCAAGAGCTTTCTGGGGAGCAAACGATTCAGCTCTTCTGCCCCGGCCTTGCTTCCAGGCCCCACTGCTGTCTGCACAGCTCAGTGAAGCAGGAGGGAATGAGAACCATCTAGTATCTGCCAGAACACAGCCTGAGCACACGTTTAGCCTCTGATTTGTGTGTCTGAGTCTTCCAGAAATGTCGAGTCTCTCCATCCCCATCAGAAGACATGTTTACATCAATCTACCTCCAGCCTGCATGTGGGGGCCTGTGTCTGTGGGTTCCCTGGCAAGGCCCCTCAGCTGCAGCTGAGGAAGGAAGTTGGTCCGTCACCCAGGAGGCTCAAGCCCCTGCCAATTTGCTGAAGCTAATTGGGCTGCTTTCAGGAAAGGCAGCTGTGGGCATGGTGGGCGTGCTGTGTCTCACCCAGGCTGCCCTGGCTGAGGGTTCTCTTAATCCAAGGCTGTGTATCTGTCCAATCACCAAGGCTTGTCAAAACGTCTCTAAAATAGCTCTCCCATTCTTCCCTTTCTCCCCCGTGGGGCAGATACAGACATGTCTTTCTCAGAGTCCTCTTCAAGACCTGACTTGCTGTCTAGCCGTAGGAGTGTGGGTGGCTACAGGCTCTAGCCACTGGCTTCGTGAGGATCCTCCTCAACTTTCCAACCAGGGTCACTACCTTGGTCAGTCTTCTGTTGCTATAACATAACTCTGCAGGCTTGGTAATGTAAAAAGAATAAAGGTTTGCTCAGCTGATGGTTCTGGGGGCTGGGAGGTCCAAGGTAAAAGAACCACATCCTATGAAAGTTTCCTTATTGATAAGGCAGGGCAAGGCAACAGGGGTATATATAACAGGTGGAGCTAAACAGGCTTTTGAGCAGACCCGCTCTGGTGAATAACCCAGAGTCCAGACCCTCATGATATATCACCTTTTTTTTGTTTGTTTCGTTTTGTTTTTTTTTTTTGAGACGGTTTCACTGTGTAGCCTCAGCTGTCTTGAAGCTCCAGTGATTTAGCTCTGCACTTTGACCTCAGGCAAGCTTTATTTGTTAAAACAGAAACAAAGTATCACGACAACAACCATAAGCCTATGAGGATGATACAAGGTGGCTCATATCTAGGGGGGAGGGGGAGTATCGGCCATAAATGAAAAGGGAGGAAGTAGGTGCACCACTTATTTTGAAACATGGTCTCATGCAGCTCAGACTGGTTTCCCACTGTCTATGTAACTGAGGTAGGCCTTGAACTGTTAATCCTCCTGCCTCCACCGTCTGGATGTTAAGCTTACAGGTGTGTGCCACTGTACCCGGTTTGATGAAGTACTGGCAGTTGAAAGCAGGGCTCTGTGTGTGCTGGGCAAGCGCTCTGCCAGCAGAGTTACACCTCCCAGCTGCCCTGCAATTGAATGCAGAAAGGTTGGCCTTTTCAGAACAACGCTGGAACCACTGGAAACACAGCTGGGGTTGTGAAAGGTTGTGAGGCGCTCTGTGGGTACGGAGAACCACATCCAGGTCATCCGCATGAGCAGTAAGGGCTCTTAGCGGCTGAGGCGTTTCTCCGGGCCCTCGGGAAGGAAATGTTAACAAACTAGATCTCATCAAATATTAAACACGTCTGCTCTATGGAAGATGCTGTTTGAAGAGATGAGAGAAGACACTTGTAAACCATTTATGACAAAGATCTAGTCATAAAAAATGACATCAGTCAGCTTTTCACTGCTGTGACCAACAAAGGAGGAAATGCATTGGGGTTGGTGGTTTCCAAGGTTTCAGACCAAGGTCACTTGGTTCCTCTGCATCTGGGCAGACACCTTGTCAGGGAGCATGTAGTAGAGAATGAGGCTCACCTCACCATAGACAGGAGGGAGAGAGAGAGAAGCCGGGACGCCCAGTGACCTCCTTTCTCCATTCCTGTCCACCTCCCAAAAGCCCTACAGCTGAGAACACCTCAGTGGGTTAGTCAGTATCCAGACAGTTTTCCACAACAGACCCATCTGCGGACCAAATCTTCAGCACAGGAGCCTTTAGGGACATTTTCTATCCACACCAAACAAGAATATGCAAAGAATCCTCACATGGCAACAGTTTAAAAGAATTCATTTAAAAACAGACATCTCCCCAGACACAGGAGAAGAGGACCAACACACATGGAAAGACAGTTAGCATCACGAACTAATAGAAAACGCCAATTGAAACCACAGGGAGCTATCGCTGCCTATCTGTTGGCTAAAATTAAAGGAAAATAGTGATAGCACCAACTGGATCCTGCACATTACTGGTTAGAATCATGCCACGCGTGTTTTTACCACAGGACCCACCAATCTCAGTCTTGGGCATCATAGTTGCTGTGGCTCACGGTTTTAGGGAGACAGTCCATCACGATCCAGCACTATGCGCAGCTGCGAGAGCCTGCCTTGGTGACCCGTCACATAAAGATGGTTTAGGAACAGAGCTTGGGCAGGAACAGGAAGTGGATATCACTGTCAAGGTCCATTCTCAGTAATCACTTCTGCTAACGAGACCAGTCCCAAAGACTTCACAACCTCCCCCAAAGAGCTCCGCTAGCTATGGACAGAGCACGCAGACACATGAGCCTGTGAAGAACACACGTCTACATTCACATTCCAGCAGAAATTTATCTTAATGAAACCAATTCTACAGTCACACAGTGAAACAACACAGAGATATTCACAGCAGCTTGTTTGCAGCCACCCTGAGCTGGAAACAACCCATGACCTTCAATTTGTGAATGGTTCTGTAAACTGTGAGAGAGCCATGCCGTGAACTACGGTTCAGAATCCAAGCCACCCGTGTCTGCAGCAACACAGGTAAACTCTCCAGAGACCTGCCCAAGAAACACCCCCACCCAAGGGATTCCATTCATCTAACAGTCTTCAAATGATAAACTAGAGATGAGGAGCAGATTAGTATCTGGGAGGAGTCGCTGAGAAAGGATGGGGGCAAGGGGATGGGCATAGCCAAAAGAAAAGCCTGACAGCTGAAGGGAATCACGTGGATCTTGACTGCATCGGCGTCAGCATCTCGGCTGTGATACTGTACTTTAGGACGGCACTGCTACCACCGAGGACCAGGGGAGAGACATATGCGATCTCTCTGCGTTAGCATGCTAAGTGAAGAAAGTCAGATGGGAGGTCTGCAAGTTAGCACATGCCTATGCTCTTGTGTTCCTGACATTTGGAGAGCAGAAACACGAGGATTGTGGACTTGAAGCTGGTTCACTACACAGTGAAATCCTGTTTCAAGAAAACAAAAACAAACAAAACCACCAAAGATAGACAGACGAAAGAAAGAAAGAAAGAAAGAAAGAAAGAAAGAAAGAAAGAAAGAAAGAAAGAAAGAAGAAGAGGAGGAGGAGGGAGGGAAGGAGGGAGGGAAGGAGAGCTGGGCAGTGGTAGCATGATGTGGGATTCCCCTCTGTTTACTGTGAATACCATTGGCTAATGAAGAAGCTGAGGTGGGCCTGGCAGGGCAGAATAGAGGTAGGTAGAGAAGGCGTGGGGTGGGATATGACTAAACTGAATGCTGGGAGAAAGAAGGCAGAGTCTAGAGATGCCATGTAGCCACTGCCTGGAACAGATGCACCAGAACCTTGCCAGAACCACAAGCCTCGTAGTAAAATATAAAATAATAGAACAAGAGTAAGCAGAAATATGCTTAAGCTTTTGGCCAAACGGTATTGCAAATAATATAGTTTCTGTGTGATTATTTCGGGTCTGAGTGACCAGGAATGAAACGAGAGGCCTCCTACTACAGTAGCGTTTGTCTTTAATCCCAGCACTCAGGAGGCAGAGGCAGACAGATCTCTGTGAGTTCACAGCTTAGCCTGGTCTTTAAAGCAAGTTCCTGGGCATTCAGGGCTGTTACACACAGAAACCCTGTCACAGGAGGAAGGGTGGGAATCAAATCCCAGGTAAGAAAAGCAACGACTCCATTTTATAAACGCCTACTCATTGACAACCCAACAGTCAGAAGCCAGCGGTTCTGAAGCAGCAATGAGTTTCCATTGAGAGAGTTTGGGAGAACCTGGCCTCCATTACCATGAGTCTCCACTTCCTTACACGCTGGCTTGGGCCAGGGTAGCCTACCAGGCTCTGTACTATGTCCACGTTCCGGCCGGCTGGAGGGGTAAAAGATTGCACGGTGCAACCCTTCCTGCTGAGGACGACTTCTCAGAGTCTCCTGGACTGTGCTCTGGTATTTCTGGCTATCCCTTACAGGGGCAGGGGACACGAGGCTGAGAAATGCAGTCTTTATTCCGGAGAGCCAAGCGCCCAGAGACTATCAGAGGGTCTATTAATACAAGAGGGAAGGAAGAGATATCCGGGAAGAATTTGCCGACTCACCCACAGGCCACACTTGCATCTGGTTCTCGGTCTCACATTTTTATTTCTTCATAAATGTGAACCAGAAATATGACTTATAAATAAAAAGTCATTTACTCATCTTTATTCAGTAATTATAAAATATTTTTGCAAAAGGGGTAGATGCTGAATCATTAAGACAAAGGCAGAGTAGATGAAGCAAAAGGCCTTACGAAGAACTTAAACCTTATTATTGATCTGCAATTTTGAAAATATGCCTTTTGAAAATTGTCTAAGCCAATGATCTGTGCAGTGGGATTCACTTTTAGCTTTGAAAATGCCAGCCTTCTTGTACTTGGGAGGCGGGGCAGGGAAGACGGCTGCCAGGCCCAGGGCAGCCTTCAGCCTGTGCCACACAGTAAGACCTTCCCCAAAGACAAAACAAATGGAGGCTTTGTTTATATGGCCAATCCTTTCTCTGGTATTTTTCAAAAATATCCTGAAAGATGACATTTGAATTTTAATAGCAACTTATATTTATTGTCTCAGTCTATCCCCTGAGTCAGGTAAATACTTGGGAGAAAAAAAAAGATGATTTACCCTCGGTATCACACACAACTGGATTATTCAACTCTGATTTCTTCTTTTTTTTTTTTTTTTTTTTTTTTGGTTTTTTGAGACAGGGTTTCTCTGTAGCTACAGAGCCTGGCCTGGAACTAACTAGCTCTTGTAGACCAGGCTGGCCTCGAACTCACAAAGATCCGCCTGTCTCTGCCTCCCGAGTGCTGGGATTAAAGGCGTGTGCCACTACCACCCGGCTCTTCTTTAACTTCTGATCTCACTTCATGCCTGACAAAATTCAGGCTCTGATTCTTACCAAAATAATAAAATAATAATAATAATTTGTACTTAAAAAATGTTTTTAAGGCAGGGCCTTTAGCCTAGGCTGGTCGCGTACTCCCTATGTAGCAGAGGATAGACCATTTAACTTGCTAGCCTCCTTCAAATTGAGTATGTGCCACCATGCCCAGTATCATAGATGTTCTTTATACAAAGTGCGTCTCACTTCTGGGTTTAAATATTTGGAGTGCATAGATTTATTTGTTATTATCTATATATGATAGCACTAGTCCCTGACAAAATGCTACTGTTTCTTTTTAATTCATTTACTTTATTCATTATTATTTCATTCAATTAACTCTTACCAAGACTTTGCTATCATGTTTGATTTTCCTCCTAAAATATGACTTTGTGTTTGAGAGTGTGCTTGGGTGGGGAGTCTGCTGGGGATCAAATCTAGGGCCTTGCACATTCTAGGCTAAGCGTTCCAGCACTGACCTTCATCCCCAATCCTAGAGGTGTCTCTCTGTGTTCCTTCCTTCCAACCTCAGCACCTGATGTGTGACACACATGAACAACTATCCAATAGGCATTTAAGAATAAATGAAAGAATGAATCCTTTATCTCAAATAATTACAGTAATTCATGGAGCACTGGAAATTATTCTGACATTCTAAAATCCCTGTTCCTAGTCCTGATACTTCCTTTGAGCAGAGCCTACACACAACCGGAGGAAGTGGCAGCTGGGGTCTCAGGCAAACCTGCTCTCTGTCTCTGCAGCAGGCATCGGGGCTTCCGTGGATTTGCTCCTCTCTCTGTTCTCATCCTTTTATTCTCTTGTCCTGACTCTCAACTTGCTCTAATAAGATAATCAAGTCCTCTTTGTCAGCAGCTGAGCCCTTCCTTTGTAAGGCTCGACCTTCCTACGGTGTCCTCCCACCCCACCCCTCCCTGCCCCTGCACTCTTGGCTCTACAGAGGCTGCCTGCCTTTATTTATTTAAGTCTCAAGCACATATAAGGCCAGCTATGACAGGACAGCCACAAAAGAAAGGTGACCTCTTCTTGTCAAGAACTTAGGTTGTTCTTTTACAGTAGTGGGACGGCTTATTGTGTATTGTCTTCCTCTGGCCACTGTCAATGACTCCCTCCCTAAAGACTTTTCGATGGTCCAAGTATGAAGCCGACCAGCAGCATTAGTCTGACTACAAGGAAGAAAGGAATCAGCGGTCAGCGAATAAGAGGGGCGCAAGCTCTGTGACCCTGAACCACAGGAAGCCACATCTGCGGGGCCCAGAAAACAGGCTCTGTTTACTTGTCCTATGTGGGCGCTGAAATACTGAAATAATTCAGGAATTCTGAGGATTTATGGCCGAGAAAGGATGGGAACTCCTCCTCACACCCTTATGCTGAGAAAAACTGCTCTGGAGGGGACGGAGGGAAGGAATATGGAGTCTGCTCTCAGGCCTTGGGAAAATTTCCTGTCGGGTTCCAGGAAAACTGCCAGAAAGTCACTGATGCTCAGTTCCTTCCCAGATGCCTATTTTGCTAGTAAGTGCAGAAATAAAACAGTATTTCTTCTGCTATACACATATGTATGTATGTATGCACACACGCATGTATGCATGCATGCATGTATGCATGTGTGTAAGCATGCATGTGTGTGTATATATATATATGTGTGTGTATGCATGTATGTATACAATATACATCTAAACTTCAATGAGTTCCAAACATTCCCTTCACTGATCCTTGGGTACTCCGGGCTGAACCACAGGCTGTGGGGGCTAACTCAGTCTGCTGACTTTTCCTCCCCAGGACTGACTTTTGAATGGTGAACAATGACTTATGAACTATAAATAACTGTGCTTTTGAAACCAGGGACTCTGCCTCCCTCTACCTGCCTCAAGGACCCAACGGTCAGGGTAACACTTGCTTTTCCTCCCCCAGTCTTCCTTTTTCTTTCCTTGGTATTTTTGCATGGATAAGTACCTCTCCATAGAACTGATGCCTGAATTCGGACAAGCCTCTGAATATTACAAACTGATACCTTCATTTTGGACCTAAAGGGAACAGGCAAAACCTGACCCTACGGGCTGTGGATGTAGCTTAGCAGGACAGCGTTTGCCTATTATATACAAGGCAAGGGTTCAATTCCCAGCTGAGAATAACAAGGACAGTGGCCTATGATTGTAATCCCATTACAGAGACGGAAGCATGAGAATTCAGAGTTCTGGGTCATCCTATGCTACATAGTGACTCTGCAGCCAGCTTGGGATACATGAGACAGCAAGTCTTTCTTTCTTTCTTTCTTTCTTTCTTTCTTTCTTTCTTTCTTTCTTTCTTTCTTTCTCTCTCTCTCTCTCTCTCTCTCTCTCTCTCTCTCTCTCTCTCTCTCTTTCTTTCTTTTTCTTATGAGGTATCTTCTGCTGTGGAAAAATTCTTCTATACACATGAATATGTATTACTCTAATTGGTTAATAAAGAGCTGATTGGTCAATGGCTAGGCAGGATTTGGGGGGGCAGAGAGAATGCTGGGAAGAAGGATGGCAGAGAGAATGCTGGGAAGAAGAAGGGCAGAGTCTGAGGAGTCTGAAGAGACACCATGAGATGCAGAGCGAACAGGATGGGAAATGTATACATGAGGTAAACAAGCCTCGGGGCAGTACACAGACTAATAGAAAAGGGTTAGGTTAAGTTATGAGCTAGATTACAACGAGCCTAAGTTATCGACCGGGAATTTATAGGTAATATTAAGTCTCTGTGTGGCCATTTGGGGAGCGGCTGGAGGGACAGAGCTGAGCTGTGGACTAGACAGAAAGTCTGCCTACCATCCTCACTCTGTAGCTGCAGCAGGCCCGGAACTTGCTATGTACAACAAACTGGCTTAGAACCCACAGAGCTCTGCCTGCCTCTGCTTTTGGAGAGCTGGGATTAAAGCTGTTTCCTATCATGACTATTGGAAGCCCTGCCTCAAAATACTCACACACACACACACACACACACACGCACAGCCTGGCCATACATGGGACCCAGGCCACACAGCTGGCAGCACAGGGTTCCAGGAAAAGCCATAAGCTTACACCACCCAGGAATGGTCAGCGTCTAAAGGGAAGTCCAACCATTAGATAAGATAAGACCACCAGGTGTCCCTGAGTCCAGGACTCACCTATTCCCCTTCTGCCAAAACTCACTAGACAAATGTCATTCAATCAGGGTCCAGAACCCCAAACTCTACTATGATAAACACCCTACCTCAGCTGGGCTGGGCACTCTCTGCTCTCAACCTCTGCGTCGGACAGACGGACAGAGTCCAAGCTGAAGCTTGAATAAAGGCTCTTGGCTTTACATAGAGTGCAGACTCTGTGTTGGCTTTGGGGGGACCTCGTGATCTGGGTGTAACCACACACACACAAAGAGAGAGAAAGAGAAAGAGAGAGAGAGAGAGAGAGAGAGAGAGAGAGAGAGAGAGAGAGAGAGAGAGAGAGTTTAAATTCCAAACCATTTACTGAATCTTACAAATCCTGGGAGAAGTCACACTGAAAGACCCAAGGTTGAAAGACAGCTGGTTCCAAGCCATGATGAATTGAGCCCAGAACACACCAAGTTCACGCTTTGCCCATTTATCAGAGATGACTAAAAAAAACCAGAGAGAGCCTCTGATTCTTGGCGACGGAAGTTCCGTGATTGGGGTAGGGGAAGGTGTTGTAGTGGAGGCCACTCAGGGTGGACAAACAGAAGTAACTGCTGGATTCCAGGACTAGTAAGGGAACTGGGCCCAGCACCTCCTCTAACTGTAGGCCAGTCCGTTTCTAAGATGACAGATACTCAAGACAGGCAGAGGGAGTCACCTTCTAGAAGGAACTTTCCTCACTGACACATAGCAGGGTAGACAGTCACCAGCCATTGTACAAGGAACAGAAGGCTTGTCTGTCTGGAGACTCTGAAGAAGAGCATGTGTCATCCATTGTGGGCTAACAGCTAACTGTAGGAGCAAGGCCAAGGCCCTGACTTCAGTCCCCACCTTGGGGGATGGGGAGTTTTAGTGTCTGGATTCTATTATCACTCTCTTATCAACAGTGACTGCATAAGAACAGGAGGAAACGAGGCGTGGTGTCCTATACCTGTAATCAGGTTTGTAGAAGGTGGAGGTAGGAGAGTCAAGAGTTCAAGCCAACCTAGGCTATAAAGGATGTTTATTAATTAATTTATGGAACATGGATGTTAGTTCACCCTGCAGAAAGGTGGAGTCCTGTGAAAGGGGATTCAATCTTGGACGCTCGTGTCCATTAAACAAGTGTTCTTACTCACTGAGCCATCTTTCTGGCCCTTGAAAAATCAATGTGCACAAAAACCCAGTATTAAGCCAAAGTTTCAAAGAAGACAGGGCTGGAGCCCGGGATGCAGAACAGAATGGATGGTATGTAGAGCAGAATTACTAGGTACAGAATGAGCCAGGTATGGTGGTGCAGCCTTTGTTCCCAGCACTTGGGAAGCAGAGGTGGGCGGATCTCTGTGAGTCTGAGGGCAGCCTGGTCTAGAAGTGAGTTTCCCAGAACAGCCAGAGCTGTCATAGAGAGAAACCGTGTCTCAAGAAACAAACGACAACAACAACAATAGCTACAGAATAAATGAAACAAAGCAAGGCCAAAGTAGCAGACAGAAGAAGAAAATGGCATCAAATAAGTATCAAAGCAAGAAAGCAGTGTGAGCATTATACAGAGTGTGAAGTGTGAGCATTAGAACAGAGTGTGAAGTGTGAGCATTAGAACAGTGTGTGAAGTGTGAGCATTATACAGTGTGAAGTGTGAGCATTATACAGAGTGTGAAGTGTGAGCATTATACAGAGTGTGAAGTGTGAGCATTATACAGTGTGAAGTGTGAGCATTACAACAGAGTGTGAAGTGTGAGCATCAGAACAGTGTGAAGTGTGAGCATTAGAATAGTGTGAAGTGTAAACATTACAAGAGTGTGAAGTGTGAGCATTAGAACAGAGTGTGAAGTATGAGCATATACAGAGTGTGAAGTGTGAGCATTACAACAGAGTGTGAAGTGTGAGCATTACAACAGTGTGAAGTGTGAGCATTACAACAGTGTGAAGTGTAAGCATTAGAACAGTGTGAAGTGTAAGCATTACAACAGAGTGTGAAGTGTGTAGTCCTCCTGGTTCACCTAGAATTCAATATGTAGACCAGGCTGGCCTCAAACTCACAGAGAACTACCTGCTTCTGTCTCCTGAGTCCTGGGATTAAAAGCATACACTGCTATCTAGGTATTTCATTGTTTTTTTTTCTTCCTCTTTTACTATTTCCCATTTTTTCTTTCTCTCTCTCTTTTTTAAATATAGAATCTGATCTAGCTGGAGGTGACCTTGAATTTTCAATCCTCTGTTGTGTAATAATCTTTTTTGTAGACTGAAGGTTTGTCACTTTGAATACTTTAATAAAAAGCTTAACACCACTAGCTAAGCAGGAATTCCAGACACAGAGGATGCTGGGAAGGAGTCGTGCTGAGACACCAGGAGGCCCAGAGGAAGCAGGATGGATAGTACAGAGTAACGGTAACCAAGCCATGAGAAGAACGTAGATTAAACGATCTGAGTTAGTTTACGTTATAAGGGCTAGTTAGAAACCAATCTAAGCTATCAGACACGCTTTCACAATAATAAATCTCCATGCCATTATTGCGGAGTCCTGACAAAAATATTCAACTACAATTCTCTTTTCTCCACCTCCCGAGTGATGAGCACGAATGTGTCACCACAACCATTGCTATGTGGCACTGGAAATCCAACCCAGGGCTTCAGGTATGGTGAGCAAAACTCTAGCAACTCAGCCCATCTAAAATACAGGATGAACCAGCCATCCTCAAATGCCTTGGCCTGCTCCATGATCCTGGTCAGAAAGATTTATGGTCCAGGCCCACAAGAAGAGGGCTTCACTTTGTGTCCCACTAGCTAGCAGTAGGCCACACCTCGCTCCAAGAGCCTAAATGGGGACCCAACTGTGGCCAACAGGAGAGGCGGCTTCAGTGAGCAGCATCTGTCTCGCTTTTCCTCTACTTGCTAGGTCTGGACAATTAGAACACAGCACTGTCTGTAGCTCAATCACTGCACTGAAGGGACTGGGAACTGTGTCCACCTTAGTGACCTAAAGATCGTCCTTCGAGATGACAAGGCAAGATTGGCCCCCTTCTGACTGCAAAGCCTTTCACACTATGCCTTGTGCAATGGAAGGGATTCAGAGGTGAGATTGTAGCCTGCCGGAAGTGCTATGCCACTGAAAAGATCCCCTTTCCCAGCGGGAGTGATGGATTTATGTGAATTTACTTGGGCTTTCTCACTCTGCTGTGTAACGTAACTCCAGAGAGATCACTAGAGCCTCCCGGGCAGGAAGAAATGGAGAAACAGTACTATCATGTATATCTTGTTAGTGTTGGGCTGACACATGCTAATCTCTGAACTTTAGACTTGCCGCTTTTAATAGCATTTCACTTTGTCACTAGCCTTTGGACATCTACCACCTCACCGTTCCCAAATATAATACAGTAACACTGCCTGGAACAACGCTAAGAAACACACACACACATACCACATTCATTCCTCAGCCCCAGATAATGTTTTTATTGCTGATGTTATTACTGCGGCTATCAAGGCACAGAAGAGACAATCGGACGGATGAAGACTGGAGTAGAGAAAACAGAACACATCAGGCTGCTAGTCAAAGTCTCCAGGAGTTCTCCGGAGTTCAAGTCCATAGGTTCTGTTTTTGCTACATGCTATTCCTTATTTTTCAAAATACCTTTCACTTGGACTGTCCATGGCAAATCTTGCCCCCTTGCACAGCCTTGTTATGCCTTTACTGAGCAGACATGTTGGTTTGAATTTGTAAAACCTAAAAGCACCTACTGATTTATTAAAACAAGCAAAGAAACCTTGTTAATGCACGTAGCAAAAGCCTAAACTAGCTACTTCCCAAAGCAAGCCTTCCTTCCATCTATGCAGACAGAAATTTCTTAACTTCCCCTGGGGTGTATATTCCATATAGACATGCATTACAGACATTAACAGCCACTGCCATTTTACAAAAGATTTAACCTAGTACTTTCTGTCAAATTTTGAGCACCTACTACAGAACTGGAAGCCTGCAAGCTTTTGAAATATTCTAAATGAGTCACTCCCTGAAAGAATCCACATGACAGCCAAAGTCAGTCGACTTCAGGAGCTTGGAGATAAAAACCTGCGTTACTTTGCTCATCTGTTTAGCACTGCTAGGAATCTACTGATGTGGAAACTCGGGGGTGGGGGGACGACACTAAACTGACCTGGTCACGGGCAACTCTTGCTCTGTCACTTCCGGGGAATTATAATTTGTAGGATAAGCTTGTGGATCAGACAATGTAGCCACCATACCGAGTTAGGGAAAGAATAGCTTGCCATGGAATCTTCTAGAGAGCTCTGGGCTGAATTTCTGAGCTCCCCCCCAGTAGTGGAGGCCTCCAGCAGGTACTCAGTAAAGGTATTTTAGCTCAGAGGAGCACATTTAAAAGGGCGCAAGGGCAGATACTTCATTTTAAGAAGGCATCCCCTTCAACTTCCGTCTACTGGGTGGAGACCTTGCGGGTTCAGGCACCTGCAATTTCCGCCCTTTTCCTTCCCCCTCTTCCGGGCCCAGGCGCCCCCGCTCCTCCTCCAGCGAGCGACCCACTCCCACTGCCAGCTGGGGCTCTAGGAACAGACACTCTCCGGAACGTGGCTTCCAGGACCTGAAAGGGACGGGGGCCAGAGGGTAGCCCGCGGGGAGCAGCTCGCTCGCTGTGTCCTCGCCCCAGGTCAGGCTCGCACCTTCTCGTCCAACCCGCCAAGCCCAGCCTTTCCCCGCTCCTTCCGGAGACCACCATTGTTCCCCGCGGCTGCCACGGTGCGGGACGCCGAGCTCGCCACTATGAAGGGCAGGGCAGTCTTTTCAGCCTCGCGCTTTTCCCAGCCTTAAAAGGTCTAAGGCCGCTTCCTGCAGCTCAGCAGGTAAAGCGAGCGGTGGGCGGGCGAGCCCGGGGAAGTCAGCGGAGGAGCCGCTCGTCCCGCTCCCGGGGACCCTGATCACAATGCCCTGGCCGCAGAGCCGCAGTCCCCCGGCCCCGCAGCCATTCCCGCCGCGGAGAGAAGGGCGGTCAAGAGGAGGGAGAGGGTGGGGGAGGGTGGGGAGATGCGAAGGTCCCGGATGTGCCTGCCAGGAGCGGTGGGGGCGGGGAGAGGCTTCCTTCCGCGGGCCGCAGGGGCGGGGAGGGAGGGAGGACGGACGGGCGGGCGGGCGGCTCGCTCGCGGGGGCGGCGGGGAGCGGGCCGAGCACGCGGGGTGGTGAAAGGCAGGGTCGGGAGCGCGGATCGGCTCGGGGACGCGCTCCCCTCCGCTCGCCTCGGGCGCGGGCGGGCGGGAGGGCGAGCGGGGCGGGGCGGGCGCGCGCCGGGGAGCGGCGGTTGCGCTGGGGCCGGGGAGCTGTGGGCACCAATCAACGGTTGCCATAGCAGCGTTTGACGTCATCGTGCGTGTGGTGCCCCTGCTGCCGGGGCTAGTGATTGGAGGAAACCCCGTGTCTGCGGAGCCGCTGTAGCCTGTGAGCAGCCAGATCAGGGACAGAGTCTCAGCCTCGCCGCCGCCACCACCGCTACCGCCGCCGCCCAGAGACTGCCGAGCCGGGTCCGTGTGCCGCCACCCACTCCGGACACAGGTGAGGAGCCTCCCGAGCTGGCCTCCGCTCCCTTCCGCCGCTCGCCCGCCGACCCGACACGGGGCTCCCTGGAGGAGGACCCGGGCGGCGGCTCGTCTCCGGGCGCCGGGCAGGCTCCCTCTGCCGCCCCCGGCCGCTTCCTTCTGCCTTGTCGGAGGCTGCTCACTGTCGCCCCATCCTGATCCCCGGGGTGGTGGGGAGGGGTGGCGGAGGAGGCGCCCACGCGTGAGATTCCCCCCTCCCCGGAGCGAGAGCGACCGCAGTCCGCCCCCGCCTGGGGCACCCTGCTTCCGCCCGCGACTGGGACTCGGGGCCGTGGCGCAGGTGAGGCCGCCCGCTCGCTCGCCCTCCCGCTCGCACCCACCCGCGGCGGCGCCTCCTCCCCGCATCCCCTTCCCCCACCGCGCGGGCGGGAGCAGCCAGGTAGCGCGCGAGGCTCTCGGGTGGGGCTCGCCCGCCGGTGACCCGGGACCCGGCCACCGTGCCCAGAAAAGGACTCTCCGTCGGGTCCGGGAGCGCGGTGGGGGAGGGGCGCGGGGTACCCCGGGATGGGTGGGTGGGAGGCGAGCATCCTCGGGAGAGCCGCGGCCCCGGTGGGGGGCTGCGCCCGTCTGGGTGGGGCAGACCCCGCCCCTCCCCCTCCGGCAGCTGTCGGGGGGCTGCGGCCGGGCGGATCCCGGCGGTGGGGGGGACCCCGGGAAGGGAGCGGGGTGTGTCGGCCGCGGTTCCGCTTGTGCGGGCGCCGCTGGCATCGGGGGGCCCCCGGGGAAGGGCGATCGGCTCTTCTCCCCACCCCCCTTCATCCGATGGGGCGGGCGCGCGGACCGCTCCTCCCCTCCCTCTGCTCGAGTGTGGGGGGGGGGTTCGCAATCGGAGGAGGTTGGGCTCCTTGACACAGTTCCGCCATGACAAAGAGAGCCGGGGACTAGCGCGGAGGCGCCGGGCTGGGCGGAGCCAAGGAGGGGAGGTGGCGGCGGAGGGCGCGGACGCGGGGACCGGCGCTTTCAGTTCGCCCCACCCGCCGGCTGCGGGCAGCCAAGGGTTAAGTGGGTGCGGCGAGCAGTCCCGCAGTCGAGGGGCGAGGCCCGGCAGCACCCGTTTTCCTGTGAGAAACCTAATCCACTTCCCCTTATACAGGGAGCTCGGCCGGGGAACGTTTGTCCTGGGCTTACATCATTTTTTTCTATTGGAAGCCGCATTAGCCAGAGACCATGTCTGATGGTAGATTTCCAGACCCCGGGAGAAGTGTGGGTTACCAAACTTTAAATAGTTAATGCTCTGACGGTGCCGTGTCTCTAATTTACCTTAGCCCAACGCTTGTTTCAGTTGAGGCTACTTCTCATTGATAACCAAAAAAAAAAGGAGTTGCTTTTTGGAAAGGTGAAGGGAAGGATGTGATAATCGCCACGGTGGGTGTCAGGGACTTCTGCGGACTTTAGCAGTGCATTCAGCTTGTGACGTTCATTAAAATTTATTTTGTGGGATCACTGATTTGACATCGTTCAAGGAAAACATGAGCAGAAATAAACTGAAATCTAGGTAATTTTAAAACGAGTGAAAGAAAACCGAGGAAACGTAGGAACAGCTAATAAATCGTGACTGCTAGAAATGAAGGGATTCTACCTCTGACTGCATTGATGACACTGATCCTCCTGTCTCCTGTGTCTTCGCTATTTCTTCATGCTCACAGTAGCGATCCGTTATGGGAGTTCGCTACATAAGTGCATATAATGAATGCCATATAAATCCAAATAAACGGATTTGGTCTTGGGGTTGGTGATCCCTATGGTTTTATATTCAAGAGATCTTAAGCGGCAATTAGTCGTGTTCTTGACAATTTTTATTCTATGATAGCTGGTAAATGTTATAAGTGTAGTAAATTGGGGTTGGGGCAAATGCTAAGTAAAATTTAATCCCTCCTGATAAGAGCAAAATAACTGAATTACATCACGGTGACATGACCCAAGCTGCTTAAGTGCTGATCAAGTTTAGTGGTATTGGGATCAAGTTGAACTTTTAACCAAGGAAAATGGGGGGGGGGTCCTTTTGTTGTTTAATTTGCTTTTTAAGAAAACAAGTTTATTGGCTACATGGCAGGGACAGCACTGCCCTAGGCTAAGGGTAGTTTTTTAGCCGCTCATGTGTCCATGGGTTTCGATCTTACCTGAAGCTGGGATCTTATGAAGAGCTTTACTAACCCACTGTTAATATGCAGAGTATGCTCATTTTGGGGTTGATTGGGGGGCAGTTCTTTCAACATTGCTAGACTTTTGAGATACTTGTATACATTTTTAGAACAGGTACAACGAGCTTCTCTAATAGTAATTTGTGAATATTCCTTTTCTTCCCTTTGCAGAATATCCAGTTATGGATAAAAATGAGCTGGTGCAGAAGGCCAAGCTGGCCGAGCAGGCTGAGCGATACGATGACATGGCAGCCTGCATGAAGTCTGTGACTGAGCAGGGAGCCGAGCTATCCAACGAGGAGAGGAATCTTCTCTCTGTTGCTTACAAAAATGTTGTAGGAGCCCGCAGGTCATCTTGGAGGGTCGTCTCGAGTATTGAGCAGAAAACGGAAGGTGCTGAGAAAAAGCAGCAAATGGCCCGGGAATACAGAGAGAAGATCGAGACGGAGCTGAGGGACATCTGCAATGATGTGCTGGTGAGAAGCCTTTGCTTTTGCTTCTGTGACGAACTTGAGTACACGCACACACCTTTAGAAATTGGCTATTGCAAATTAGAGATTGCCCACGTGGGCTAGTTGTAGATTTCTGTGAGATGAGACAAACATTCCACTTGTGGTTTGTGTTCCTGTAGTGAAGTGCTAATAGTCACGTGTGTGTGGTGAGCACAGGAATTACATCCTCGTTGTATGTAAGGAGTGTGGTAGACTCACACAGACAGGCTGCGCAGAAAGCCGGTTTGCAGGTGCTCACCTGCCTGCCCTTATGTTAAGTCATTGACAAACAATGCAAGGCAGTTATGTCTAAGTGTGTGGAATCTACTGTGTTGAAAAACTGCTTGAGCTAAGAGAATAAACATTGCATTTGTGTATATTTCCTATTTTAAAGTAATGTTCTTCTTTCTTTGATTCAGAAAATTGAGATAATCTAATAGAAGACGAACCAATTAAATTTCTGGGGCAGGACCCATTTTCTGACCCAGGATAAGGTTTAGCCGTAAACCTCATGTAGGTCCTGCTGTCTGAGTCTCCTAAATGCTTACTTAGCAGCTGGCAGCTAGGATTCCTTTAAGACAGTCTTCATTGACAGAAAAGCTTGATTCCGAAATTGTACTTTTTAAAAAATAAAGATTGAATCCATTTTAAGATTAAAAAACAAAAAACAAAAAAAAAAGTGTGACACCAGGCAGTGGTGGTGCTTTAACCCCATACTTGGGGTACAGGCTGGCGGATCTCAGTGAGTTCCAGGACAGTTTTACAGAGAAACCCTGTCTTAAAAAAAAAAAAGAAAAAGAAGAAACAAAAGAAAAGGCTGTGAAATCACAGTCTTAAGTAGCTTTTTCTTTGGGTCCATTTTTATTTGTTCAAGGGATTTCATAACTGCTACTTTTCTAAAGTTGTAAAGTGCAATATTGAAGGCAAACAATTTATGTATATTAAAATTAGGAAATTAAGAGCGTTTAGAATCTGGAAAAACATCTATTTCATAATAAAAACTGTTAGGTTGTTTCTGCTTTCCTTGCTAATTTATGTGTCACTGGGTTTATTATTAAGTCCTTGTGGGCTTTGTGGGTTTTTTCCTCCCAAGTACTGGTTTCTACTTCGGTTTCAAAGGGTATATTTAACAGATGGAATTTCTCCTATAGAAAAACATTTTAAGGATAAAAGGGACATGCTACATTTATGTTCTGTGAGACTCCAGGTAGGTGTTCCAATATTTTCTTCAGCCAGAAATAGAGAAGTTCTGGAATTCTCGAGTCTTTTCCTAAGGAAAGACTAGCAGCTTCAGCTGTGTCCTCTGAGGCCGGGCGGGGCAGGTATCTGTAAAGGCCTCCTCAGGGCTATGCCTCCTTTAGGAAGGTGTGAGCTTTCACAGGGCCTAAATGAAGTTTTACCTTGAGAGCTTAATTTCTTAATGTAAGTGGCTCAGAGAATTATAAACAAGCTTTTACTTCTAGTAAACTCGAGCTCTGGTTGTAACTCACATGCAGTGAGTTTCTGGGGACGAGGACAGGAGATCAGCAGTGCTGCTGGTGTTTCAGTTGGAGAAGGCTCAGGAAATACCTCCATTAAAAGTGGACTTCTAGGTGTTAGAGGTGATGCCTTCTTAGAAATAATTTTCATATAATTCCTTCCTCCTTTCTAGTAAAATAGAGTAATATATAGCTGATACTTCTCTCAGGAAAAATAAGTACACCATTGTGCTTTATGAGTCATGGGTGTGGTTTCTCTCTGAGAAAGGTGAGCCTCTAATCTTGCTGATTCCTGCTACTGACTGGTGGGTAGCATCAGTGCTGCGCACAGCTTAGGTGCTGCTCATCACCTGCCTCGTGTTAGCTGAGGAGAAGCCTTTCTAGCTGTCAGCCACCCTTTCTGACCGTGTGCACTGTCAGACACTTCATGTGAACCACGGGAGGGGATGTGTTACCACACACAGAATTAGTCGTCAGTGTCTGTCAAACACTGGTGTTTTCCTCACATAGGATGTACTCCAACCTTTTCTTTCTTGTATTAAGTGGAATCTGCATGCAGTATTGAATCTGATGTATTCCTTTGTTTTTAGATGCTTAGTCCAAACTCTTGGTGAGAGGACCCCACACTAGAGATAATTAAGCTAGAGCCCCAGCTAGGGCAGTTTGTATAGTCATAATAAATGAGTTACTGTATACTAGAGAGACTTTAGGATGTGTTGTGATGTGGAAAAACCTAAGTTCTTTTAACAATTTAACAGTGTGGGACCTTGAGTCCTTCTAAGGAAACTGAATTCAATTCATTGGAATAGTGGGGCTGTTTTTTATCTCCAGCCCTCAGAATTACTATTTATTAGTGGAGGAAAACAAGATAAAACTAGGCAGCTTCGTGTCAGTGTGTGTCTTGGACTTTAAAACTTGCTATGTAGTCTTGGTTTTTAGCTGAAAATCTCTAGGTGACTCCTGTTGAAATTAAGGACTCAAGAATTTTTACAATGGTTGGAACCCATCTTTACTGCTTTCTAGATAGTATTTATACGACTTATTTGTGGCTTGGTGTTGTAATGATGGTGTAGGTGCTTCCCAGGAAGAAGTAGTGGAGTAATTGGGAAGCGCCTTCCTAGGGGATTGAGTCAGTTTTCTTCTTAAGGGATAGCATTCAGTGAGGGGTTTTACATAGATCGGAGTCTGAGATAAAGAGAAGATGGGGTGAAGGAAAGAGTGGGAAGGTGGTGCTGGTTTGAACAACCAGTGACTTGACCAGAACAGCACGTTACCTACCTGTTCCTTCTTCGTAAGCAGCACTAAGAGGTTAGGGTCATCTGTGAAACAGGCAGTGTGGGTGTGTGCAGAGGACGCTTGGGAAAGCACAGCAGTGGGTGGGGGAGCAAATTCAGGTGAGAGTCAGAGTGTGGAATACAGCCCTGGAAGCCACAGTCTAAAGAAGAAGGTTGACTTCTGGAACAGTGAGCCAACCCTTAGAACACATTTCTCTTTCTTTCTAGCTTCTGCGTTTGAATTGAGGTTGGAAATAAGCTGTGTTAGAGTTTTTCCTTAAGCATGGTCAGTTTATCATTGCCGTACATGATCAGCGTGTCTGTTGGAAGTGGCACTGCAGCTGCTTCCTAACTGGTAACTGATAGTCCAAGTGTGTGGTCATAGTTGGCTTTAACCGTTTGCTTTTCAAGTAAAGCAGACAGGTGTCCAGTTGCCTAGTTTTCACATGGGATCCAAACCTTTGCTTTTCCTGCATAGCTCAGTTCAGAAATAGTTTTCTTACAGGTCCCATCTTCATAAATTGTATCTTCTATAAGATAGTTAAAACTGAGAACTTAAATGTTTGATAGGCTGTCAGTTCAGAATGTTGTTTTTTTTCTAATTCTTCAGTTGTCCACGAACATCTTGCCATACTTGTCTTTCATTAGGAACTTACTGTTTAGTAATCATGGCAAGTATAATGGCGTGACTGACAGGGCTCGTTCTTGGTAAGCTTGTGACTGCTTTTAGAAACCAAGGGGCAGTGGAGTAGTTGGTAAGCCTAGCTTGTCTCTGACACTTTAGCCGAGTTTTGGGCATTGATGTTTGTGATGAAAACAATGAAACCAATTAAGTAATGCCAAATTAGTGACAGATGAAGTGAAGAACTTCTCATTTTGTACAAACAAAACCCCTTTCGATAATTTCTTCCAGAGAAGGAACTAGGAAGAGAAGTGGGCACTGATCAAATCTTGAAAGAGTATTATAATGTTATGTAGGATTGAGGATGTCAGAGGTCGTGGAAAACAAAATGACACAAGCTTTACCTGTGGGAAGTAGGCAAAAACGTGACAAGAGTTGTCTTATAAAGAAATAGGACTTGGGGAGTCAGAGGCAGACTGAGCAGCCCAGGCTCCATAGTGAAATCCATTCTCAAGAACACCCCCTCCCCAACAAAGGGGGATGCAAAGAAACTGTTGCTTTTCTCATTGCAACTTTGGGGCAGGAAAGGAGGGTTATTGGGGCTCAGCCATTTAAGGGTGTGGTCCACTATGGAGGCAGGCAAGCAAAGCCGCTAGTCTGGCCCTCATGGGATGGCGATACTGCCCACGTTGATGTAGGTCTTCCCTGTTCCGTTTAAACCTGAAAACAGTTTCACAGGAATGTCTAGAGGTGTGTCCACCATCACCAAAGCAACGCAGGGAGGAAGGAAAGGCTTTATTTGAAGACTTTCGCTGGAAGCAGAAGCTGTTGCAGAGACTGTGAGGGGATGCTGATCACTGACTTGCTCAGCCTACTGTCTTACTGTCTTAGAGAACGGTGTTCTCGACCTTCCACATGCTGCACCCCTCATGTTTCATGTTGTGGTGACCTCCACCCATTTTGTTACTACCTCAGAACTGTAATTTTGCTACCACTATGAATCAGAATGTAAATATTTGTGTTTTCCAGTGGTCTTAAGCAACTGTTGTGAAGGGGTCCTTTGCCCAAGGGGTCACAGCCCACAGACTGAGAACCACTGCTTATAGACCCTAGAATCACCAGCCTGGATACCACCACCCAGAATGGGCTGGGCCCTCCCCTGTCAACCACTAATTCAGAAAATGCGCTCCCGCTGGGTCTTAAAGTGGCATTTAGCTTATGAGAAGTTTACATAAAACTAGTTGGGACAGTTGGTCCCTTGTCAGCTTGAGACAATCATTGTTGAGCTGTAGCCTCCCTTTATGATCATGTGAATAGCAACATTGCATCATAAACATTTCAAGTTTTTAAAGTCCCACCATCTTTAAAATTCAGTCTTTTATAATCCCTAGGATTCATTCACCGTCTCTGGGGCTCCCCGAGGTGGCTCCACCCTCTCTCGTGCACACACAGCTTGTCTCTAGGCGCAGGGTGTGCCGCTCCTGTTGCTGTCTTCTCCAGAGCACTAGGGCTGCTACAGTCGGGCTGCGCTGCACCTCTCCTGGGCTCCTCACGCTCTCTGCCTCAGCTTCTCCACATGACTCCTTAAACTGCTGCTGAGGCTGCCCCTTCACCAACGGCTTCTCATTATGCCAGGCCTCAGCTGCTCTCCGTGGTTCTTTCAAAGTTAGTACCACCTAGGTGACTCTTAAACTGCCAGGTTTGGCGGCCGACTGGTCCTGCCTCAAGGACTGCCTCTGGAGCACAGCTTCCGAGGGCCCGAGTTATTCCCTAGTTATTCCCTAGTTATTCCACCCCAGTGATGGTGCTGGTCTCTCCGCACCAGCGTACCGGCACCTATTGTCCCAGTAAAGCAAAAGGTTTCCCTTAGATGGTGCTGGTCTCTTGTTAACCACAGCTGACTCTTCATCTCCAGCTAACCTGAACCACACAATCTTAATTTACAATAGCAACATACAGTGCCCCCAGTATTCTTGATGTGACGCTGGAACCTCACAAGCCAGGCCTCCACCATCTACATCTCTCAACAGTTTTCTTCCCGGCTCCCATCTCACCCAGCTTTGAACACTGGTAGCTTTTCGCTTTAAGAGTTCCAAAGTCCTTCCGCAGTTCTCCCCAAAACAACCCGGTCAGGTCTGTCACAGAAATATCCTTGTCCCGGTATCAGTTTCTGCCCTAGTTAAGGTTACTGTTGCTAGGATGAAACACCATGACCAGAAGAACTTACAGAGGGAAGGGTGCTTGGCTTACACTCCGACATTGAAGGAAGTCCACACAGGAACCATGGCAGGAACCTGGTGCGGGAGCTGATGCAGAGGCCATGGAGGGAGCTGCTTCCTGGCCTGCTTGCCGGCTTTCTTACAGAACCCATTCACCAGCCCAGGGATAGTACCACCCACAATAAACTGGACCCTCCCCCATCAATCACTAATCAGAAAAATGCCCTACAAGCTTGCCTACAGCCCATCCTTAACGAAGACATTTTTTTAGTTGAGGGTCCCTCAGATGATCTGCTTGTGTCGAGTTGGTAACATTTTTATTTTCTCCTTCTGCTCTTTAATAATAATTTATATACTCATGTTACTTATGCAGAACTAGATTTGACTGCTGGGGCATCTTTAACCTATGAAAGAGACAGGATTTTTTTCATCATGAACATAGTACATATTCTAATCTTTTGAGTGGTTAGCACATAGAGAGCATAGTCTAGAATATAGCTAGGCCTTTGTGTTATTGACAGTACTGAATATCATACATTTTAGTTCTAGAAAAGAGATGATTTGGGGCATATTTATGCTGAAATGTCAGGTATTTAGAGTCAAAGTTAAGAGTGTTCTAATGTCAAATTATAGTAAGCTTCTTGTTTCTCTTAAGATGCTTGGGATCCTACTGTGTCTTCCATCTTCGTCCCTGTAGCCTTTCTGTACTATGACAGTTTCAAGTTAAGGGAAATAGAACTCGTGTTTGCAGGGAGGGGTCTTAGGACAGCTGTCTCTGCTGCAAGTCTTCCGCTGTTGGCTTGCTCCTGCCACCTTACACCAGGCACGCTGGTTCCTATAGGACGCTCCGCTGGGCGGGCAGCCCTCTTACACACGGGATGATGTTGCTAAGTTGTAAATTTGCTGCGTTGTCAGAATTTTAATGCATTTTTCTTTTTTTGGTAGCGTTTTTTGTTTTCTTTTTTTTTTTTGGTTTTTTTTTTTTTTTTTGGTTTTTCGAGACAAGGTTTCTCTGTGGTTTTGGAGCCTGTCCTGGAACTAGCTCTTGTAGACCAGGCTGGTCTCGAACTCACAGAGATCCGCCTGCCTCTGCCTCCCAAGTGCTGGGATTAAAGGCGTGCGCCACCACCGCCCGGCTGTCAGAATTTTTATTACATTTTCAATCTCAGTTTGTGTGTGTGTGTTGTAGTAATACTTTAGGGAGTCAGGACAACTGGAATACTTCTCCCTTAAAGTCACATGATCAGGCTTGGCCTCTAGTGCTTAGAGCTGTCTCACTGACCCTCACTCATAGATTACTTTCTTAGCCAAGGCCTGGCTGTCTCTGGTTGGCCTTGGAGTCTGCAGCTGCCGCTTAAAAGCTTGTGTACACTGTACCCCATCCTTGTCTGAGCTTAATGGATAAAAACAAAATAGATCTTTTTTTAAAAAGATTTTTATTATTTTATGTGTATGGGTGTTTTTCCAGTCTACCTCTGTACCCTATGTGTGTCTGATCAAAGAGTCAAGAAGAGAGAGTTGGATCCCTTGGGACTGGAGTTATGTACTCCAGTTGTGGGTTGCCATGTGGGTGCTGGGACTGGAAGCCAAGTCCCCTTGGCCACTGAACCTTCTCTCTTTCTCTCTCTCTCTCTCTCTGGCCACTGACAAGACCCATTTACTGCTATTGCTCGTCACTGACTTGGACTTGAGACTTTGTCTGTTCTCAATACTGTTAAGTACATTTCTTACTGTAATGGTTACAAAGCTTTTCCTTCTGCACATTTGTTCATCTTTGTCAAAACCCCATAAAGCCTTGTTAGCTTCAGTTGTCACTGCTCCTGAAGTTCTCAGCTGCATAGCCTGAGAGCTTCTGGTTCTTTACTCTGATTCCCTACCATCCACACCCACAGACACCCGGAGATAGACTTTGGGAAAATGGTCAGAAATCTTGGGGGTCCAGGAGGAGGGATAGGTGTTGAGTAGCTCCTCAGGCTTAGCTTCCTAGGCTGTTCTAAGTAACACTGCTTTTGTGAGAAAGACTTTCAGCTGGGAGATGGCTCAGTGGTTAAGAGCCATTGGCTGCTCTCACCATGCTCCTTTGGGTTTCTTTACTGTTGCCTTCATGGTGGCTCAGAGCTGTCTGTAATTCCAGTCCCAGGGGTTCTGAAACCTTTTTCTAGCCACTATTGGCATCAAGTGTACACATGGGGCACAGACAAACATGCAGGCAGAACATCTATATTCAAAAAAGTAAATTAAAAATACTAATAAACATGGATGCTGAGTTTACAGTGACATATGTGGGGAACATGTCACCCAGAGGCTCGGATTGAGGCTCTCTGGAATTGTTCATGCGACAGTAGAATTGACAGTTGAGATGAGCATCGCGGTTGTGTTTAAGCTTGCTGTATTTATCAGAATCGTGCTCCTTGTAGGAATGGTGTTTCCTCCAGCTGTCCGTAGTTCTCACCTGAGGGTCACCACCAGAGCTGGTTCTTTAACCTAGAACGAGGATAATGATCTGCGATTCTGCCTTAATTTCTGTGATTCTGTATACATTTCTATGGTAAGGGCCGACTAAATTGGGACAGGTTATGCAGATTTAACTGACCTACAGTTAATATTTATTGACCCATTGTGTAAACCCTACGTCCTGGAAAAAGGCTTGGCTTGTCTGGACAAAGTGGAGAGGATGTGAATAAGGCAGGGAGCTGCTCCAGCATGCTTTGAAGGAGCTGATAGGGAGCCCTGCTGCCGTGATGACTGGGGTGCCACTCACTGGGTGAGGGGAGGGGCTTGTGTAGCGTGCATGGAGCCCTGGCTCATCCTCAGCACAGCCTAATTGATACGGTGGTGCCGTGTGAGATATTTGTGCACTGCATGAAAATGCATTGCTGTGTTTAGTGTAAAAAATGCTAAACAGCCAATAGTTAGGCAGGAGGTAGAGGCTGGCTTCTTGGAGAGAGAGAACTGGGAACAAGCCATAGGCCAAGCTATCATAGTGGGTCTCTGTGTCATTATTATGAGCTGGCTGGCGGGACAGAAGGACTCGCCAGTGGTGTGTGCCTGTAGTCCTAGCGCTCATCTTAGGACTGGAAGTTGAAGAACACCTTGCACTGCATAGCTCGTTCAAGGCTAGAGAGACTGTCTCAAGGAACAATAAATAAATAAAAACCCTATGTTAGGTGCCATTCCCATAATCCCAGTACCCCAAGCAGGAAGATAACCAATTTGAGGTCAGTTTGGGCTGTATGTGATTCAGATCTTGGCTTTGAAAGTAAAACTGTAGAAGGAAATATCTGAGACAAACACTTGTGGCGGTGCTGGAAGGAAGCCGGTCGCTGCCCTGCTGTGTCGGCATGAAGACCACATGGCATGCCTGTGGTCCAGTGCTTCAAGTTGCTGAAGTGTGGAGCTGCCACAGGGTGGCTAAGACAGTGGTTCCTCTATTGTTTTCCCGGGGGCAATAGTTCCTGAACCTGATTTAGAATGCCCTATTCCCTCAGCGGCCCCCCCCCCCCCGCCATTAAAAACCGTATAAAATGTATTCTGTCAAGCCTTAAATGAGATGCCTTGGTTATTAAATTTTTGATAGGAATTAGTTTTGTGGTATTTTAGGGTGACCTTTTACCTTTTCTCAACCCAGGGGATTACTTTATCAAATCTCCTGTTTGCTTAAATAAGTTTGCTGTGTGCTTATTGTCTGAAAGTGCATTGTAGTTCGTGGTCAAAACCTTTGGTCTCTTCATTCCTGCACATCAGGCTTTTAAAGGCAGGCAATTGCTTGAGACCCTCCTCATACAACACTTGGAGTTCACCGTAGGAAGCCAGGTACTGATGGGTGGGTAGAGAGCGTATCAGCCCAGCAGCTCCTGGCACCGACTGTCCACCAACACTTTTGTGCTCTTCGCTAGTTGGTTAGGTGGAAGCTGTTGAAGTTACAGTTCAGAGGGGAGCTGAAGCCACTTTGGCCACAAGGGGGAGTAGGAGACTAAATTCAAAAACAGTGACCTGTTACAATGCATTTATGGCTTAGCTTTTTATTTTAAATTTTAAGAGAGCTAGAAATAATGGAAGTCCTGCGGGTCTACAGACTAAGACTAGAGATGTGAGCTGTGTGCTGTGCTTGGAAATCAGACTGTCTGTTCGGAGGATATTTTAGTAAAGTTAGTTTAGCTACATTTAAGTTTTAGTTTATTAGCTTTGGGGATTTTTTTTTTGGTTTTTTTTTTTTTTTTTTTTGGTGTTTTGTTATTATATATAAGATTAAAGTCTTGTGTAGCCCACACTGGCCTTGAAATCCTGGTCCTCCCGTCTCTTAAGTCTTGATACTTACACATCCAGTTTTTGTTTTTGAAATAATTCATAGCAAAATGCAGGGTGGCCTCAAACTTGGGGCAGTCTGCTCCCCAGTTCTAGGGTTATAGAAAAGAGCATCAACCCTAGCTTAGGGCTTGTTCTTATTAATGGCATTTTAGGTGGAGCACCATTGTGGTCATTAAATTTCCCATGGCCAGGCCCTGAAATACTCTCAGGACTAAGTGAGAACGTCTCTCCCAAATCTCCTATTTACAGACCCACCATTACTGTTCCGAATACTGAAATAATGAGCTCAGTGAGGAAATGAACCCAAAGTGTAAAGCAGTATTGGAAGGGAAGCGCAAAGCACACTGCTAAGCCATCTTCTAGATGCTCTCACTCCGTTCAGGGGTTTCTCTTTTAAAGGAAAGCTTCTGATCGCCTTTGTGTGAGGCGCACATAGACACAGGACGTGGGGCTGGAATCACGCTGCCAGCCTTGCCACAAAGGCCTTTATCCAATGAGCCTCTTAACTCGTGTTCTTTTTTTTCTTGAAAGTATGAGTGTTTTGCTCAATTGTATGTCTCTGCACTACATGCATACCTGGTATCCTTGAAGCCATCCCCAGAAACTGGAGTTAGAAATGGTTGTGAGCCACCATGTGGGAGCCTTGGTTCTCTGGAAGAACAGCCACTTAGAGGGTGAGCCGTCTCACTGGGCCTCCTCTCCGATGATCTTTAACCAGGAATCTAACAATTGTCCACAGACTATTCTATAGATCTTATTTATACTTAACAGATTGAACTATCATACTTACTAGATTGTTCTAGAATTCTATTCAGGGTCATATTTTATATACTTCATTTACTGTCCTTAAATTGGACCAATTTTCAATCTGCCTTTGGTGCTTTACCCCCCCCCCCTGTTTTGCAGGTTGTTCCTGGATTTGGTTTGCATTTGTAGCTCGTTTGGGACAGGAGTTGGTATTGCAGTCAGACTTAGAAGGCACGTGCTGATGTCCAGTTGCTGTGCTAACACTTTGATCTGTTTGTAAATTTTAAAAGTGTCCAATGCTTTTGGTTTGGGTTTTGGATTTTTTAAGGGTAAACTTTGTGATTACTGTTGTTAAAAGTTGTTATGTTCTAAGTGTTTTTGCTTTTAAGAAGGGGGAGTGCTCTTGAATTTCAAGGAAATGTGAGGGCTAAGGATAGAGAACATTTGGTGTATTAGAGACACGTTCTTGGGATCAAATGAGAAAGACTTGACATTAATATTGTAATCAATAAGAAGATGGGGCACAGACTTGTGTCGTAATTGTGACTTAGTGATAGTTAAAGCCAAACCTGGTGCTCCTGCTCTGACAAGCCTTCCTGCCTCGTACTGTCCACCTCTGGCCTTTGCTGCTGTTCTCGGTCTAGAAAGTAATTTTCCTAGTACCGTACGAGTGGGGTAGCTTAGTCTGCTACATTGCTGCTGCTTGTGAAAATGTTCGTTTGTGCCTACTGACACCCAACCCTTTTTCGTCTTATGAACATGTGGGTTTCCAGAGACATGGAATTTTCTCCTGGGAAAACATCCATTAGTCATCTGGCATGTCAGCCTCAGTCTCTGTTAATTGTTTAAGAGTTAAATGGCGAGCTTAGTTTATTTTATAATTATGTGAGAGATAAGACTACGGTGCTAAGGTACTAAGAATTGCTCCACTCAGAGTTGTTCTAAAGTTCTCATTTTTATTTAAATTAAGCTGCTGAAATTACACATTGTAATTCAGTCAGAATATAACGTTGAGTGTCTTAGATGCAGACAGCATGGTAGGTTTGTTGTTGAGTTCAGAGCCCGTTGTTGTAACTGAGGTGGAGGCAAAATCGCTTGAGTCCATGAGTTCCAGTCCCAGTGTGGACACCGTCAAGGTTCTAGCTTAGGAAATAGTATGTGAGAAGTTAAATGATAATTGTACCTGCTCTGAGAGAACGCGAAAACCCCAGCCTGCTCTTTTCTGTATTTTCTAGTTTATTTTAGGCTTGAATCTTGGTGTATGTGTCGTGTTCTATAGTGTAACGTTGTCTAGTCCCTTGTTGCCAAGGAGAGTGTATTTTCTTGTTTTCCTTAAACTAAGACTTCTGGAAGTAGACACTGTAGGTAAAATATAAGCACATATAAAATGAACTTGAGGAAGAATGTGGTGTTAGTATTGAAGTGTCTTAGCACAGGGAATAGTTTCCTGTCCTGAGGTGGGGTGGACGGAAATGCAGTTGCTGGCAGTGTAGCTCATGCTCTGTGAAGGGAGCAGATCTTGAAAGACACGTGTGCAGGCGCCTGTTAGTCATTTTTGCTGATGTGGTCCAGTGTTGTCATGACAGACAGTCATCGTTGCCCGCCTCTGTTTTATGTGGATGGGTGTTTTGTCTGTATACATTTGTGCACCTTGCACACTCCTGGTGTCCTTGAAGGGCAGACGAGGAAGGGTACCAAATCCCTTGACACTTAAATTACAGGTAACTAAGCCACCATGTGGGTGCTGGGAACTGCTATTTTGACACCAGCTTTTGCTGTCTAAGAAAAAAACCTGCTTACCAGACAGCAGAGCAAGGAGATGCTTTACTGCGCTCACAGACTTGAGTTAACAAAGATTGTGTCGTCCTTGGAGATAGAAAAGCCCTGGTATTGGCAGCGTTTTCTGTGAGGAGGAGTGAGAAATGCACGCGTCTGTCCGCGTGCGCAGACACCAGGCCCCAGTGCCTGCTTCTGTCCGTTGTGAATTGTAGGTGTCTCTCAGATGTTTGGGACCCGTGGTTATGTCTGGAAAAGATGGGTGGGACTTGTGCATCAGACTAGCTGCTTTTTCCGTGGGACCCTCCTTTTACTTCCGAGAACTTCAAATGGCGAGCTGTGGTTATTCAGATGGGTAGACACCGACAGTTAATGCAGTGAGTCAGTCCATCACTTCAAGGAAGATGCTGTTGTTACGGTGATAAACGAGAACCGGGAAAACTAATCTTGTGTTCCAACAATTCCTTAATGAGTGCAGAGCGGTTTGGAGACATAAACGTGAATTGCAGATACTCAGGCTTCACTATAGTATACATCCCTGTGCCTTCGTGGTCACCGTGGTCACACCACCCGCTTTCGAAGTCAGGTCTCATTACTCTGATCTATTGCACATTGTATGTGAGCAAAATTTAGGAGATTGCATCGTGTTTCACAGAAGTTCCTCTGTGTGTGTGTGTGTGTGTGTGTGTGTGTAAACCGAACTGCCTGCTTTGCCGCTTTTAAACATCCCTTTATCCTTGGTCCTTACCCTTGCCCACCTACAGTTGAGTCTTTATTGTAGCTCTCTTGAGTAGATGCCATTGGTTTTAGTCGGTTTGATAGTTGCTTGCCTCTTGTGTTAACTTCATGTTAACAGAGTGTTAACAGTCAGGGTTTAGATTTGAAAAAGACTATGTTGACTTTTAATCTCAAAACCCCAAGTTATCCTTTTGAATTCTGGAGGAGGACTCACTGTCCACTAGTCTGCTTATAGGAGATTGTCCTCATAGGGAATTGAGCTGGTCTGTTTGGGTGATGACAGGGGAGTGTTTCCTGTAGCCCAGGCTACCTCCATCAGACCACCTCAGCCTAGGTGCTTTCTGTTTAACAAGGCTGCCCTGTTGAAGGTGTTCTGTTAACCCCCAGTTCCTCAGTGCCTGTCTTGTTAAATGGCTGTAGTCTAGATTTGGTCATGCCAAGTACAGTGTGGTACTGAACGTTGGCTCCTAGTTGCGTTGGTGTATCTTGGAATTGCATTCTCCTTTTCAGTGGACAAAGCACGCTGTTGAGGCAGAGGAAACACGTCATGGTAGTCTATAACTGAGGCGGTCTCAGTTTGGGGTCCAGATGCCTCATGGCAATCCTCCTGTCCCTTGGTCGGGGGGGGGGGGCTGGCCAGGGTTATTAGAAAAATGAAGATTTTGTTTTGAAATCTTTTATATCTTAATCTATAGTGTTTGATTAAGAAATATTCTTTTTTTTTTTTACTTATTTATTTATTTTTATTCTTTGCTTTGCAAATGTCATCTTCTTACTATTTCTGGTTTTGTTTTGTTTTTTTCTCCTTCTGAAGTCTCTTTTGGAAAAGTTCTTGATCCCCAATGCTTCACAAGCCGAAAGCAAAGTCTTCTATTTGAAGATGAAGGGCGACTATTACCGCTACCTGGCTGAGGTTGCTGCTGGCGATGACAAGAAAGGTAACTGGTTGTGTGGACCCTGCCCTGGGAAGTCCACCTTCTCCCTTTTGACGGCCTAGAGCCCTGCAATAGTATTGTATAGAGCTCATTCCTTCTGCTCTAGCTTCTGCCTGCATTGGTAAACACCAGAGGTGACATGAGGAATCAGAATGAGGAAATCCTAGAAGTGCAACATAATGAGATTCCACCATCCCTCAGTATTAGTATAATGGGTATATGGGTGTTCGCTTGATGTGTCCAGTGCTGTTGGAGGTCAGCAGTGCAGTCCCATTCCCTGGGGCTGGAGTTACAGACAGTTGGGAGCTGTCATTGGGGTGTTGGGAATTGAACCCAGGTCCACTGGAAGAGAGCAGTCACTGCTCTCAGTCTCGGAGTCATCGTTCCACCCTCACCCACGCTCCAAGCTGCTTCTCTCTCAACAGTAGCCAGTGGCTGGTATGATCCAGGATACCATTTTGATTTGTTGTTTTAAATTAAATATTTGCTTAAGGTTGTTAGATTTCCTCTTTTCAGGGGGCACGTATGATGTTAAATGAAAGGTTTGGCTGAGATGAAGCTGGAGCCCGGGTGTTGAGTGCATTTTACTGTTTGATTTTCCAGGAATTGTGGACCAGTCACAGCAAGCGTACCAAGAAGCGTTTGAGATCAGCAAAAAGGAAATGCAGCCAACACACCCTATCAGACTGGGTCTGGCCCTTAACTTCTCTGTCTTCTATTATGAGATCCTGAACTCCCCAGAGAAAGCCTGCTCACTTGCAAAAACAGTACGTAGTTCACCTGTTATATGGAAGGAGATGGAGCTCTCTTCATGGCTTGGTTACTGAAGTGTGCTTTGTTGTTGCAATTTCAGGCTTTTGATGAAGCCATTGCTGAACTTGATACATTAAGTGAAGAGTCCTACAAAGACAGCACGCTAATAATGCAGTTACTGAGAGACAACTTGACAGTAAGTACTGATGGCTCTCGGTGCTGCGTGTGGCCAGAGATTCTGTACTCAGAAATACTTACAAACCTTTAAAATT
The DNA here is from genome assembly GCF_950005125.1 of Chionomys nivalis. Classification (NCBI taxonomy): domain Eukaryota; kingdom Metazoa; phylum Chordata; class Mammalia; order Rodentia; family Cricetidae; genus Chionomys; species Chionomys nivalis. The sequence continues at coordinate 3,380,740 of NC_080102.1, read as the reverse complement.
ACTAAATACAATGTCCCTTACACCACATGAGGAAGAAAACTACCTTACTGAAGACACATTACTGGTATTTTGAGTATTTTGGGTTGGACTTATATTCTTATAAGTTACTTGTTTCCATTTCAAGCTTTGAGTATTTTCTTTTTCATGCCAGAGTTGTGTGCTTAATCAACACAAGTAAAACTGGATCCAGGGTTCTTGGGGTAGAGAAATAAGGATTGTACGTTGCAGGCTAGCCTGGACTACATAATGACCACCTGCTTGGGGGGCTACAAAGCAGGATTTTGTCTCAAACAAAAGTAAACGGGCTGTTTGTGTTGAAGTTGGTTTTCTTTCCTTGAGTTCATGTGTTTGTGTGGCTGACTGACTGGTTTACAGGGCAGGAGCTGGGAAGCTTAGGTTCTATACCCTTGCTTCCCAAACTCTTCTGGGGAAGGTTGGAGTGACTGCATCCTGTGCGGAAGGTCCGAAGATGAGCCCGGTGCCAAAACTAACAATTCTTAATACAAATTGAGAATTTATTTCTGTGGTTTTCATTATTTAAATTGAGATTCATATAAGCTTGTGCCTTGCAGTTGACTTCTTGGGTTTCCCTTCAGATAGTATTACATTTGAAGTTTCGAGGCTTAGGTGTGTGTCAGAAAAAGGGTGGAAATGGGTTTGTATAGCCTAGTGCTTGTCTGGAGACATGCCCTGCCTTCTGTAGTCTCACTTCCTGCTCCAGTCTGCTGCCAGATGGCTAAACTTAGTAAATGCAGTTGGGGTTATCTACAAAATTGAAAGACAGAAATAAAGAAATAAGGGCTACTTTAACATTGAGGACTTGCTCTGTGTGCTGGAAGTGGAATTTAGGACCTCGTGCATCCTGGGAAAATGATTTACCACTGAGCTGTACCCCCAGCCCAAATGGAAAAAATATGTGAAATAATGAATCATTTGATTCATTCACTGATTTTTAATAATAAGAATGTTTGGAAGATGGAGATGACACTCCTTGGAAGAGTGTGTGGCCCTGAATTTAATCCTCGGTACTGTTAAAAAACATTTCCCTTTCCTTGCCAAGTATCAGTGGGACGCTGAGGCGGAGGAACACAAGTGCTAGGCCAGCCTGAGCAGCGTGTGACTGTCGGGTTTTCTTACTTTGAGGTGGGGAGGTGGTATTGAACTTACGTCTAGTTGTGGGGAGCTCCTGACCTAACACTTTGATCCATTGCAGCTGCTGTGAGTGCAGCAGTGTGTGCCTTCAGGTGGTCAGTTGGCCGCCTCCGCAGCGAGAAGTGTGCTTCATCCTGAGGCATCTCTCCTGTCTCCGATCACAGCCTTTCCAGAAACACTGAAAACCATTGACTTTAGAGTGTTGGGTTTTTAAAAAAAATTTTAGTAATTGGGGATTTACATTTGTTTTTCTCTTTGAGATTGTGGGGCGAGAGGACACTTGTGGGTAGGTGCTTCGCTCTAGGTTGTTGGGATCGGCAAGACTGTGGTTTAGGGACTAACACTGAGATTTCCCCTTCCCTTGGCGAATAGCCGCCAGTGTGAAGACAGGCGCTGTGAGTCCAGCTGTAGAGCCTGGCCACATGCCAGGACCAAGGCGCGTGTGCAAGAAAGGTTTTTTGTTTGCTTGTGTGGTTATGTTTTTTGTTTTTTTTTTTTTTTTGATCTGAAGAATGCTGAAACCCTCTTTCCCTCTCTTACCAGTTGTGGACATCGGACACCCAAGGAGACGAAGCAGAAGCAGGAGAAGGAGGGGAAAATTAACCGGCCTTCCACCCTTTGTCTGCCTCGTTCTGAAATTTACACAGTAGACCGTTTGTCATCCATGCTGTCCCACAAATAGTTTTTTGTTTACGATTTACGACAGGTTTATGTTACTTCTATTTGAATTTCTATATTTCCCATGTGGTTTTTATGTTTTAATATTAGGGGAGTAGAGCCAGTTAGCTTTAGGGAGTTACTAGTTTTCATCCTGAGGTGGCCAATGTGGGGATGTGGAATTTTTACACGAGTTATACATGTTTGGCATAGTACTTTTGGTACATTGTGGCTTCAGAAGGGCCAGTGTTAAAACTGCTTCCATGTCTAAGCAAAGAAAACTGCCTACATACTGGTTTGTACTGGTGGGGAATAAAAGGGATAATGGGTTCCAGTCATGAGTGTAGTTGTTGTGGGTACTTTAAGGTTTGGAGCACTTGTGAGGCTGTGGTACAGACAAATGTCCCTTGGATACACCTTGGGATCGTGTGTGTCTGCACGCGCACTCTTGACCACAGCCTCAGAAGTGGCTCCTGGCCAAAGGTGTGACCCAGCTTACTCTGATGAGGGCAGAAACGGTTCACATTCCATTATTTGTAAAGTTACCTGCTGTTTGCTTTCATTATTTTTGCTACACATTTTCTTTGTATTTAAATGTTTAGGCAATCTAAGAACAAATGTAAAAGTGAAGCTGCGGTAATGAATTGCTCGTGTCGGCTGCTCCGTGCCTGAGAAGCACAGCGGTAGACAGATCCCATGTATTTAACTTTTTTTTAGTTTTTTGCTTTTGTGATTTTTTTTTTCTTTTTTTGATACTTGCCTAACATGCATGTGCTGTAAAAATAGTTAACAGGGAAGTAAGTGACAGATGATGGCTAGCGTTGTTTTCGTGTCTTAGGAGATTCTCATGAGCACCCCAAGCATAATTGTTAAGAACACATGTATTAAAGTTCATGGAAGTGGAATAAAAGTTTTATGAATGGATTTTTCAACTACTTTTCTCTACAGCTTTTCATGTAAATTAGTCTTGGTTTTGAGACTTCTCTAAAGGAAATTGTCTCCTTGTTCCCTCTTGGCAGCTAATGGGCTTTAACCAATTTTGAATGCAAAACTTATCAACAACCACAGAAACGCTACTGTAACTACCTTTCTCAACCATGTTCCCTTACTTTTCCCCCTTCTTACTCCCTTTCAAAATTGAAGTGGACCTTTTATTTTTCGGGGTGCGGGGTGGGGGGATTGGCAAAGGTAATGTGTTCCATTTGAAACTATGGTCTACGGCGTTTTCTAATTTAAGAAGCCACAATGTTCTTGGCCCATTGTGACACTGGGCAGCACTAACTGTTAAGTTCTGTGCTTCCAAATCGCTGTTGGTTTTTAAGAATTTCTTAATGCTCTTGCAGCCTGCCTCTGGTGTCCAGCCCTTCATTTCTACTGTCAGGTGCACAGGATCACTTCTGTTGGCTGTCTTGGCACCCACCATTCCGACTTGTTGGCCGTGTATTTGGGGAAAGGCCGCATGATCTCTCTGGCTCCACTCAGTGTCTAAGATACCCCGCTTCCTCTGCTTGCATCCCACAGCCTCCCCTCATCCCCATTCCTACAGCCCAGCTCTCCTTGGTTGAGCTTGTGTTTATTTCCCTGGAAACCCCACCCTGAATGGTCTGTCCCGTCTCCCTTTAAAGCCCTCCCTCCACCTCTCCTCCAGTAACGATGGGGCTAAGTCACACCCAAAGCTCACACGTACCGAGTATTTCCTCACTACTTTACAGAAAACACCAAACAAAAATGCCATTTTAAAAGAGGTGTATTTTTTTTTTCTTTTAGAATGTAAGCTCCTCAAGAGCAGGGACAATGTTTTCTGTATGTTCTATTGTGCCTAGTACACTGTAAATGCTCAATAAATATTGATGATGGGAGGCAGTGAGTCTCAATGATGAGGGTGAGAAAAATCCCAAGCACTGTTCTATGGCTTATTTCATCTTATTTCATTATGATCTGATTACATTCGGAAATGCCAGCCCTTTTGGACAAATTATCCCAAATACTGCATTCAAATGAAAGTGCAGTGGGGGTGAGGGTGGGGCATGTTCTCAAGAGAAATAAACCACTTGCATTGTGGTCTCGGGATGCATCTTCAGCCACAACCCATTGACTTTGAGTTTGCCTCCGCTCCTAGGCCAAGGAGAATTAAGCTGTGGACAGCAGGATGTCATCTCATTCTGGTAAATTACAGATGGTCCCTGAGACGGGTCACATTTGCCTGTGGCTCTTCATATGCATTAGACACTGCTAAACTAGTGTGATTCTGAAATTGTGATACTTAACCTGCTACTAGTAATTGATGTTTTTTATGAATAGTGCCCAATAGATGAAGAAAGATTTGCAACCTCAAATTTTCCACCCCTTGGAATTTGAATAATAAATTTGTTTTTAACTTATTTCCCTAATTGTCCCAAATTAAGGCTTCATGTCTGTTTTGTTAATGTAACATAAAGCCAGGAAATTGTTGAACCAAGGAGTGTTTTAGTGTTTTGTGTGTGTGTGGTGCCGGAATCACACCTTTGGAAACACAAGTTGTACTGTTTGAAGGGAAGCAGCAGGTCTGGGCAGTGGCAAAAGGAAGTTTGACCTTTGGCCTTTGCAGTTGGCAGCTCTTCCTCGTGCTGCCAAGAAGGGGGAGCTCAGGGGTAAGAAAATGAAGGAGCTTGTAGGTCAGGTACTTGTCTCACACAGTAGTGAGAGTCAGTGACTGGGAAATGGCGCAGGCTCTGAAGGCTGACCCAAGGATTCAGCGGCAGGAATGTCCCGTGAGTGTGTGGATAGTATGTGGGTTAGGTTGGTGCCTTAGCCAGGGACCCACAGTTGGGTGTGGGAAGTGTGGTTTTGCGCAGGTGCAGGCTGGTCTGGAGAGCGAGCGTGGCTGCCACCTCCCCTGACCTTTGCACGGGGAAGTGACTCAGAATGGCGTAGCCGGAACTGTTGAGGGCTGGAGGACCCAGCCGTTGGGAAGGCTGTTCCTGTGTCCCTCACCACCTGACCCAGTGGAGCAGCTAGTGTGTGGTACAGAATTGAGTATATTTACACCTCATGCTCGGTGATCCCGAAGACAAATGCTTTACGGTTGAGTCAGGTTCAGAACATTTCTAGAAACCCGAGTTTGAGTACTTAGTTGTCAGTGTCCCCTTTAGGTACTCCAGCCAGCGTTGGTGGGGACCAGCTGATGCTGGTGGTCAGCAGGGCCAGGTTTATGTCGCCGTTAATGCTAGCGGAGTGGATGGTGGACAAAAATTGCTGTCGATGGCTCGGGTAATAAAGGTGCTTAGCACCAGGCCCGATGACCCCATTTCTACCCCTGGAATCCACATGGTGGAAGGAGGGAGAGAGTTTTGTATTCTGACCTCCACAAGTACACAGGCAAAGTAAGTAATTTAAACATTTAAATTACAACTCCAGCCCAGGAATCCCCTAGTTGGTCTGCCTTCTAGAAACCTGGTGTGTGTGTGTGTGTGTGTGTGTGTGTGTGTGTGTGTGTGTGTGTGTGTGTGTGTGTGTGTGTGTGTGAAGCAAGAGAGCCAGCCATGTTCATCTTCTCAGCTACTCTGTGACCGAGTTCGCAAAATCCCTAGACATCCAAATGCCTGTTGGAAGATAGGATTGCTAGCTCAGCAGCTAATGGTTCATGGACCTCTGGACCACCGGCACCTATACTCCCACACACACAAGATTAAAAATAATAAAATTAGCCAGCTGGTGGTGGCATACGCCCTTAATTCCAACACTTTGGAGGCAGAGGCAGGTGGATCTCAAGTTTTGAGTTGGAGGTCAATCTGGTCTACAGAGCGAGTTCCTGGACAGCCAGGCTACACAGAGAAACCTAGTCTTGAAAAACCATAGAAAAATCATAATCTTTTATTTCAAATGATGGTTAAAAACACTGGCTGGTTCTCCAGAGGACCCAGGTTAGAGTTCCGGGACCCACCCAGAAGCACACAACTGTAACCTGAGTTTGAGGGTCTAACTCCCTCTTCGGGTGTCTGAGGACACCAGGTACACAAACGGTGCATAGACAAGCAGGCAAAACATTCAAACTGTTTTCAACTAAAAGCTTCAGCTGACTATACATTATGAACCTCAGGAAATTTTAAATGAATATTTATTCACGTATGTGTGATCAACCTGTTTCTTCCATCCAGGGCATGAAATGCAAGCATAACGTTAATAGAGAATGCCATAGACAAGAAGCACGGAGCAGGCTAAGGCGAGGGTCACAGGTGGATAACGAGCAATCAGTAATGTTCCGCAGTTGGGGCTGTGCTGGGGGCTTCCAGATGCAAAACCAGTGATGATAGACGGGTTATGATGAATTCAGGGTCAGGCGTTGCCGTTTCCAGGAGAGAGGAAACGGAAGCTTGCGTGAGAGCTTAAAGATAGCATTGGAAGAGATAAAATGGGAGAAATAGTTACCAAGTCTGTTTAGGCAGGGAAATGAAAACACAAAACACAACGGAAACTGAAAAACTGCCAAGCTGCACCCCACTGTCCCTCTGGAGTGAAAAGTGTCCATCCATCTTCAGGGAGAAGCAGGATGGTCCTTAAGGCCCTCTGGTGGGTAGAATGGGTTTCCTGTCCCTCTGGTCCCTGAGGAAATACAGCACATTAGGTGGGCACTTGGATGAGTGAGTCCATCGTAAGGGTCTCCTCAACCGTTTGAGGAAGTGTTCGTTACAGATCACTTAGGAGATAGGTGTGTATCCTATTGCACCGGGGGAAGAGTACGACTTTTAACCTTTTCTCCCCCCTCAGCAGATTCTTGTTGGATTCTTCAAGACATCTGTACTTGGTGGACTTGGAATTTTTATTTATTTTTTAAGTCTTGCTTGAGAGAGTTGAGTACATCATCTTTAACGGTTCAGAGCAGAGCCCAGCTCTGTAAGCGGTGTATGGACAGTTTGGAAATGTTAGTCTGTAAGTCTTGGCTAGAAGGTTGAAAGGTCCGTAAAGTTGGAAATGAACTTGATGAGAGGAAGCTTTATAGTGGGAGACCTGTCCTCCCCACTACTTCTGTCTGCCCACCGGCAAACGAGGATTGCACCTTACAAGGTGGTATAGGGCTAACCTGTGTAGCGCTGGGGCTTAGGCTGGTGGGAAACTCTGAACACGGCCAGACAGCCGTGCCCCTGGTGGAATCGTTACTAAGGGGCAGCGCTTCCAGGTATGATTTGGCAAGGATGCGTGCCTGCTGGATAGGCTGGAATGGAGACAACTGACCCCTGTCTCAAAGGGGCTGCTTGGGTGGGGCATCAGGGTCTGAGAGTTAGCAGGAGCCAGTGGAGGTGGCTTCCAAAAGAGTCAGTAAAAATCAGTGAACCTGTTAGGGAAAAAGACTAAGAAGATGAGCTTTAAAAACATCTTCCAGGGGCCCAGGGAGATTGCGCTCTCTCTCTCTCTCTCTCTCTCTCTCTCTCTCTCTCTCTCTCCTCTCTCTCTCTCTCGCTCTCTCTCTCTCTCTCTGTGTGTGTGTGTGTGTGTGTGTGTGTGTGTGTGTGTGGCACTTTCAGGAAGACGAGGATCTGAGTTCAGATCCCTAGCACTCCTGTAAAACAGTCCTAGATTTGGGGAGACACACACAGGAGGGTCCCTGGGGCCCACTGGCCGCCTACTTCAGTGAAACACCTTGTCTCCCATCCCAGTACTAACCAGGCCCGACCCAGCAAATTTCCAGGGCTCAGATGGGATTGGCACATCAGGGTGGTATGGACGAAGGGGATGCCATCTCGTCTCACAAAACAAGATGGAGGTGACAGAGAAAGGACCCTTGGCAACCTCTGCCCTCCACATGCACACACACACACACACACACACACGCAGCAGTGGTGCATTAAGGAACGAAAGCAAAGCACTTAACTTCCTCTTGCATTAATCTGACCAAGAGCAAGCACAAAGTTGAATTCTCCACTTCTCTCCTGTCTTCTTTCTGTCTGTAGTCTAATTATCTAGCCTGGCCTATCTGAATATTGTATGTGTGTCCGATCTGGCAGTCCCTGTTGTCTTTGAGTTGTGCCTCCGCATCTGTACCTGTGTCTGTGTGTCCCTGCTGGCAGGTGTGTGTGTGTGCACGCATGTGCACATACATGGGTTTGGGTTCCTAACAAAGGGCTTTGCTCTATTGACAAGCACACACACACGGTATGGAAAAAGAATGGGGGATTTTTAAAAACAAATCTCTAACATTAGGTTTTACAAGGGAATAAATAACTGACCTCAGGCGACTTAATAGCACTCAAAACCCCAAAATCTTTCAACCTATAATCTGCATTTTGCTTCCAACATTGTGGTGGACATTTGGTGAATAAGGCTGCTTCCAATATTGTGGTGGACATTTGGTAAATAAGGTTGCTTCCAACATTGTGGTAGACATTTGGTGTATAAGGCTGCTTCCAACCTGATGGTTGCTTCCAGCAAGTGATTACAGCATGCACGTTATTCTGGCCAAGAGCGTGGAAGAACACATAATTTAAGATCAAAGCCCTGTGTTGAGCTTTTGTAAAAGTTGGAATACATGGGCAGCCCAATGCTTAGTAAGGTTCGTTACATTGTTTTGTTTGTTTTTAATGCTGGTTAAATATAACCAGGCTGAGCAAACAGCAGGACAGCAGGTAACACGTAGCCTTAGCAGGTCCCATTGCTAGAGATATTATTGACCTGGTGGCAAGGTCTGTGAAAAATTCAGTCTCCTTGAGGTCAAGAGATATCTTTCAAAAAAACATTTATCACTACATCAGTTCAGTGAGACCCTGTCTCCCATCCAAGCACTAGCCAATCCAGACCCTGCTTATCTCCAGGAATCAGGAACTCCCATGGTGGTGTGGCTGAAGAAAGAGATCTTGGCTTGTAAAATAAGATGGAGGTGACAGAGGAAGACACTCAACATCTAACTCTGGCCTACACACACACACACACACACACCTTTAACTCTCCAGTTCTCTTGGATTCCATGCAGATAAGTCTTGTTCTCACAGCAGTCGGGGGTGACAGGTGAGGGAGGACCAGGATTCTCAGGACCTAGACACGAAGCTGCCCACTGGAGAGGAGAGAGTGAGACTGGGGGCTAAAGGCATGGCTGTATGGATTACATGGTTTTGGCCCCACTTTTTTTTTTTTTTTTTGGTTTTTTTTGTTTTTTTCGAGACAGGGTTTCTCTGTGGCTTTGGAGCCTGTCCTGGAACTAGCTCTGTAGACCAGGCTGGTCTCGAACTCACAGAGATCCGCCTGCCTCTGCCTCCTGAGTGCTGGGATTAAAGGTGTGCGCCACCATCGCCCGGCTTTGGCCCCACTTTTGTTGAAGTCTCTTGGCTGAGCAGGCTTAGAACTGTCTACAAGATTGTAAGTGGTCAAGATGGCAGAAGGCAGAGAAAAGAAACCGGGAAACAAAGATCTCTGGAAACACTGTCTTCCTGGCAATGGCTGCCTTAGGCAGGAAAACTGGGCTGTGTTTCTAACTTAGTAACACCACACCACTAAGAAAACACATCCCCATTCCCTGCTCAATTGTTTCCCTGTTTTCTTTCAGAGGACCTTAAAGCAAAACACTAACCACAAAGGACCTTGCTTTTCTTAGGAAGGAAAGTATTTAGTAACTTGGCTTTTCCCAAAAATTAAGCCAACTCTTTTTAAAAATTACTTTGTGTATGGGGGGGTGTAAGCATATGTAAGCATGTGTAAGCGTGTGTAAGCGTGTGTAAGCATGTGTAAGCATGTGTAAGCATGGGCTACCGGTGAGTGTACTAGAGAAGCACGCTGCAACCCGAGCTGCATCTCCGTGAACTCTCTCTGAAGAGCTTACCGCACGATATGAATGTGTGTCGTGGCCATCAGAGAATAGACTGCGCCTTAGTCCCCCTGCTACTGGCTGGCACCTGGAGCTGGCACAGGTGACAGTTTCTTGCGTCTAAGATCTACTCCAGCTGTTGGGAGGATTCTGATGACAGCTTGGGAATGTGACATTATCCTCCACTCATCTGTAGGAGCTGAGAGGAGCAGTGGATCTGGGGGCGGGGAGGCCAGGCAGGTGCTGCCTTTGCTATTCTCTCAGCCTCTGTTCCAAGGCATCTGACTTAAATGAAAAGACTGGCTACAAAAAAAAATAAATAAAATAAATAAAAATTGCCCCTCTTCTAAGGCCTCAGAATCCAGTGTCTTTCACTTAGTGACTCTTAGCCTGGTGGAAAACAGCCCACCAGAGATTTACCCACTAGTGTCCAGAGGACTGCAATTGGATCTTTTTTTTTTAAATAAAAAACGGAATGAAAAACAGCAAAAAATGCCCACCCCCTCACAGCTGCGACAAGAGAAGGTGTGGCACCTGCCACCCACATCCCATGAGTCAAACGCCTAAAAGCTGGCCGTGACAGGCTTTAAAAATCCCGTTGACAGAATGCTTGCAGCTTCTGATGCCTTGAGCTCAGGAACAGGGAGGGGAATGGGAAAGGCACGTCTAGGCAAACCACAGGTGTGTGTGTGTGAGTGTGCATGTGTGCGCGCGTGTGTGTTTGGAATCAGAAGGTAATGGGCATGAAGAGACAGCTGGGGTTAGAGCTGGGGAGATGCTGAGGCACTGGGTGTTCCGAAAGGAACATGCCTGAAAGGAACATGCCTGATACCGCATTGCTCTAAGGAAGAGAGCGCTCCTGCCCTGTCCAGAGAGGAAGACGGCAGAGTGCATTCCCAGCCCATCCTGTGATAATGATGTTCTTCTCCCAGATCAACGTGTGGTGAGATCTCCTCCATCCCCACCGTACAGGCTCAGAGAAGGCACGTGATGCACGCGTGGAGGTCAGAGGAAAACTTCAGGAGTCTGTTCTCTTTCCGCTAGATGGGTCCCCTCAGAACCAGTTCTGAGGCTTGGCAGCCGGGGCCTTGCCAGCTGAGCCATCTTGCTGGTCCAGTGTATTTGTTTTTCTGCTTCAAAAATCCACTGACTTTTTTTTTAACTGACATGAAGTTCACATAAATTTGCATAATATGAAATTAGCCATTTTAAGGTGAAGGCACTTAATGTGTTTGAAATTTATGCAGATGCCCCCCCACACACACACACACAAATCTCCAAAGCACATCTCACTGCTCTGAAAGGAATTCCTCCCAACAACTCCATCACCCCACCCCACCCCCAGCCTGGCAACACCAGCCTCCACTCTCAATAGACTCATCTATCGGGAAACGGCAGAGCTTTATTTATTTATATTTTTTAAAAACACTGTGTTAAGGTGGCTGGAGAGATGGCTCAGCTGTGAAAACCGCTCACTGCTCTCCCAGGAGACCTGGGTCCAGTTCCTCAGAACCCACATGGGGGCTCACGACCACCTATAAACTCCAGTTTCAGAGATCCGGTGCCCTCTTCTAATCTCTGAGGGCACCATGCACGAATATAGTACTCTCATATACATGCAGGCAAGACACTTAAACACATAAAATATTGAGAAATAAGTGCTTGCCGGGTGGTGGTGGCACAGGTCTTTAATCCCAGCACTCGGAAGGCAGAGGCAGGTGGAGCTCTGTGAGTTCAAGGCCAGCCTGGTCTACAGAGGAGAATTCCAGGACAGGCTCCAAAGCTACACTGAAAAACCCTGTCTCGAAAAATAAAAATAAATGTTTAATATATACATATATATGTATATATCATATATATGACATGATATATATCACATTAACAAACATTGTAAGACTTATTGTGGTGGCCATTTGAAGCGTAAACTGGTGTTTTCACACAGTTGTGAACAGGGTTCAAGAGCGTCTTCACTTTATACCACTAAACAGCATGTGTCCCTCTCCATAGCCCTGACAATTCATTCCATTTTATTGACAAACGATATTCTATCATACAACTGTACCACACTCTGTCCCACCAGCGGTTTGCATTTGGATTCCTTCTTCTGACTATTATGAATAACGTCATAGACTTATATCTCAGTTTTTATGTGGACACATGTTCCCACTTCTTTCTGAAAGTGGAATTCGCCCTGTCACACGTTAGCCCTGCGTCTAACTTCTTGATGAGGATGATACTTTTGTCTGTTGTTTTGATTTTTGATAAAAAGTGTTCCTATGGAGACCAGGTTGTCTTTCAACTCAAGACCCTCTTGCTTCAACCTGCTAACTGCTGGGACCACAGGCCAGCTTACCAGGCTGTGTTTAGCTCAGGAAGGTCTCTGGTGGCTACTTTTGTCATCGTAAACTAAGAGCTTAGGCCCACAGGAACAATGGTCATGTTTCGTAGAGTTGTTGGAAAGAACTAGAGCCCACCCTGGTGAGGGACTCAAAGATGTGTGGACGTTGGGTCATCTCAGCGGCTGGTGTAAGCGTGGGAAGGCAATGTTAGCATTCAAGGGTCAGAGGCCAGAGATGCTGAATTGCCTTTGAAGTGCATTTTTAAGGCTGACCCTGCGTCGTGAAGAAATGCCTCCACCAATCTAGCGGGGCGTCCTGGGATGGCTGGCCATTTTCTCTGTAAGAACCAGGGTGGCATCAGGACTAGAGTAGATGCCGTGTCTGGAGGCTTCCTCCTCACTAGCCCGGGTGCAGAGAACCTTGCCATTTAGTCCTCATTGCAATGGTGTTCAGTCACCTCAGTTGCTATGACAAAATGTCCTAGGTGGTGTGGCGTAAAGAACAAGCAGTTCTCAGGGAGCTGAGCTGCCAGACCCAGAGCTTGGTGACTTTCCCTGGCTTATAGATGGCTAAATTCCCCTCACCCTCACACAGGGGCGGGGCAGTTTCGAGTTCCTTTCCTTATAAGGTCATTAATCCTACGATGGGCCCCACCCTCGTGACTTCATTGAGTCCTAATGACAAACGTTCCATCTCTAAGTGTCACGCATCAGAGAATGGGCACGGGGCACAAAGTCACGAAAATGTCAGCATTTGAGGTTCCTGTTCCATAGCTAGAGCGGGGACTGGCGAGGGATATGCTCACCCAAGTCATGTCACTGAAAACTGACCAGGCCGGTACTGGCTCTGAACTCCGTCATCCCGAACTTATGGTCTCCTTTAACCAGCACGGGGGATCCTCTGGAGGATTACAGAGGTCAGGCTTCTGGCTGGCGCATAATGGTTTCCTATCCCCAGACAGAGAAACTGGGAACCGAGAGCCAAAAGTAATGTCCAAGCTCACCCAGGTCCGAACCAAGAAAAGCTGAGGTCCAGAGTCACCGCTTGCCAGGGCAGAGCTGGGAGGAAAAGCCCCACCCCAGGCCAGCCTGGCTCTAGCCATGATGAGCCTCCACCCTGCCCGACTTAGTGACTCACACTCTTGCTCAGCCTCTGTGTCACTGCCCACAGCCAGCTCACACCCCCACTATCCCCACTTGGAGACACTGGAATGACAGCCAGATGATTTTTAAGACTGTGTTTTGACCTCATTTTAATATTAGGAACGAATCTGCTTAACTGTTAAAATGAGAAATTCAGAGCCAAACCCACAGCACCCTTGATTGCTCTGGGACTTCTTCAGGCAATTCCATAAGACAGCCCTGCCTGCTGTCTGCTACCCTCCCAATATGGAGTCAGATGACATTGGTGGGACTCCAAGGCAAAACCAATCCTTGTCAACTTATTTCTCTTTCCTAAGCCCTGGATTTCTTACTTATAAATCAGAAATGATTTATTTACCTCACAGTTGGGCTGTGGTGAAAACTATAAGCAACCAATGAAACGAAGCGGAGCTGTGGCCAGCAGCCTGGCCTGTGTAGACTTGCAGGTTAACCAGTTCATTTCTGGGGTACTGCTGGCTGCTGCCAAATTTAAACCGCAGAAGGACCTCGGCGGTGAAAGCGGTGAAAGTGCTTTGACTGGAAATACTGCTGGATTTGACACACCCTGCGCAGGCGCTGAGGCAAATGGGCGTGGCAGAGGCTCCACCTGTTGGCCAGGAGACTGACACAGGGGTGGAGTCCTGCCTCGCACCTACCCTGCCGCTGAGGGTCTCCCCCTTGCCCTTCCCGTTTCCTCATTCCCTTTAGGAAACCAAGGCCTTGGTGTGGCAGGAAACGGGAAGAAACAGAAATGCACCGTGGAGCTACCTGTTGGAGCTGGATCCAGGCTCCCCCACTTGAGCCGCCTGAGGCTAAGGGAATTGACTGTGGCCAGCCTTCCCTTCGTGGCCTCACTTGTAAAAGGCAGAGTTACTAAGAGCAGGATAGAATCTGCCTGTTTTAATGTGGCCAATCACCCCTGAGACGTATCGGCTGAGAATACATGGCTCACTGTGTCTTGGGGTTGTACGCCTGAGAATGTTTAGGAGAAATTATCCCGTACATTAATTGATGTGAGAAGACCCACCAGTCACTGCAAACCACTTCCTGGGCTTGGGATTCTGGGCCAAATGAACAGGGGAAGTCCGGCTGAGCAGGGCATGGCCACTGGTTTATTCTCTGCCTGTTTGACTGGATACCACCTGACCATCTATTCCAAGCTCCCCTACATTGCTTCTGCTGGGGTGTTTTATCACATTTTATTCCCAGTGTGTTGGCAGATGGTCTCTCTAGCATGGTGGACGCAGGCCCCTTGAATCGTTACCCTGGGTTCCTACCCAAGAGGCAGAAGTGGGAGCCGAGGGATCCTTAGTGCCTGGTCCTCCACATGGAGAAACGTCAGTTTTAGTAAATTCTGTTAGTTACCGTCATCCCCGAGACGAAAGCTCAAGGAGACAAGGCACAGAACCTGTAGTAAGTAGCAGAGAAACTTGTTTTTCTCTTGCGTTTGTGTGTGAGGGGGCTCCTGAACATCTCTGGTTCAGCTTGATAACCCCAGTGTAAGGATGGTCTTCACTGCTCTGTCTCACCCCTCTGTACACCAGGTGCCCCGAAAGTTGGGCAGAGGGTTTCTACATCTTACTGCATTGTTTCATAATCCCATCACCCCCGATGCAGACTCTCTAGCATGCCCACACTTGTTTGATCACTGTGAACCCCCGAGACTGTGTTAATAAAATCGACCTTGGATCTGGGGGCAGAGCCAGTGACTGGTTGACAGGACTTAGCCAAAGAGTATGGGGAAGCCAGGGATTCAGATAGAGATGAACAGGAAGAGTAGGGAGGGACTTATTCGCAATTTTTTTCGGGGGGGGGGGGGAATAGTCAAGAGAGCCACTCTTGCTGGGTCTCTAGCCAAAAGGAAGGTTAGCTGGCTGCTTCTCGGCTCCTGTGATCTAGCAGGCTTCACCCTAACATATGACTCCCAAGTCTTTATTGGTAAATAGAACAACTTAGTTGAAAACAACACTTGGCATCTATTGCACAGCATGAGGTCACACGAGCTGGCTGAAGCCTCTCCTACTGCCACTTCTCCTGCTGTGGGCTTCTGCCATTGTGACCACAGCCATGCCTCTCAACCCTGAATACCTCACAGGCCGGCCACCGCAGCTGTCCCTGCAGATCTGGTAAGAAATCTGGGAAGTCTTTGAGGGGAGAGTTAAGCAGTATTTTAGAAAAGAAAGAAAAATCTTTCCCTTGTTAAGAATGGGAAGGACCACAATGCAGAGAGTGAGGATGCTATAATTGTGCTCCAGTGAATGGCGTGAAAATGGAAAAATAAATGGAGAGCCAACTTATGTGAGGTTGGCGTAATGCTGATAATGATTATTGTCAAGTTGATAATTCACAGTTTATACTTAAAAAAGTGGTTTGATAACTGTGTCAAGTGTGAAAATTTCACTGACAGGATACAAGCCTTAGAAAGACTTACTATTGATAAGATACAAGCCTTAGAAAGACCTACTTATTGAAATTAGAAAAATACTCAGGCACAGACAGAGGAATTTAGACAAGAACCTACTGCAGCACTGCGTGAGGAAACTGAAGAGAGGTGACCCACGGTTTTTAAAAAGCTGACCTTAGTTCATCCAGTCACAACACAAGAATGACCAGCGGATGACGGGCACCCAGAGGTGATGCAGAAGTTAAATGGAATCCTCTAGCAATGTTAGACTAGAGGAGATTTAAGGAAGCTGTCATTTCATATGGTGTGCACTCATCCTACATTGAAGCAGATGTTAAATTCATGGGCAACTCCGAGCAGAATTATCCTCCCCCACACCCAAGACTGGAAAGATCTAGCTGCAGAAATATTGGAAACTGGTCCTCAGTTACCATGGAGAGCATAGTGGACAGAGGAAGCGAGGGTCATAAAACAGCAAAATAGGGCTAGAGGCGTTAACATTCCCCAAGATCTGCTTCTAGATGTAGGTCAGTATGCTGAGTTGCAAAGACAATGAGAATCAGATGATCACACCTTGACCCTGTGTCACCTAGCAGCCTTAAATGCTTGGGACAAGGTTGAAGAATCAGGAAAAAGGTCTGAGTAGTTTATTAAAATTAGACAGGACCCAAGAGAAGCTGTCACTGGTTTTTCACAAAGACTGACATCAGCCCTAAGTAGAACAGTATCAGGTCCAGAACTCAGATGACTATTAATTGAATTGTTGGCTTTTGCAAATGCTAATTCGGAATGTAAAAGGATGATTAGGCCTTTAAAGGCAAGGTCGGTTCCCACAGATGAGTGGATTAAAATACAGCTGATATGGACCTCACACTTACAATGCTGCTTTGACAGAAGGAATTTCTAAAGCTTAAGAAAAATCAAAATGTCAGATGTTGTAATTGTGGCAAGCAAGGTCATTTGAAAAGGGATTGTAGGCAAGATGTTCCTAGAAACAATTTTTTTTTCCCTAAAGATAATCCAAACAGAAGGCCCCCGCGTTCTGGAGTAGGCAGAAGGTGTGGCATTGGACTAATGAATGCAAATGCAGTCAACAAGGGGCAGGCAAAGCAACTCTTTGCCATTGGGGAACACCTTAGGGGGCTTTTCCCTAGGCCAATCTAAAATTTGATTCAGTCATTCCCTGCCAGCACTGGAGAAACTCCTCCAAAGACTTAATAGATGTTGTTAAAAGCTGTACTGCTCTGGATGTGATGTAAATTTATAAGGTTAAGAGGCATAAAAGCTTAAGTTGTTTATATAAAAATAGTTTTAATGTCCAAAGGGATATTTTTAGGCTGGTAATACAAGTTATGCTAGAAAGTTGTTTAGGCTTAAAACTTTGGACTTACCAAAATAGGGCAGATAGTAGAATATTTTCTCAGAATTTGCTGAATACAAATAGACTAGACATTGCGAATGAAATTCTTACCCAATAATTGTTCTTATTGTATATAGTTTTACCATATCGGAGTTAAAACCTTTCCCTTTTATTTAGACAATACCTGATAATTGTTTTTATTGTATATAGTTTTACTGTGTTAGAGTTAAAACCTTCTCTTTCTTTTTAGACAAAAAGGGGAAATGTTGTGGGATATTTGATGGCACTGTAAAACTCTAAGACTGTGTTAATAAAATCAACCTTGGACCAGTAGGTGGAGCCAGTGACTAGTTGACAGGAATTAGCCATAGACAGTATGGAGAAGCCAGGAATTTGGATAGAGAGACGCGTACAGGAAGGAGTAGGGAGGGACTAACAGACTCACAGTCTTTTTTGGTTTGGCATAAGTGGAGAGAGATGCCCTTGCTGGCCCCAAATGAAATATTAACTATCCACAAAGCACTGTGCTTTAATATAGAAAATCACAGCCACTTACCGAGAGCATCTTTTGTTCCAGTGTGACTGCTGGCTGTCAGCCTGGCTTCAGCTGTCCCAAGGAAGGATATCCCTGGGTGAGACACATACTCACCACGCTTAGCTCTTACAGCTGCTCTGGATTAAATTGTACATTTTCTGCTCAGACCCTCTTTGGAGACATTTAAACTCATGCACCATTTTCTGGGCCTATAGGGTCTGTTGGGAGATAGCTGGTATGCACCAAAATGTTCTCAGGGTTTCTGGGAAAGGCTACAAAATACCTATCCTGACTGATGTTCTCTTTCATGTCTATGATTCTGTGTCTGTGACAGAGACATGAAGAGAACTTGTGGCCAAACAACCCAAGGGGTGAAGGCCTATTAGGGAGAGAAGGAAAAGAAAAGAAGCTGTCTGGGTGAGCACAAGTGAGTGAGAAAATGCAGTGCCAGCCCCAGCCAGTGAACAGCGGGAGGTGCCAAAGCGGGCAGAGGCACAGAGCTGGCTCTGACTCTTCTAGTGAAATCATCTCCAGAAACTCTCCAGGTTCCTGCTGAAATGTGGACCAAGTGGTAGAATCACAGGTGGTTAGTTCATCTTCCATAGGACGCCAACATCAGCCTGCAAACACGCTCTCCCTCAGGAGCTGCTTGGGTTGATAGTTCTCTCCTCCACCCCAGGGACATGCCAGGACAAGGCCCGGGTCGGACTTTAACACCTGGTAACCCCAGCACGAGTCAGTCTTGGCTGTCTGACCCAAGAGACATTCTTATTACAGACAGAAGCATCTGGCAGGGCCTAAGGTTCTTTTTGTCTTTTTCACGACTTTAGCTTAAGTATTAAACTTCAGCTGCATCTCTTATTAATGGGCACATGATGGAGGCCACCAGTACCACAGCAGTAGAGTTTAGCAGACTCCCTATTTAGTTATGACCTCTGTATGTGAGATCACTGCACCGTGGAAGCTTTGTATTTAGTACAAACCTCTGCATGTGATATATTTCTGAATCCGAGAAATATGTCTAGCCAACTTGTGGACCTTCAATTATGATCTTTTAATCATTACTGTGGTTTTATATTGTGTTACCTCTGCCAGATAAGAACTAGGTTCTTCTGTGTCTTCTCCTCTGCATGTGAGCAGATAGAAGTTCGCACAGCACTTAGAAGGCAGAAGGGGAAATGCTGCTCGGTGGTCTCTGAAAGTCACTGTGGCTTGAGCAGAAAGGTACACACAGAAATGCTGGAAGATTCCAGCCTGGTCTCGCTCTTCCTGACTCTGCCCGCCTCTTCCCTGTGAGCTTCTCAAGGTCCCACTTCAGCATAGGACAAACCTGGCTTCCCAGCACCCCTGCAAGCCCTGACCCTTCTTGCCCTGCCAAGGCTTTGGCTGAGCTTCCAGGCCCCCTTCCTCAGTTTCTTGTTCTCTAAATAATAGCATTTCTGTACTAAGCCAAGGACTGTTACACAAAGAAACCCTGTCTCAAACCAAACAAACAAAAAAACGCCTTGAACTTTTGAAATCTTCGTGTAACAATACCATAAAAAGAGAAAGAAATCTGAAATGTTCCCCATTTTCACACACCGTAAGTAACTTACTTATTCCTTTTCTACTTGCATTTATATATCTTAAATCATTTTCTGAGAACCTCAGAATTTACCGAGCTTTCATATCCTTAGATCTTTATATATCTAAGGACATTTAAAGCCTCAGGATAAGTTCTTATATCCTCAGACCTTTATATACTGGAGAACATTTTCTTAGATCTGCAAAACTTGCATAGATTTTAACCCCTTTCTTTCCATCTAAGCATTTACCAGAGTCACCAGTGACTGTTACTGAGAACAGTCATTGCAAAGCATGCTCCTTTAGTGGAAAGTTACATCTGAAACCTGTTTATCCCTTAAGATGAAGCCTGTTAGCAAGACATATCTGTCTGCCTTTTCTCAACAGGAGACCTAATAGCTCTAGAAAAAGCAAGGCTTGATTTTTATGCATGAAATGAGCTAACAAGTGGCTACAGCCTTGGGGAAGAACCTGGCTGCCTACTGCTACCAAAGTGACAAAGCTATAGCTAGCCTAGCTGTCAGTACCATCTGTAGTGGCATTTCATTTGTATTTTAATAAATAAAGCTTGCCTGAGGGTCAGAAAAGTAAAACAGCTGCACTGGCCAGCCTTATAGATGACACACACCTTTAATCCCAGTAGCCACATTAGCTTGCCATTGAAACCAGGTGGTAGTGGTGCATGTCTTTAATCCCAGAACTAGAGAGGAATATTAGACTGGAAGAGACAGCCAAGTGGTGGTGGTGGTGCACACCTTTAATCCCAGCACTCAGGAGGCAGAAGCAGGCAGATCTTGGTGAGTTCGAGGCCAGCCTGGTCTATAGAGTAAGTTCAGGGACACCTAGAGATGTAATATAGAGAAACACGGTCTCCAAACAAAGTTTAAAATCTCTCTACTGTGTTCTTCTAAAACATCAAAAATAAAGTACCATTTTTTTACTGCAAAAGGGAAGATTTAGGGATCAGCCACAATTTGCGTAAGGTAAAACTAAGCTCCATGACTGCAAACAATTCAAAGCTCAATATCTGGGTTCATTCACAATTCTGTAGGCTTCCCCAAGGGGCTTGAATCACCTCTTTGACTCTACCCACAGCAGCATATACATAGCCTGCCTTCTAGGTCCCAGCTTGCTCCCCTTCACTGTGGCTGAGGCTTCTCGTGACTTTCGCATGGCACTGGTGTTTTCAAAGCTGCTAAGGCCCACCGTTACAACGGGGCTCTCCTTAGGCGCTCTAACCCTGCCACACATTGGCAAGTCTCGGCTCTTCCCCAGCCCTCCTGTCTCTAAAACCATTATCACCTGCAGTAGGAGATTGCTAGTTCCTGGCTGCTCAGCCCCGAAATAATCACACAGAAAGTATATTATTTAAATCACTGCTTGGCCCATGAGCTCTAGCTTCTTATTGGCTAACTCTTACATATTAATTTAATCCATTTCTATTAATCTGTGTATTGTCACGTGGCTGTGGTTTACCAGCTAAAGTGTGTGTGTGTGTGAGAGAGAGAGAGTGTGTGTGTGCATGTGTGTATGTGTTTGTGTGTGTGTCCAAGTGCACAGAGTGGAGGTCAGAGAGTAATGTTCAGCAGTCCCTTCTCTCCTTCCACCGTGTGCAGAAACAGACCTGCTGTCATCAGGCGTGGTGGCCATCCTGTCCATGCTCTTTCTTTATATTAAAAATCATCGCTCAAAGCCTGGAGACTCACCTCAGCACGAAAGGGCAATTGTTGCTCTTGCAGAGGATCAGACTCCAGTCCTTAACACCCACGTGGTGGCTCACAGTCATCTCTAACCACAGTTTCAGGGGCTCTGACCTCCTTTTCTGAACTCCATGGGGACAGGGGACACACATGGTACACATACACACATGAAGGCAAAACACTCATGCACATTAAATGAATACATCCAAAAAGAAGACTGTTAAATAAAAGTATGACTAGTTCAAACTCTGAGTTAACCTTTTCAAAGAGCAAAACAATCCTGGATCTTATTTCATGTTCATGTTATAGTGTCTTATTTTCTTACTCCTGGAATCTGTAGGTAGCAGTTACAGAAGGGTTGGCCCATACCCTTGAAAAAGGAAACCATGAACTGACTTGAATTCAGAGTTCACTGGCAGGTTTTTTTTTTTTTTTTGTCCGTTGCCTCAAGGTAAATAATTCAAATACGTGAGATTCAGAAGTTGCTTCTCATAGTTGCTACTGTTTTAAGCTTCTCATCTGGGATGGCTTGTTTTGCCAGAGCCTGTGGAATGACTATGCGAATCAGCATTCACCTCAGGCCCCTGTCAGAAAGAAGGCAGGCATCACAGAATGACTTCCCGCTGCGCTTGAGGTCGGCTACAGACTCCTCCAGCCATTCATTAATTCATTAGACAAAGTCTCATCGTGTAACCCAAACTAACCCTAACCTCCCAGACTCAAGTAACCGAGCTGCCGCAGCAGGGATTGCATGCCTGCACCATCGGACCCGTCAGGTGCAGGTATTCATGCTCAGACGCCTAACGCAAAGTAAATGCTTAACTTTGATACTTGTGCTACTGACCTAGCATGTTGATGGGTGGTTCCTATCCTGTACCTCCTAATACAGTGAGTACCTTAATATCCACCACTCAAGCAACTCACAAGGAGGTGATGTGTTAGCTGGAAAGGAAACATACCCCCTGTGGTGGCTAGAAAGAAAATGGCTCCCAAAGGGAGCGGCACTGTGAAGAGCTGTGGCCTTGCTGGAAGAAGTGTGTCACTGTGAGGTGGGCTTTGAAATCTCCTTTGCTGAAGCTTCCCTCAGTGTAACAGTCCACTTCCTGTTGCCTGCAAGATGTCGCACTCTCAGCTCCAGCCCCACGTCTGCCTATGTACTGCCATGATCCCTGCCATGATAATGGACTGAACCTCTGAAACTGTTAAGTGGGCCACCCTAATTGTTTTCTTTGTAAGAGTTTTTGTGATCATGGTGTCTCTTCACAGCAGTAGAAAACCCTAAGCCATCCCCCATAGGCTCATACATTTGAATGTCTGATTCCCAGTTAGTGGAACTGTTTGGAAAGGATTAAAGGGTGTGGCCTTGTTGGAGAAGGTGTGTTCCTGGGATGGGCTTTGAGGTTTCAGATGTTCACATAGGCCCAGTGTCTCCCTCTGCCTTCTGCCTAAAGATCAGGGGGTAGAACTCTCAGCTACCACCCCAGCACCAAGCCTGTCTGTTTCCACCATGATGATCAGGAACTAACCCTCTAAAACTGTGAGCCAGCTCCAGAGAAGTGCACTCTTTTATAAGAGTTGCCTTGGTTACAAGTAGTGCTGGCACATACCTTTAATCCCAGGACTCAGAGGGCAGAGGCAGGCAGATCCCTGTGAGTTCAAGGCTACTGTTGTACAGAGCAAGTTCCAGGACAGCCAGGACTACAAAGAAAAACCACGTCTTGAAAACAACAACACAACAAAAAATTTGTCTTGTTCAAGATGTCTCATACAGCAATAGAACAATGACTAAGACACCTGCCACACACCGCCACAGCACACGGGTGTGCTTAGAGAAGCAGCTGTCGGAGTTTCTGCCTCTCTTTGGTCCATTAAGGACTGAAGTCTTGACCAGCATCACCGCATCTGCCCTAACAGAAGTAGAATGGACTTTGGAAATAAGTAGAAGAAAGTGTTTCATGACCATGATCATGAAAACATCTCTTGGGGTTTTCAGAAATTATTTAGGTAGAATAACCTTATAATAAGAACAGAGTTGCCATTATAATCAATAGAAGGGCTTCAAAACATTTAACCAGAATTTTTTTTATCTCTACAGATAAGCATGGCAGGCAGCCAGCATCTCATGGATTTCCTCCCATGAGTGCGCAGATTTTTTTTTTTTTTTTGAGACAAGTCTTACTATGTAATCCTGGCTTGCCTGGAATTTACAACATAAACCAGGCTGGCCTTGAACTCACAGAGGCCCTCGTGTTTCTGCCTCTGAATAGCTGGGATTAAAAGGCATGCACCACCATGCTCAGCCCTTGTTCATTTTGACAACCCACTCTTCCCCCTCTTGTGACAAGAATAGAGCACCATGAGTGAGAACTCACAGCTGCTGTGCTGCTCTGCTCTGCTGTAAACAACTGTGCTCCCACAAAGTCGTATGTAGAAATCTAGTCACTGACAGATACATAGGTCACGGGGTGTCATCTGGGAGATGGCTTTGCCGTGGGGGTAGTGTCCCTTGTAACTAGAATGAAGAGCATTGTAAGAGGCTACAGGAACCATGTTTGATGCTTCCAACATATGGGCACATGGAAAAGATTCTGTCTGGAAAAAAATGACCTTTGGTGGACACTGCATCTTAGGTGCCTTGGTCCTGGACTTCCGGGCCTTCTGGACAATGAGGACTGAAGCCATAACAAGCTTCTTCTGTTCACGCCAAAGCCACTGATCTACTTTGATGTCAAATATCTTCCCAAGGCCCATGTGTCAAAGCCTTGGTCCCAAAGATAACACTACTGGGAAACGATAGAACTGTTAAGAGATGGGGCCTAGGGGTCATCAGGTCGTTTGGGCAAGTCCTGAAAGGGAATTGTGGTTCCTCCCCTCTTTTCTTCCAGGCCGGGGAAGGAATGATTTTGTTCTGTCGTACACTCTGGCTACTGTGCACTGCCTCACGCCCAGGCCGGAAGCAGCAATGCCAGTGGGCACATCGGAAGAGCCAGCTGCTCGAATGTATGTCAGACGGGAAAGTGGTTCCAAATGAATGATTCACAACATTCCTCACGTTGGGTTGAGATCCCTGCTAAGGGAACATTGATTGTGTGTTGGGAGATGGCAAGAATGAAGGATGGGAAAGCTACGTGCACATGGATGAGCGTCTAGGCTCTGGGGGAGACTTCTGGGTGTGAATCCCGGTTCTACCAATGTTCTCCGAATAATCTCGTCAGTTTACTTTATATTCCTGGGTCTCAGTTTCTTTATCTGTAAAACTAGGGATAAAATGATTGCTTGCCATGCGTAGGGCCTTGAGGTTGAGCCTCAGCTCCCCACAGAATAGTAATAATTAATAGTAATAATGCTAATACTACTACTAATGATAGCAGCACTGACTCCATAGGGTTGCTTGTGTTAGCTTTCTGTGTCAGTCACTAAAATGTCTACGGGAGAAACATCAACCAATAGGGGAGGTGGGATTTTTTTTGCTTAGTCCGAGAATGGCTCTTCCCATCCGCCTCAGTCTCCACTCGCAGGAGCTCTCCTAGGCTGACTTCCATCGAAATCCAAAAGCTCTCCCTGGGCCTTGATCCCCACAGTGTTTCTCTCCTTGTGTCTCTGTCTCCTCAAATCTCTTTCTGCCTCTGCCTCCTGGAAGACTACTGACCCAGCGTCCAGTCAACAGCTCTTCTTCCCCCTGGGGCCATAACATCTTGGTTTTGACTTAGTTCCTGTCACAGCTTGAGAGGTTTACGATTCTAATACAGACGACTTGGATGGGGAAGCATACCAGGTCTCCCTCTGCAGGCCGCGCCAGGCTCATCGCTGGAGCTGCTCACTGACTCCCAGACCAGGACTGAGCGAGGCAGCCAATGGCCGGGCACAGGACAGTTACGGTGGGCTGGAGTCCTGGGAACACAGGCTTTGGGATGTGGCCCCTGTTGTAGAGCTCCTAGCGGCTGCTCCTCATTGTCCACGAGACCAGCTCATTCTACAGGGAAAGAGAAACTTGGTAGAAAGAACTGGAAATGGAGACGCATTTGCCAAGCACAATGAATCAATACCAGGATGTGAGGAAGCCCGGGACGGGGAGCGGTGATGCATTATGAGGAAATGCGCCGTATGGACGAAGTCCAGGGTAATCCCACTGGTCACTTGTAGCGCTCCGTAAGCACTAAGTGCAGAAAGTGCTCTTCGGGCATTTCCCGGAGCCGATAAGAGGCAGAACTGCAGGATGTCCACGGGCTGGGGAGGCTCAGTGGCAAAGTGGTTGCCTAGGCAACGCAAGGCCCTGAATTCAGACCCCTACAGAAGGGGCTTGGGGACCCACAGCTTCATGGCAGAGTGCCCAGATACACCGCTGGGAGTAAGCAGGTCCTTCAAGTGACCATAGGAGAGCGGGGCTCTGTGGCACATGCCTGGAATCCCAGCCCGGGAAGTCTGAGTGCTACCTGGCAATCTCCAGGTCACTCTGGGCTGCAAAATGAGATCTGTCTTCAAACAGACACAACAAAGAGAAGCCCTCAGTGATGGAGACAGCCCTCAGTCCTCAGCCCTCAGCCCGCAGTGGTGGGGAGGGTCCTCAGGAAAGAGGCCCTTTCTTCCAGCCCTGTAAGGAAGACACAGTCCACCACATGATCTCTCAAAGCCAAGTGTGAAAACCACTAACAAAGTCGCCTTTTTCCTTTATCCACAGAAAAATGGAAGCCTAGGGAAGCTGACTTGTTGAGTGGTTACACAGGAAATTAACAATAACAAAAAATTGAAGAATTAGAGCCCAGGCCATGGTCCAGGCCCTGTTCCGTTCTCTTCCTGGTGCAGAACCACTCTCTCCATAATTGACCTTTTGTGTGTATGTTAATTTCATGGCTATGCCGGGTCAGCCCCCACATCGACAAGGTAACTGCTTCAAGCTGCCTGACTTAGAGGGAGGAGCCAGAGAGACTTCCGGGCTCTCTCAGTTACCCTGTGCAAGCGCTTGCTCAGTGCTTCTCAGCCTTCCTGACAATGTGACCCTTGAATGCAGGGTCACATTGTCACGTTGTTCCCCAGCCATACAGTGATTGGTACTCCAGAACTGTAATCCTGCTGCCGCTGTGAATCCTCGTGTGTTTCCCAACGGCCACAGGTGACTCCTGCGAAAGGGTTGTTCGACCTTGCCAAGGACTTGCGACCCAGAAGTTGAGAACTGCTTTAGCTGCTTGTGGACTTTTCAAGTTTATTCTGTGACATCCAGTCCGGAGACAGCGTGCAGGGCGGAAAACAGCCTGGGCTCTGAAGCAGATGAGCCTGGTCTCGAGGCCTGGCACCTTCCAGGCTCGCCTGGGATTCTGTCTGCTGGGGAGCTCGGAACCTGCCTTTGTGAAATGGTGTGAGTGGTGTGAGTGGAACCCTGGCCCTCGTTTGGCGTCTACAGCTGGGGAGCGGAACCGGAGACCAAGACTTGACCTGAGGGAGTTGGGCCTGAGGGAAGAGCAGGGTGTGGGACAGTGGAGAAGCTGTCAGGCTGTCTCTCCTGATGGTCTGGAGTTCAGAAGCGGGGGTGGGAGGGGTAGGGGTGGGGTTCAGGCTTGAGCAGAGTCAGGCTCCTAAGAGGATTCAGGAAAGAGGACCTGCGTAGTAACCGGAGAATTGATAGTGGACAGGGGAGGCGACACAGGGGACGAGAGGAGTGGAAGAGGAGAGGCCAGGCCACAGAAGCAGTGGGCGTGAACTGTGGGAATCTCAGGAGAGATGACAGACGGAGAAGCTCCAGAACCCACCATGCTGAACCAGCTGGACCTCAACAGCACAGGTTCAGGGCGGAGGGTAGGTGAACTCGCTCTCGACATAGTTACTGTCTTGACATGAACTCAACTCTCCCGAGACTGGGGAGTAAGACCAGATTTCCTTACTTTTCTCTTTCAGGCCCGTAATGAGATGTTTTATTTTGGTTTGTTTGTTTTGAGACAGGGTCTCATTCTGCAGCACAGGCTGGCCTCGAAGTCTCTGGGATCTTCCTACCTCGGCCTCCAGAGTCTGGGGATTACAGGCATGAGTCACGGTACCCTGAATTACCCTGGTGTTTTCGGGGTGAAGAATTTGAGACCTGGATGACTTTCGGGGCTTCCCCAAGGTCACACAACTGAGAAGTGGTAGACCTGAACTTAAACCCGAACCTTTGAGCTCCTCAGATCCGTGCGGCTTTCTGGTTGGATCTGGGCAGGCAGATCGCACAGCTAGGGACATCCAACAAAGTCTGACTTCAGATAACTGGCGAGTGCTACCCAGAATTCTTTCACCCCGAGCACACATTGAAGTTATCCAGGAAGCTGTTGTTGACTCCCGGGCTCCAGTGTATCTCTGAAATCAGAATCCAGGGCTGGCCTGCCTCATTGAGTTTGAAAACTCCCAGATGACTCATGCAGCCGGACTGCCAATCACCAGCCAGGGCATCACACACCAACAGGTCAGTGCCCATGATAGCGTGCCTTTGTGATCCCGAGTGGCACGCCATCTGTGTGGTCCCCAGGCCCTTCTGTGCGCACCTCGTTGGCAGGCGTCTCTCTCCCATCCTCTCCCCCTCTTTGCCATATTGCCTTCTGATTTGGTCTTCAGAGTCTTGACGATGACTAATTAATCCTCCGGAAGCCTCCAAGAAGACCTACTTGTGGGTGAGCCATCTGGAGCTCCTCTTTGCTGGACTTGGATTTGGGAAGAAGCGGAAGGAGAGTGGGGGATGACTCAGCTCTCAGATGAAACACAGCCGTGGGGGCTGCACAAGGAAGGCTGTGGTCTCAGGGGCTCTAGCTTTCTTCTTGGCTTTCCAGTGGCTCTCCATGGGACATTTTCTTTCCTCTGCACACTCCTCCACACTTGCCCTGTGGATAGGAAGATGGAAACATGCCAGGGCACGCCTGTTGCCTTCCACGAAGTCAACAACATGCATCTGTACGATGCTCCGAGGACTTCAGAGCTCTCCCGCGTGGCATCTTTTATAAGTGGAGTGGTGGGGGTGGAAAGTACAGGGTCACCAACTGTCACCAACTATTTATCAGACCCCTGCTCTACGACAGAGAAGGTAGTAGAGTTCTACCAAGCTTCTCTCTCACTGTCTCAGAGAAGGCGAATGAAAGGTGGTTACAGCCGCTACCTTCTATGGAACAGGGCCTTCAGTCCATGGCTCCTCTTCTTCAAGGAGGTGGTGCCCTTTTGGGTGGACCAAGCTCAAGACTCACGGATATCAAGTAGAGAATGGCAAATGCCTATCTCAAATGGGGTGTGTTTTATTTAGCATTGACCTGCAGGCAATGTTTGGTTGAGAGAGAGAGAGAGAGAGAGAGAGAGAGAGAGAGAGAATAGAATTGAATGGGTGGGGAGGTGAGGATCTTAGGAGTAGATGAGGGAGAGGAGTCCTGATCAGAATATACTATATAAAAAAAATTCAAAACAAATTTTAAAAAATATGAAGGCAACAAAAAGCAGGGGCTGGTTTACAAACTGTAGGACAGGTTTGTGGGGGTGGGGGAGCTAGCCTATACAAAGTCCAATGTCCAAACTTCAGCCCAGCAAATAGGGGCTTTCCATAGGGACATCAGGATTTCCCAGAGGCATTCTAAAACTGTGGTGCTGCTGGACCCACAATGTGGTTCCCACTGGAGGGATAGGCCCAAGAATTTGCATATCTAACAAGCTCCTGTCATCCAAGCCTTGAGAGGGGAAGAGGGAGAATCCAGAGTTCAAAGTCACCCTCAGCTACATAGAGTTTGAGACTAGCTTGGGCTGGTTGACACTGTCTCAAAAAAACAAAAAATGGAGAGAGTAGAAGCCTGCTGGGGTGCTGTGCTTGGAACCCCAGCACTTAGGAGGCAGAGAACTGTGAACTGAGAGCCAATCAGCCTTGTTCTACAAAACAATAAAGACCTTGTTCTACAAAACAACAAAGCCAGGAGAACTGAGCTCAGCTTTAAGAGGCAGGACGAGAGAAAACAAATGGTTACTTCCTTAGTTTCTTTTGCCAAGGACCTTCCTGTCACTGCTTAGCAGCCGTCTGGGGGCGCAACTGCTCCTTAGTAAGAAAAGTTAAGAGTCTTGGCTCCTGACTGCTGATGTCTACAACATGCCTTAAGTAATATCTAATTATAGTGCGCTCTCTCTCTCTCTCTCTTTCTCTCTCTCTCTCTCTCTCTCTCTCTCTCTCTCTCTCACACACACACACACACACACACACACACACCAGGGAGGGCTTGAGGAAGAAAGAGATAAGTGACTGTCACAAGCTTGGTTTTAGGTCTTAAAGTTCCAGTCACCCAGGCCGGGACACCAGGGTCAGAAAACCCAATGCCATGGCCTGTTTGTGTACATAAAGAAGGATCCAGCCACAGCCACTGTTTGAAGATGAATGGCAGCTTCCGAGCTCCTGGGACAGACTGTTCTAATGAACCAGAAATGTTTCCCATCTGGCCCCTTAGAGAAAGACGTTGCCAGAAACCATGGAATGGGGAATGGCACAGAGAGATGAGGGACAGGAAGTAGAAGAGCAATTTTCCCGTCCCTGAAGAAGGAGGTGACTGACTGTCCTACCAGCTGATGGGAACGAAGAGGCCCGTCAGGGTACGACAAGATGGCGCTCAGCTTCTGCCCTAGTCTGCTCTC
Organism: Chionomys nivalis; assembly: GCF_950005125.1. Lineage (NCBI taxonomy): Eukaryota > Metazoa > Chordata > Mammalia > Rodentia > Cricetidae > Chionomys > Chionomys nivalis. The sequence continues at coordinate 3,351,501 of NC_080102.1, read as the reverse complement.
TGTTGCTGTAACAAACTCCATGGCCACAAGCAGCTTGTTGAAGGAAAGGGTTTATTGGGCTCATAGCTTACAGGCCATCATTAGGAACGGCAGGGCGAGCACTCAACACAAGAACCAAGGCACACATCTCAAAGGAAGGCTTCCTACATGGCCTGCTCAGCTTGCTTTCTTATAGAACCCAGGACCAGCTGCCCAGCTGGCACCGCCCACAGTGGGCTGAGCTTTCTCATATCAGTCATTAGTCATGAAGATGCCCCATAGGCTTGCCTACAGGCCAATCAGATGAGTGATCCATCTTCCCAGTTAGGGTTCCCTCTTCCTCGAGCACCTCTGTGTCAAGTTGACAAAGCAGAACAACCCTACCACCCCCATCCAACCAGCAGTCACCGTGGTGGGGATAGGAGCAGAACTGAGTTTGGAAACACAGAAATATCCTGGGCTGTCGAGGGGGACAGGCGGGAAAAGGTGCTTGCCGCTAACCCTAACTACCTGGGTAAGCCAGGACTCACTGGTGGAAAGAAAGAATTGACTCCTGCAAGGTGTCTTCTGACCTTCACGTGTGCACCGAGGTACACACGCCTGCGTGAAGTAAACAAATGAATAAATAAATATTAAAAAAATAAATTCCAGCTGGTGTCCACACACTGTGGAGTAAGTAGACTCTCCAGGACATCAGGCACTTAAAATGCTTGGTTTTATCCCCAAGGGGACATAGCCTCCGTACCGCTGTGGTGGATGGGTTCGTTTTCAGGCTCTAAGCAGGCTTGGCACCCATTTCACAGATGCAAACCTGGCACGTGGGACTCTTGGCAAACTAGTATGCGATATGTCCATATTTTAAGGAGTAGATGAGGCTCTTGGCTGCAGGAGGAGGTGAGTGATTACCAGGGTGCCTTCTTGAGACTCCCTCCTACTGAACAGCGAGCATTTGAAAAGAAGACAGGTAATGGCAACGGGCAGGGAGGCTTGGAAGATACACTGTTCTTGGTGTCTCTGAGCCCAGGCCTGGCTCATAGTCTTTTTCTTTAACAAGCCAATTTTTAATTTTTCCATGTCTTGCATTTGAAGTGCCCTGAGACACGTGGCCCTGGTCCGGAATCACTGCGCAATTGCAGCCGACCACTTTGCAGCTTTTCCCCTCTTGAGTGGCTTCGCTGAGCCCTCCCGGGCCCCTGGTTTCTTGCTGCCATCCTGGATTGATGTGGTGCTCACCATAAAGGATCTCAACCAACTTCACACATACCGGCTCCTCACAACTGGATGCAAACACAAGGGTGGGCTGGACAATTGCACAAGGGTTTGGCAGCGTCACCCATCCCACGTGCAAGACCATCGTGGAAGAAGGCAGCCTTCACCCGTGAGACAGTGCTAGTGTCTGCCACACCTCCAGCAGCAGTGCCTTCCCCAGCCACGGAGGAGGTGACGGGAAGCCAAATCTTGAACACAGAACTTCTAATTGCCTCAGAGCGATTCAATGGCGTCAGGATAAAGGCAACACTGAGTCCTGTAGTGTGACATCAACACCACTTTTCAGTCCCTAGGGCTGGTTCTTGAAAAGATGCAACCCCTAAGTCCTACTGTATTGCAGGACACGCATCTCTTTCCCCAGATCTTCCAAGCTCCCTCCCGCCAAGTGCGCATGGGTATTAGCTCTCATTGAGCCCTCTCTTCCCGCCTTCTCTCGTGGGCCTCACCCACTCAAACGGCCCTTGTAGCTTTCCAGTTGGTTGTTTCCTGGCCATTTACAGAGGGCACTGCCCTCTGACAGACACTTCGAGGCGTGATTCTCCACCCGTGGGTCGAGACCCCTTGGGGTGATTGAACAGCCCGTTCAGAGAAGTTGCCCAACACCATCTGCATATCAGATATTTGCATTGTGATTCATAACAGTAGCAACGTTACAGTTATAAAGTCACAACGAAAATAACTTATGGTTGAGGTCACCACAACACGAGGAACTATATTAAAGGATCGCTGCATTAGGAAGGTTGAGAACCACCGCTCTAAGGGCTTGGAATGCACCCTTCTTCGAAGGGGTGTTTGCAGATATGGGGCGTGCATGCGCACTTGGATCATTAGATTTTGAGTGAGTCTGTCGTCGTTTTTTGCCGCCTTAGGTGCCTGGTGAGGGTCCCGGTGCTGGAGAAATGAATGTTGCCCATGAATGCATGGAAGGGCTGAACCGAGAGCAAGACAGCCAGCCTGATGGCGACACAGTCATCATGGGTCAGCCTGAGATCTGGGTGGTGCCGAGTGACGTGGGAACCAAAGGATGTGACAAGTGCAGGGCCGGGTGAGGAGGAGCCTGAGATAAAGTGTCCTGGATAGGGTCTGAACCTGCTTGCTTCTACAGGGTGGGGGAGAGAGAGGAATCAAAGACGCCCAGCCGTGTAGTAGCTAGAGCGGACTTGGGGTGGGGTTTAACAATAGTCGTGGGCAGATGGGGGCAGAGCTGCCCCAAACAGTCCGGCACACCTCAGGGGCCCTCTACGCTGCCCAGGCTGGGCGATGAAACTTTTTACACTGGATAGAGGCAGAAGTAGGCTCAGCATGCAGCGGAACTCCCAAAGGGAGCCTCTTCCCGGTCAGCCAACCCGAGAAACGCCTTGGAGTGGCGTTAGCCTGTCTGGAACTGTGAGCATCTCTTAGGGGGAATATGCTGAGGGACCATGTAAGTCGGTTCTAAGAAGAGAATCGAAGGGATAAGTGCAGACCTCTACCAGCGGGTTTCTTCGGAGTGATTGGCTGGTGTGGTTATGGAGGCTGAAGAGTCCCAGCCATCTACGTGCTAGAGTACTGCCTCTCCTGGCCGAAGATGGTACTGCAGCTCAGGCAGAAAGCAACCGTGTCTCTTCTCTGCTCCTTCGCCCCTCTCATTTGAACTTGCCGCATCCTGGAACAGCATCTTCTGATAGCTTGAATACTGATGACTGACGGATTAGAAGGGCTGTGACCTCACAGGTGGAGTCATATTGATGACATCATTGGGAAGTGATAGACCACTGGTTGGAAAAGGTGGGTCACAGGGGTTTCTTTTGCAGGGCCTGTCTTATTCCTGGTCCCATCACCCTCTCTCTTCTTTCTGTTTGTCCTGAGGTGAGCTTCTTTTCTCTAACTCCCTCCCATCATCATCATCATCATCACCATCATCACCATCATCATTATCACCTAGTCTCAAACTCGGAGCCAGGGAACCAGCTGGTCATGGCCAGAGACTTCTGAAGTCATGAACAAAATAACCTTTTTCTCCCTTAGGTTGGGATTATAAGTGTTTGGTTGCAGGGATGAAAAGTTAACTACATCAAACCTATAACATTGCAGCTGTGTCCCCCTGGGGCCAAGCACAGCTACGAACACAGCCCATCACAAACTTTAAAATTATGAGGTGTGTGTGCACGCACGTGCACAGGTGTGTGTGCACATGCACACGCATGATCTGTTTTAAACCCATTTGCCCGTGAACTTTGTAAACAAGATGGTGTTGCAGCATCTGAAGGTTGGCTATACCCAGAAAGTGTGTGTACTTTAGATCATTTCTAGATCATTTACGGGCCCCAGGACAATTTATACACTGTTGTTACTCTGAATCGTCTAAGGAGTGAGGAGAAAAGAACGTCCATATACCTTCCATGCAGACGCCACCATGGTGGGCCTAGCTACCCTTTCAATCCACGCTGGGTCGAAGCTGCAGCTGCTGACTGTACAGTAAAAAATTTCCCGAACCCCAAGCACAGCCAGGCACGTGAGGCTACACACGTGAGGCCACGCACGTGAGGCTAGGCCTAGCCAGGTGGAGACTGCTGTAGTTAATGTACATGATAACTTCCTGCCTCACCACCTCCATCCCAGCTCTGGGAAGAAGGTACTTTCTCCTCGCTCTGCAGTTAAACTGAGGTATTTTAGGCAACAGGCGCCTGCCCTGGGACTTCTCGGGGGACGCTCCTCAGCCATACTGGGTGCCTGCTTTGCTCCGGGAGCCGTCCTTAGCACTCTGTGACGCCAACTCACTTCATCTTCAGAACTAATCGCGGGAAAGGTTTTAATATTGCTAGATTTCACAGAAGCCCACACTGAGATACAGAAATGTCTCGGGTGCAGCCTTTAGCCGCCACTGAGGCTGGCGCTGAATCCAGACAGCAGTCTTAAGCCTCCCGCAGCACTAGGTCGGATTTAAGGGGACCGTGAACCCTCCTTTCCTTTCTTTTTGTTTTTTTAAGGTACAGAAACTTATAAGTGATTATTTGTGACATTTTCTGTCAAATCCGTTTCCACCACATGCTGCGTGTGTGCCTACTGTTTGCTAACCGCTAGTCATAGTTCTGTGTGGAGTGCACAGAGACCGGTTGGTGCCCTTGAAAAAAAAATGCCATAGGAAACGGACTGGTGCGGCTCCCTGGTCGTATGGCTCTGTAGCTTTGCGGCTCCTTGAGCTCCTTGGGTCCCTGGGGGTGGTCAGATGTGATTGGACCGGGTCTTTGAAGAGGGCCTGCTGGCAGGGTGCAGCGGTAGGAGAAATCGTCTTCGAGCGTTATTCCAGGCCTAAGAAGAGGCTGACTTTGCCTCCGCATCCTGCTGGTCACGTGTTCCAGGCAGTTGCTCCTTGTTTCATTCTTCATCCGTCTCTCCAGGGACAAATTCCGCAGTCTTGAATTCTGCTTGGTCACTCAGGGACAGACTTACTTCCAGTCTTATGCGAGGGACATCGCGTCCTGAGGGTCCTTCTACCCATCTCCCGAGTGGTGATTAACGGTCCCTGGGAAGCCAGCATTACGTAAGAGGATTATAAAACTGTAACAGGACGCTCTGCGATATGTCTGTATAAATAGACAAATCTCAATACTGCGCCACGGTGAGGTCCAGAGCCACCTAGTGGCTGAAAGTTGTATATGCAGCCCTTGCAAATCCTCTCAGAAAAAACGGTCCTTTTATGTTTTCTATTGCGACACTTTATACGTAACCATACCTGGAGCCTCCGGGTTAAATGATGTCGGGGGAAAAAGTAGAGTCTCTGTTTTTAATAAGAGAAGTCCCGCGGGCTGACCGTAAGCCTATTTCCCCTCTACATCCGAAGTGCACACCAGTTGTCCATGGTGTGTGCAGAGAAATTGGGGTGTGGTGACCCTGTCAGCCTCCTCCTCACGTTCGCGCACCCACGTGCAGGGCTGTTTTGATGTGATTTGATCGTCCCTATTTCGTATTGACTGCTTCTGATAAACGGGTGAACACGGAGCCTGAGAATATTCTTGTCTCCGCCACGCCTCCCTCACGTAGCCATTTCCTGTTCTGTTTTTCCTTCTGGCTTCAGTCGGAGGACTGGGTGGGGCTTGTTACTTAAGAGGAGAAAAGAGGCTCTTTCTATGGCCTTTGAGTTTCAAAAGAGTTAATGCTTTAGGAACTGTGAAGAATTTAAGGCATGAATGGAATGTGCCTTGTGTGTGTGTGTGTGTGTGTGTGTGTGTGTGTGTGTGTGAGAGAGAGAGAGAGAGAGAGAGAGAGAGAGAGAGAGAGAGAGAGAGAACTTAGAGGAAGTGTAGGCGTCAGGAGCTGTTCGACTTTGTTATGCTCTGATATTGTTTTCTGAAGAAGCCAGAACAGTTTACAGGTTGTGTGTGTCTACATATGTGTACACGTGTGTACATGTGTGTGTACGTGTGTGTGTGATGTAGTTGCTCCACATCCACACTCAAAGGAGATCACCTCTCCAGATAGAATCCTCGCTCTGTGCCCTGAGACCAGAAGCAAGTCCCATTGCTCAGTCACAGACGAGGGAGGGGGTGTTGGAGAGAAAAAATTCCAGACACACCTCCATTTTGCCTGGGGTGAGGGAATGAACGGGTAAAATAGAATTAAGTTGGATGAGAAAGATGCTACATATGTCATTTTTAGTGCTTGTATTTGTGGACGGACGAACACACCTGCTAGATGGGGGAAAACAGGGGCTTTGAAATATGACTCAAAGCTGGGTGTAGTGGCCCACGCCTTTGATCCCAGCACTCAGGAGGCAGTGCCAGGTGGATCTCTGAGTTCAAGGCCAGTCTTGTCTACAAAGTGAGTTCCAGAACTGCCAGGGCTACACAGAGAAATCCTGTCAATAATAATACATTAAATTTGACTCAAGACACTTTGAATAAAGCACCTCTCTCCATGCCCCCAGGAGGGAGAAGGAGAAAGAGAGAGAGAGAGAGAGAGAGAGAGAGAGAGAGAGAGAGAGAGAGATTGAGAGATGCAAACAGAAACACATGTATGTATAACTTGTACATTACTCAGGATTCTTGCTGAAAACAGATGGCAATCTCAAATGGCTAATTCGCAAAACTGTAGAAACAGAATTTATAGAAACTCACAAGAAGGCATGTGGTGTCCTGGACTAATCACACCAGACAGTGTGACCCCTGGTGTGGACCTGTAAGGAGGGAGCCCAGGGCGGAATGCTGCAAGGTCAGGGCCTTTGCCACCAGCCACAACACATTCTTTTTTCAAGATTTAATTTTATTTTATGTGAACGAGTGTTTTGCCTGCAAGTACGAAACCCCTGGAGGTGGGATCACAGGCGGTTATGAGCCACCATGTGGGTGCTGTGACTTGAACCCAGGTCTTCTAGGACAGTCAGTATGCTCTGAACTGCCAAACCAACTCTCCAGCCTCTGAAATGCAAACTTGGCATTGGCAGGGGGGTGAGGTTGACTGTCTTACCCTCCCACTTGCTCAACTCTGCCAGCAAGCCTCTGTTACTAACCCAGCGGGCACTGAACACCCTTTTCCTTGCATAGGAACTATAGGACAAGCATGATTAAGGGGTGGGGTTGGGAGGGCTGGATGGGGGGAGCTTATGAGAAGGGACAACTTAACACTGGTGTCCTTAGAAATACTGCTATGGTAAAAATAAAACAGCACAGGTCCCTGAGGGGCCAGCAGCAGAAACACTGCAGGTCTCCGAGTGGCGACAGTGGGCAGTGGGTCCCGAGACAATGGCGGGCCACGAAGGCAGCCAGTCCCTGGCATGGGGCTCCTGAGTGGCCCAAGGGGCACGAGGCACAGTGAGTCCCAGGCAGGGAGCCACGTGGCAGGTGAGAGACCCAGACGGATAGGCATGCCATGCAGAGTGAGGTTGGATATTTATTTAGTGGGTTATAGAGGGGAAAGGGGGAAGGGAAGAAGGGAGAAGAACAGAGAGAGGCAGAGAGAGAAAGAGAAAGAGAGATGGAGGGGGGAAGGGGAGAAGTGGGGAGAAGGGAGAGAGGCAGAAGCTGCCTCTTAGGAAGATGCTCGAAGGAAGATCTGCCAGCCTCAGCCTCACCCGGGTGGGGGGGATGGGCGGGGCTTGTCTCTTAAAGGGACAGGACAGACCATTACAAATACTATATGGAAGGAAACCCACTGCCGTAGAAGCTTCCTAAATATATACACACACAGATATAGAAGGGGTTGAAGTTGTCCCCTATGACAGAGTGGCTTCTATTTTAGACAGCACAGACTATCCAGCAACAGACCCAGTGCCTGCTATCAGGACTTTGGGCTTTGCAGCAAATGTCCGGAGCTGCTGAGCGATCTTGCAGACCCTATTTTGACCCTCCTTGCTGCTTCCCGAAATGGCTGTCCAATCCTCCTCCCCTCTGCTATGCACTCTTCCTTCATATCATGTCTGCTGCTCTCCATCTTTTTGGTGTAGTCCTTCTACAGACATGAGGTGGCACTCATTGTGACTGTGATTTTGATTTGCATTAACCTAACAGTCAGTAGGGACAAACACTCTTTCTGGCTATTGCTAAGTCACTACTTGGGGAGACATATAGGTGGTTTCTGGTTTTTCAAAATTCAAAACAGTACCATGGTAAATATCGCAGTGTGGAGCGTTGTATTTTTGTCCAGTGAGTTCTTTAACACAATGGCTCTCAGCATGTGTTATGAAAACTCTGGAGAAGTCTCTGCAGGAGTCAAGAATCAGATATCCTGCCCCTCCTGGATGCAGCAACCCCAGCTTCCCTCCCTCTGTCCTAATAGAGGGATTCAGTCTAAGGACATCTGGACATCTGGGGCTTTAGGACATAACCAAAGAATATGCACACTTAGAGATTTGGTCCACACTAGCTGTGATGTATTAGTCGTCAACTTGACAAACTCTGTACCTGCCTGGGAGATGAGCATCTGGCCATTCCTTAGGGGATTGTCTTGACTGTGTTCTCTGAGATTAGAGGACTTGCTCATTGTGGGCAGCGCCATCCCCTAGCCAGCAACCAGGACTGCACTCAACAGCAGGTCATGGATGTGACCTGACCAGCTGCTTCTAGCTAGGCTTCAGCTCGTCTTCCCCGCCGTAACAGACTGTGTCTGTGAATTGTGAGCCGGAACAGACCGCTTCTCCCTTAAGTCGCTTTTGTTGATATGTTATTACAGCAACAGGCAGCTAAGAAACTACCGGAGCCAGGCGTGGTGACGCATGCGGAGCCAAGCGTGGTGGCGCATGCCCGTGATGCCGGCATCTGCAGAGCCAGGCGTGGTGGCATATGCCCGTGATGCCAGCATTTGCAGATCCAGGTGTGACAGCACATGCCTGTAATCCTGGATCTGGGAAGTAGAGGCCAGACGATCAAAACCCAGTCTCAATACTAAAAACTAAAAATTAAACAAACATAAAAAATAAAAAATAAAAATAAACAAACAAACAAATAAACAATAGATAACAAAAGACTTGAAACCTTCCCAAATGGCAGCCTCTGCGTGAGTACAGTAATCCACACTCCTATTAACAGTGTGTGAGCTGGAAATCAATTGTAACACTTCTCAAATGTACCATTGAAAGGGATGAATATTATTCCATCCCTCTCCTCTTCCTCCTCCTCCTTCAACTAGAAACTGTATTAATTTCCCATTACAGACTATACAGACTTCCACAAAGTTTGGGTCTTAAAACACCACAAAATTATTATCTTTACAGTCCAAGAAGTCAGAAGCTTAAAATGGTCTCAGAGGCACATAGTCCTGGACTCCTGAAGATCTGGAGAGCCTGTTCCTTCCTTCCTTGCCTCCTGCCTTCCTCGACATGCCTTTTATGAATGGCCTCTGTCTCCTTTGCTCCTGTTTCTGTTGTGGGTTTTCAGTTGTTTTCATATGTTTAGATATTTTGGAGTTATGGAACATGCTTTTTGCTATGTGATGCTGCTAATGGTTTTTCCATGGTTCTGGTTTTTAAGTTTCTTTGGCTGTGTATTATATTAATCTGGTCTAGTTGCCATAACAAAATGCCAAGGGCCAGGTGGCTTAAACATCAGGAAACCATTTCTTTGCAGCTGTGCAGTCCAGAAGTCTGCCTTGAGGGCGCCGGGATTGTCATCAGCGTGCCGGGGCCGCCGTCAGGGTGCAGAGGCCGCAGTCAGGGGACCGGGGTCATAGGTTTCCAGTAAGCTTTCCCTTCTTGCCTTGCAGACTGCTCAGGACTGTGTTCTCACATGGTGGGGACAGAGAGAGAGCTCTCTGTCTTGTTGTAGGATGTTAATCCTGTCATGAGGTCCTAATGACTGCTTCCAGAGTCCCATCTTTAATACCATCCTTTTTGGGGGTAGAGTTTTATATGATAATTTAGGGCTCTCAAGTATCCAGTCCATAAAGGGTGGGAAGACTGGATTTTCATGTGGTCGAATCTATTTATCTTTGTATTTCTCCTTTCAGCTAGACCTTTCCAGACAGGGCTCAACCACCCTGTTCAGCAGACAGGAAGCACAGGGAGGCAGGTCTGTGAAGGGGTCTGGGACAGGGCTGGGAGACAGGGACAAAGGGATGGATCCAGCACACCTGGGTCAGGGGAGAGGAGGGCAGTGGCTGGGGACTTGCATCTATGGGGTGGGGTTTCCAAACTCACCCCAGTCACATCCAGTTGTTCCTGCTCCCCTCCCCAGGCAGGAGTAAGCCTTGTAGGCCACCTCCTTCCTCCACCAGGAACAGTCTTGCCTCACCCGCCCCCCCCACTCCCCGCCCCACTGTTTCTAATATTTTGGTGAATGTATTCTGTCTCTGGCCCCACCTGACACCCTCTCTTCCTTGTGCTGGCCTCAGCTGGCTGACATTATAGGCTGGGATCAGCCTACTCCCCGAGGAAATGGGCAGTTCTTCTGGGATGGCTTCCAAGACCAGCTGACCTAGATTCTAAGCGGTTGCCATGACCATGGACTAGACCACTGTCCCTTGGGAGCCTCAGGATTTCCTTGTAAATGATTATGACTGAGGTCACTTCACATCCAAGCTGGGCTGAGCCACCACAGGTAGGGCACTGGCTTTTGGTTGAGTTGTTACAGGTACCTGTGCTGACCCTGTGTCGAGCCCCCAACATGGTGGAAATCGGTAGGTGACATGGGTGGAGAGGGCATTCTGGGATGGGAGGATGAGAAGACACTCAGCTTTCTCCCGGGAGACACTGCCCAGCTGTGTCCCGTGTCTGGGTCCCAAGCCCACCTAATTCCCTCATTTCTGCTGGTAGTGTCTCTGAGAGGGATGACTGATGCAGGCACTGCCCTTCTGGGGGCGTTCCATGTGGCCTTTCGATCCCATCTAGAGTCCCGATCGCGTCTCTGATTTCCTTACCCCCGCCCCCCCCAAGCCCTAGTGTGGGTCTCCGCCACTTCATGCCATACCATTGCCATCCCCTGCTGAGGGGTTCTGTCCGCCAGTGTCCCAAGATACGCCAAGCCAGTGCACTGGTGAGATTGTCCTGCTCCTGGTCCCCATCCGCTGGCAGCTTGGTCGGTCCCCTACCCTTATCCCATGCTCTCTTAGCTCTTCGTCCTCCTTCTGCCCAGGCCTAGGCCGAATGGCCTGAAACCACCTCTAGTTTTGTGTAGTGGGACACAGAAAAACACACGAAAACAAGTCAAAGCCACATGCAGTTTCCACATGGAGGTCAGAGTCCGTTTCATCACCCCCGTGCAGGCTTTATTTCTACCCATTTTTCCTCTGTGTGGGAGTGACCTAGTTGGCGTCATCTTAGGCCAGGGCTCCTCCCACTTGCCCTTGAGGGACTTAACTGCAGGTGCGCCCCACCTCTCTCCTCTGCAGCACTTGTAACACAATCCAAAATCTGCCCACAGCACATGATGCCCTTAGAGTCTGAACGCGTTTCTCCAGTTTCTGAGGGCGCCATTGATGCTATCCCCTGCGCCCGATGCGTACATCCCTCACAGAGCAACTTGGAAGCTGCTGTTCCCTTTGCCTGGGATATTTGTGCCTGACTGTTTCTCTCTTTTAGGGTTCATAAGCTCATAGATGTGAACACTTGGTCACCAGGGAGTGGCGCTATTTGAAAGGATTGGAAAGTGTGACCCTGTTGGAGGAGGTGTGTTACTGGAGGTTGGCTGTGAGGTTCCAAAAACCCATGTCAAGCCCAGAGTCTTCCTCCCAGGGTGTAGCTCTATTCTGCGGGTTGGACACTATGTCTGCCAGTGTGCTGCCCTGCCACGATGATGTTGATAATGTATTTATTAATCCTCTGAAGGGAGACACCCCAATCAAATGTTTGCTTTTATAAATGTTACCTGGTCACAGTGTCTCTTCACAGCAGGAGAACACAGACTAAGACGCCTCCCAAGACAGCACCCCCTGGGCCCACTGTGTTGAGCCCCCACTCACAGTCCCACCATGTTATTCCACTCTTTCTTCCACGCACCGGTCACAGTGTGCAGCTGTGTTATTTGGTTTGCTTATTGTCTGACTTCCTTGGTAGATGATCAGCCCCAATAGGGCAGCCACTGTATCTGCCTTATTAATTACGATTAATCACAAAAAATTCCCTTTTGAGTCTCTCCAGACTTCTAATACAACATCTGCAGGGGCTGGTCAGATGATTCAGTGGTTAAGGCAGAAGTCCTGATAACCAAGAACTAGTAAGAGTCGGGTGGGCGTGGCAGCACTCCCAGAATTCCCCTGAGAAGGCAAACAGGGACTTCCTGGAGTTAGCTGGCTAGCAGTACCACCTACCCAACAGATGAGTTCTGTGTCAAAGGAGACATCATAGAGGGGGATTCCTAGTGCCAGCCTAGGGTCTGGCTGCACACATGCACACTGGTACCTGCACACACACGTCCACCCCCCCCACACGCACACACACACATGCACATACATATGCCCACCCCCACACATACACACACATGCACACGAACACACACACACACATGCATGCACACACGCATGCACACACAGGCACACACATACATCCACCCCACACATGTACACTCACGCACACACAGACACACATGCACGCACACACGCATGAGCACACACACACACACAACACTTTGTGATGTGCTATGCAAGTCTTGTCCTTTGTACCTGAGGGCTGCTCTTCACGCTACAGTAAGCGTGTCTGTGGCAGCAGTTTCTGCTCCTCCGCCTGTCTTATCCTGATACTGTATATATTTGTTTCATTTTATATTCAGATTTTAGTCATTTTAGCATCTAATTAGTGATCAGTTATGAATCTTTTGTTCACTTAAAATATTTGGCTACTATTTTATTCAGTTTCTAATAGACTCTAAGCGTTTCAGCCTCTGGGGCCCTGGCTTTACACCTGTTGGAACATCTGCCTATGGCAGCTCATCTGACTCCCTTCTCTTTCTGCACTGGTTAGAAAACCAAAACCATTTCTTTGCCTGTCTGGAAAAGCCATTCATTCCATACAAACCAACAGCCAAAGCCAACTGTTGTTGTTGTTGTTGTTAAAGGGAACGGCGACTTTTCTTCACATTTTGGTCTGCTTGGCTTTCCAGGTACAGCGGTTTATAACAGACAGATCTCGATCCCGCATTCCTCTGAAGACTAAAGTTATTTCATCCTTTGAGGAAGTGGAGGAGAGATCCTGTCCATGGGAAAAATAAACATGAAAAACTCGCCCTTCATTTATTGGGACCACTAAGTGCTAGCACGAAGCCTGTCCCAGATGCCTGTGTCCAGCAGCAAAGACGTAGGACAGGGTCTTAAGCCACAGGAGGGCCAGTTCTGACGCTGTGACTCAGACACAGTGATTAGCAGCTGTGCACGATGCAGGCATGCCACACACATACACAGCTCCCTCATAATGCAGAGCGACCCCGTCTTACCCCAAAACATCACCTGTTACCAGGGCTGCGTTTGATCCCTAGGACCTGCGTGGTGGAAAGGGAAAAAACAGCTTCTACAAGGGGTCCTCTAGCCTCCATGTGAATGCCATGCCATGTTCACACCACCCCATACATGCAATACTTTTAAGTTTGTTTTAAAAAGTGTGCGTGGCAATAAAACAAATAATTATAATGCAAATACTTTCAAAATGCAAGGCAAATGTGTTAATATAAAATGCCTATGACATATATACATTTTGTGAGAGCCATTCTACCAGGGTACAGTTTGCTTTATGCTAAGAACTGAACCTACAGCTTCGTGGGCACAGGCACACTTTATCTTTAAAGCTACAGCCCGGCTTGTCAGAGCTGAAAAACAGCAGTTTCCAGTCCACAAATGTGCTACACATCACAAGTGTGATCGCATTTGTGCCCAGAATTTGTGTTCACCTCTGAGTGTTCAAAACTCCTAACTGATACATCAGTGGTGGTGAGACCCAGACTCGCTTCCGATTTTGTTTGGCTGAAATTCTCTGTGTCCTGACAGGCAGGTGAATCTGCACCCTGCTTCTGTGAGGGACACTTCTCAGCAGTCACGCTACCAAGCAAAAGAGAAATGCAGTGCCGTGAGGAGCAATAGCCCTTCAGGGATTTAATCTCTGGCACAAACCAGATGACTTCTGTGAAATGCAGGGAAGGTCTGGGGACCTTTTAAAGGACTGGAGGTGGAGGCATAGGTTTGAATGCTGTCACAGCTATTGCTGAGACTTACTGGCCTTTGCACAATTGTTGTTGTTGTTGGTGGTGGTGGTTGTGGTATGTGTGTGTGTGTATGTGGTTTTGTTTGTTTGATTGGTTTAATTTTGACACAGGGCCTCTCTGCATAGCTCTGGCTGTCCTGGAACTCACTATGTAGACCAGGTTGGTCTTAAACTCACAGAGAACTACCTGCCTCTGCCTTCTGAGTGCTGAAATTGAAGGTGTGCACCACCATACCCGGCCTCACAGCTGTGTTTCAATCCACACATCAGGGAGAGAGAAGAGGGGAGAGAAAATTCCCTGGTCAGTGGACTCTTCCAAGGCAGACTGGGACGGAAGCCCCTGCCTGGGAGTCCTGCTGTAGATCCAAAAATCCCTCAAATAATAACCAAGGGTTCTGTGACCACAGCTTCCTCACCCATGAGGCCCCTTACCTATGTGGGCACAGCCGCCTTACTTGTGTGGGCACAGCTGCCTTACTTGTGTGGGCACAGCCGCCTCCCCTGTGTGGGCACAGCCGCCTCCCCTGTGTGGGAACAGCCCCCTCCCCTGTGTGGGCACAGCCCCCTCCCCTGTGTGGGCACAGCGGCCTCCCCTGTGTGGCCCCTCCCCTGTGTGGCCCCTCAACTGTGTGGGCACAGCTACCCTCACCTCACTGCTAGCTCTGGCACTGAATGTCACCCAAGTTAAAACTGAGACTGTAGCTATTCTGTGAGAGGGAGATTGGGAAAAAAAAAAACAAAAAAACAAAACCAGAGGAGACTTGGGAAATTGATGTTAATTTTAAAAACAAAAATAACCAAGTCACTTATTCATACAAGAACAACGAAAGCTGAGTAGGAATGAAGTATACTCCATGACTGTCAATAACATTTACACACACACACACACACACACATGCACACGCGCGCGCGCACACACACACACACACACAGCCTGGGACCTTGAAGCTTTTCCTCAGCAGCTGCCGTGATACTAAACTCTTGGCCAGTAGAGGGCACTGCAGGGACACTAAGGAGCAGGGCGTTCTTCTGATTGGGGCGTCCTTCCAGATTGCAACGTCTTTTGCGCATACTGTTTGGAGATCCGACAGTGAGGGTAGGAAAAGTGGGGTTATCCCCTCCAGTCTGCAGCACAGAGTCAGTTCTATAGAGTTCCCTCAGCATGCCAGCGCAGGCTTCTCTAGAGGCGACCTTGCCAGTCTCTCCTGGCCACTCACCTGGACCCCAGAGCAGTCCCACAAAACCAGTCTGAGGCAGGGGGACCCTCTCTTAGCCTCTAGGAGATTTTCTGGAGTTCTCCTTTGCTTACGACACCGCCGCAGGATCTCCAAGAGTCCCGCGTGGCAATTCTTTGTAGTAAACCTTGCCTCTTCAAGTACCTGGTGGATTTGGTTCCCAGCAATGAATTATTGTCTAACCCCAACGGATGGAGTTGATCTGACGCAAATGAGGGCACGTAAAAAGAAAAGATACCTTTTCTTAAGATTGTGGGTTCATATCTGCCTCCCTAAGAAAATACATTAACAAGGGTGATTAAAAAAAAAACATGAAGTTACTTAACGTACGTTCTGTTCTGTGTAATATGAGGCCACCCAGTGACAGAGACCTAGAAAGACAAAGAAAGCTGTACCTATTTATGCTTGAGTTTAATGAGGACCAGGCTGAAAGTAGGTTCAGTCCTGTATTGGAGAGCCGTCCACTGTTAGTGTCGCACCGGAGTTGCAATCAAGGTGTGTCCTGCGTGCCTTCCCCTCGGCCACTGAGAATGAATAGGAATAAACAGAACGTAGGTAGTGGGCTTCAGAGGAAACTGAAGATGGTGTTACTCTAACACAGTCATGAAAAGAAGCATGTGACTGTCCCGTCTCTCTGGCGCTTGCTGTCCTTATCTCTAACGTGAGGACACTTGTTTTTCTATGCGCTTGAGATCATCTGTAACTAGGAGGGTTACATGCCTGATCAGTACTAGATTTTGCTATCTTTATCGTATTTGTTTATTCTATGTGTGTGGGGGTGTTTTGCCTACGTGTATGTGTGTGTGTGTGCGTGTGTACCATGTGTACCCATGGAAGCCATAAGAGGGTATTAGATCCCCTGGGACTGGAATTACAGATGGTTGCAACCTGCCATGCAGGTGCTGGGATTTGAACCCAGATCCTCTGGAAGAACAGCCATACTGTTAAGCACTGTGCGAGCCTCTACCATTATTTTTGGTGTTTCTCAGGATCTGAAAGCAGAGCCGTGACCTCAGTTAGTCTCAGGGTCAGGCCAGGAACAGAAATGAGGCGAGTGAGCCCACCCGGGCCGTGGCAAAGAAGAGCATGGCCACAGGGCTTGATGGACGGGTCTGTGCCGTGTGGAGATGTCGGTCTCCCCCAGTCACTCTCTTCTGTACTCTTTCTTCAGGCACACTCAGGAGCCCAGTCCCTGTATCTTCTGTCTCTACCTCTGCTAGAGGACCCATGCCATATTCTCTCCCTCGGTCACCTGGCCACCACGGTGTTTGTGTGTGTGTGTGGAAGTCAAAGGACAACCTCAAGACTTAGTTGTCTTCCTCGAACATATGGAATCAAGAATTGAACTCAGGTCATCGTTTGGTGACAAGCCCCTTTATCAGCTGAGCTGTCTTGCAGGCACTCACCAAGGTTTGATCAGGGTTCCTGCAGGCCGAGGTGATAGGTTTGCAATGTACGGTCCGGGTCTCCTTTGTCCCTCTTGGCCCCAGGATCTGAGGTTCTCTATCCCCACTTTCCCTCTTTCCTTAATCCTGGTCCAAAACTCTGCAAGCTCAAAGCTTTACCTGGGGAAAGTGGCTAAGACTCGTTTTTTCACGCTAAAGCGTTAATGGTTTAACAGTTTACTCTTCACAATGGGTGAGGCTACAGCTTCACAGTAAGAGAGGCCGTAGAACGAACTAGTAAAAGGGGATTTAGAGTATTTGGCACCTCCCAGGAATGAATATGTTTACTTCAAAGTCTTCCCTAGCTTTTCTGATCCTACTAACAAAGCAAATCCAAAGTGGGCCTTTGGAGACAGAAGGGGTGGCTGAGCTCCAGGCTTCTGAGGCTTGGAGACCCAGGAGGGTGAGAAGCATGAGGTCTCTCCTGCTGTGGCGTCTGCTGCTAACTTTCATTCAACGCTCTTGCCGTGTCTGGTGTCTAGCAAGTATTTCCGACACACGAGCAAGATGCAGTGTAACCCGGAGAAGAGAACAACCCAACGGCCTCTCAAAGTCACTATTTATAGATAAGAAAGGACGAGCAGCTCTTTGCCCTGAGGTTTCTCCCCCATCTGCTTCACCGACACCTTCAAAACGGCCTTGCAATTGAAGTGTGTGGTCACCAGGTGGTGGGAGCGCGCTGTGGCTGGAACCGTAACCAGGAAGCGACGCTCTCCAGGCACCTTAGCCAGAGCCGGGACTTCCTCTCCATTGCAGCATCAGCCACTGGAGGTGGACGGAGAGGAGTCCGCCCTCGATAAAGAGTCCGTAGTGACCCAGAGCTGCAGTGTGGGCGGATCCCATCTCTCCGTCTCCGTCCGAGAAAGAAAAGTGATTCTGTCTTAATAAAAGGCCCCATGAGTGCCCGCTTTACAAATCTGCATCAATTTATTTTCCTATTTATTTATTACTGTGTGGGTGTGTGCGTGCACACATGTATGTACTGTGTGTTCATGCATGCTTGAGTGTGCTTACCTATGCTTGGTGGTCAGAGGACAACTTGCAGGAGTCAGGAATCCCTCAACTGTGTGGATTCTGGGCACCAAACTCGTGTTTGTTGGGCACCTTTATCCACTTTTCAATAAGCGTGGGTCTGCTCCCTCTCATGTCCTTGTTCCCTTGCAGGAGAAAGCCGTACCCTCTCGGGACATCTCTAGAAAGGAATTAGCATCCGGTTTTCATTTGTTATCACTTGCCTAAGAGCCTGGAACAGTGGTTTTCAACCTGTGGGTCACAACCCCCCTGGGGTTGAATGGCCCTTTCACGGGGATCACCAAGATTCTTGGAAAACACTGATACTTATGATTCGTAACAGTAGCAAAATTAAAGTTATGAAGTAGCAACGAAAATAATGTTATGGTTGGGGTGACCACAACCTGAGGAACTGTATTAAAGGGTCGTAGCATTAGGAAGGTTGAGAACCACTGGCCTACAGGAATCTGGTCAGGGCCGAGCTATGGAAAGATACTGGGGTTCCTACTCTGCCCTCCCTGCTGGGACCACAGGAGTTGGTGCCCTCTGTGCCCCTTCTCACTGCACCCTTCTTCTCTGATCTTCCCGGTCCTTCCAAATACAGCCAATTCTCTATTTGAGGTGATTTTTCCCCCACGATGTTGCCACAAATACTTACTTAGTGAATGCTAAACTCACAGGGTATTGAGCTTGTGGGAATAGGAGTCTGTCACCACAATTTCATCACCTGATCAATACATAGCCTTTGAAGCCCTGATGGCTTATGTCTGTAATTCCAGACTGAGGCAGGAGGATGGCTGTGATTATGTTCAAGAGACAACAATAGCACAATCTTTCTATTTAAAAGCATTTTACTTGGTTACATATTCACAAGGAATAAACTTTTCTGACTTGTGTATCGGGCTATACGCCAGGGCTGGGAACACTGTCCAGCTCTTAGTCCTACGCTCAGCAACAATGTAAACAACCGATCAGCAGCAACAATAACAAAACACGTTTTTAGAAAAACAATGTGGGGGGGGGCACTAAGGAGTCTGAGATGCAGGAGCCTGAGAAACTTGGAGTTGAACAAGCCAGGGGCTCCTCTTGTGGATCTGTAGAAGCCGGAGCAGAGGGGGTCGTGGCTAGGGGTGGGGTTAGCACTTTCCTGCTGGAAACAAGCTAAAGAGGGAAAAGGGTATTTGATTGCAGTTTTATGTGACTCGGGAGCCTTCAGGCCAGACCACCCCCATCGAACTCTTGCGGCTAATGCTGGTACCTGGAGAAGCAGGACAGCCACCTAGAAAAAGATGGACACAAGGAGCCCTGGAATGTGGGGACCAAGCAGGGCCTGCCTGTCCTGGGTCCTCTTGGCTTCTCTGCTGCCACACATCTTTTGCTTCCAGGGTGGGTCAGAATGCTTCTGCAGCCAGGCTCTTAACTCTTTATGGCCAGTTGGGACACAGAAAACTGGGAGAAATGTTCGTGTGATTTTTTGTTTTATAGCTGACCTGGGGGGGGGGTCTCTCTGGCCCACTGTGGGGAGGAGGAGCTGGGCTCTTCCTGCAGCTTGACTCGGGGAAGGGGGAGCAGTGAGAGTCAGAAGGACAGAGAGAAAGCCAACTTCAGAGACCTGTGGTCTGAACCACTGCTTTCTGAGCCGTGGTCACCTCAGCTGAGAACGTGCACATCAGAAGGCTCGGGGTGTCCACCTACTTCAGATGAGTCTGAAAATGGAGTTGCAACTAGGCAAGCAGGCATTTGTAACTCCATAACCTATGAGCAACCGGACCAATGGCACAACCGCTACTTGTGTCTGCATTTCCTTCCCTCTCTTCCCTCACATCTGCTCTCATCCCTGGGAAGTCGGTGGAAAGCACATATTGAAATCTAGGACTACTCTCTAAGTCAGCAAATCTCCAAGGAGGGCTGTAGGATCCTACCCAGGAGGAAACATAAGGTCCACCTTGGAACCAGCTGGCAGGATGGCTTTGTAGAGAAAGACACTTTAGGCCAAGTCTGAAGATGGGAGGCATAGACCCATATGGTTGAAGGGGAGATCCAACTCTTGTGAGCTGTCCTCTGGTCATGCACAATATAAATAAATGGATAGATAGATAGATAGATAGATAGACAGACAGACAGACAGATAGATCATAAGATAGGTAGGTGAGAGATTAGATGGATAGACGACAGATATATAGATAATAGATAGGTAGATAGATAGATGATAGACAGACAGAGACTTGCCTGCACCATCAGCAGCTTTATATGAGGGGATAGGCTGCCTGTCTTCTTTCTCCGGGTCACTGTGTCCTTGGACTTTTTCTGTCAATCTGTTAAAACATGGTGGGTTACTATGAAGTTATAGTGTGCGGAGATAGGCCTCACCTGAGGACTTAGGAAGGCAATTGCTGACATATACAACCAAGAAGGACTGACAGTGGCCGAGGCAGAGGACATCCCTTGTCTGGCTGTGGCTTCACCTCTAGAGGCCGGTGAGGATTTGAGGGCTTATTTTTGTGGAAGGGACCTATTTCCATTTGACTTCCATGAAGACCTATTTGATGGCTTCTTTGAGAACCAAAGGGCAGAAACGGAGGTTGAGGTTTCCCTCTACCTCCTGTGCCTTTCACCTTCTAGAGGTGGATTTCATTCAGTGTGGGTCACTGGGTCACAGGGCATCATTTCATTCTCTTCCGCAACATCTGGCAGCCGTGGGACAGACAACTTCAAATCAATATCAGCTTCAACTTAGTTAATTGGCAGAAAAACCAGTACAAAGAGAATTGAAGCGAACCTTCCAGAAAGAGCCAAAGTTGAAGACGGCCTGTTCCGGTTCTTGGTGAACTGGTAAGACAGTCACTGCTGGACTTGAAGAGCTGGGAATTCAGCACTCACAGTTATTGGGGAGTTAGTAACAGGTGCTATTGGAAGATTAACAGAAACAGTTTGTAAAGGCCTTAAATGAAACTTTCAGTATGACTGCTCCTGAAGAACGTATAAATGGCTCGTTAGTGTGTTCCAGGGCAGCTTATATAGGGATCCTTAACTGATAACCACACCCCAGCCAAACCCACCAGAAACCACTCCTCTGCCATCAGGAACTCCTGAAGGTCTCCTGCTCAGAGCAGCTGCAAGCATAACAAGTTGTTTACAGGAAATTCAGGGTCTGAATCCACAGCCCCCAACACACACGTACCTCTGAGAAATAATCAAGTCTCCATAGAAAGAAATCGAATCTTTCAAAGGCCCCATTTCCCAGCATTGCACCACTGGTCACCAAGCACCAGCACACATGCCCGTGGGGACAAACACATCCAGTCCTTGACCGTTGACTCAACCACCAGCACCTGTCCATCATGGATGATGTCCAGCAGGGGCCTGCCATCCTCCTGCCTCAGCGTCACCATCACCTCGAAGGAGAAGGGCAACCGTGAAGGATGCAGGCTGGACAGAGTGATGCTTGCTTCGTTCTCCATGCCAGCTACTTCCATGGCGACCGCCCTCCCTCTTCTCCAGGTGAGTCTGAATTTGGGGGCTTTTGTGATGACTTTGATCTCTTCTGTGCTGCCCACCACTGCAGTGTGGGAGGAAGGAGAGGATAGAGATCCCTATCCCTACCCGATGAGGTAAAGCCTTCCTGCGCTTTTACCTCCAGAAGGTCCCAGTAGAGAAATCCCAAGTCAAATGTGCACAAATTGCTCTTCTGCAGTGGGCAGTGGCTGCTGATTTTACTACCAATGACAGCAACTGGCATTACCCATCTCCTACCTGTGTGCCAACCTCTAGACTGGGAGCTTGCTACGTTTGTATCTCTTGGTGAATTGTTACAAAAAACTGTGAAACAGACACTAATGCTATCTACACTTTACAGTAGGGCTCAAAAGAACCTGGGTAATTTGCTGGCTTGGGTAGCTAGGTAGTAGAACTGGACTTTACCCAGAGCCCAGGATGCTGCTCTTGTCGCTGCTTGGGAGACCTTCCTCCTGACACCCATTCCCTCCCTTGGGGCTAACCTAGCCGGGATTTACAGCACAGTCCATCTGGGTGTCCTGCCATGCGCATCAGCCAGTGATTTATCCCATCAACCTGAGCGAAGAGAAAAGCCAGGCTCACAGCCCAGAATTGCCCTTCAGAAGGGCAACCAGTGGTCCAGAGCCCTGCCAAGGCGATGTTGTGACAACTACAGATTGTAAGCACCCTGGTCCCCCAGGCCTAGGGGCGCGAGCCTTGATCCCAGCTGCTCAGGAGATGAAGGGAGTCTGGGCTAGTGCAAGTTCAAGGCTGGACTGGACAACTTGGTAAGACCTTGTTTCAAAGTAAAAATTCAGAACAGGTCTGGGAGCATAACAGCTCAGGGATAGCGCCGTTGCTTAGCATGTACAAGTCCCCAGGATCAATCTGTAGTAGCATAAATAAATCACAAATAATACTTTTTTCTTTTTTGATAGCAAAGACATTATTATTCATGACCTGGCCACCAGTCTTAGCACAGCCACTGTGTAGGGCGACAAATCATGCTTTTTAAAGGTGCTGCCGTCACTGAAGACCATGGAGCTGGGCTGGCAGTATGGCTCCGCAGGTAAAGGCATTTGCTGCCTATGTCCAAAGCCCTGAGTTCAGGTCCTAGACCCCACTGCGGACTCCTGAAAGTTGTCCTCTGACCTCCACACACACATCCACAGTCACAATAATAATAATAAGATAAATAAACAGTTTTAAAGGCCACCAAGTCCATCAGCCCATAAAAGAGATAAAAGAGACCCTGACCTGGGGCCTCTGGACATCTATGAGAGCCTTCCCCAGAGTTCCTGCTCTGCAGAGAGAGGCCTCAGATTTGACAGCTAAAGGGAGAAAGCCTAACCCATTCCTTGTCCATCCAGACGTGCAGGAATGGGAGAGGGGAGAAGGAGAGGAGAGAGAGGGGAGGAAGGGAGAGGAGGCAGACTCCTTCCTGGTCTCAAACAAGCTATCTGACATCCCTGATGAGAGCTCGTGGAGACAAGCTCTGTGCTGGAAATGCCATCCAGTGGGAAGTCCTGCCTCTTGCCATTTAGAGCCAACTTCACCCAAAGGTCACCTGCTGTCAAACAGAGTCCAGGTACAGCGCGAGGTGGGCGGGGTTCTGGCAGGCAGATTTCATTCTGGTTTAGCTGGTTTCTGTTTAAGTAAATAAAGTGTGGTAGAGTTCAACCTGGTATCTAAAAGATAATGGATCGTACCCTGCCACCCTGAAGGGACAGAGACAGCAAATAGAATATCAATGGGATAGGGCTAAACTCTTCAAGAAAACAGAGTCAAGAGAGGCACAGGATTGGGGTCAGGCTCAGGCATTTGGCAGGGGCGTGAACTTTGACTTCAGAGGTGAATGGTCTGTTGGCCAAGCTTCCAGGACCCAGGCTGGGCTCCTTGACTAAGCAAGAGTAAGACACATTCTCAGATGGCAAGCATGTGGCCCCAGGGCTCCGTGTCTTAGCTGCAAACAGCAGAAGGTGCCATTCTGATCAAGACAAAGGAAGTGCAGAGCAAGGCCACACAGGGCAGGAAGGGGCCACCCCAGGACAGGAGGACCAGAATGGGAATGGCTCTGGAGGTGCAGAGGGCGGAGCAAAGCCAACAGAAGTTGTGTTGCTGTTGGGGTTTGTCTTTAGTAGGTCAGGCTGCTGGAACAAACTGGCTTTAGCTGGATGACTTACAAGCAATCCTTTATTGCTCACAGTTGGGAAGGCTGGAAGTTGGAGATCAAGGTGTCAACAGAGTCAGTCACACTGAAGTCCTGCCCCTCATATACGTACTGTGTCTGCGCTCAGAGGAGGGTAAAGACCGTCCCTTTTTCCTCTTTTAGACAGGCACCAATTCACAGTCATGAGGGCCTGATACCTCTGAAGGCCCATCTCTTATTACTACCACATTGGAGATTAAGATCCAGCATTCGAGTTTAGGGGAACACAAGCATCCAGGCCATATCAGGGTCCTTGTGTAGCATGATTGGAATCCTGATTCCCACAGGTGATAGGGATCAAATATTTAGAAAAGTAACACATGCACACAAACTCTTACAATGAATACACAAGTCAGGAAGAAAATGAGAAAAGAATAATACAGCTATCAAGGAATGGAGACAGTGCCTGAGGTACTGAGAGACAGACCCACAGAGAAGTCTGGAACCGAAAGACAGACCCATGGAGAAGTCTGGAACCGAGAGACAGACTCGCAGAGAAGTCCGGTACTGAGAGACAGACCCACGGAGAAATCTGGAACTGAGAGACAGACCCATGGAGAAGTCTGGGAAGCCAGAGGGCCAGAGTCGGGATGCACAGAAGCCAGTGACCATCAACAATGAGATGGACTCCAATGAGCAAGCAGCGGAGCTCCAGCGTGTTGTAGGGGGTTTGCAGTCTAAGGAGAAAGGCATATGACTGGGGGCGGGGACTCCGGGTCTACATATCCCATCACCTCATCCCATACTGAAATGCCTTAAAAACCCAACAAGATCGATCTTTGTAAAGCTGGTAGTCAAACCAACCAGTCAAACGAAGAACCAACAATAAAAAGAGCCAACCGCACAAATATGAGAAAACAATGGTCACCATTGTTTTTCTTTCTGCGTAGCTGTTTTAAGTCCATCACCTTAAAACAAAAAAAAAGCACAAAAAGTGAAATACGGTAGGGAACTTATTGATTTCATAGTTCTTAACACTTCCCAGTTAAAAATAATCCTTGAAACTCACCGACACATTTTATTCTGTTTTTTTTAAAAAGCAAAGCATATTAAATGCTTTATTTTACATTTAAAATTATTAATTTTAAAAGAATGTCTTTGTTACATTTTTCACTAGCAAAGATAGAGTGGGTATATGTCAGACAGCCATGACCCCATCATGATGATAAGCTTTTGAAAAATCTTTTTGGCCTATTACCCTGTTTGGTTATGAAAACTGAACAAAACATCAAGTGGCTTCAGAATTCAGAAAGAGCTAGGCTGGTCCTCTGGGCTGTTTTTGGAGAGAAGGAATAGGATAGGAATTTTCTGGATTTTGTCCAGGTCAGATCCAGTTCAAGATTCAAAGAGGACAACGTTGTTATTTGAGTTCAGTTTCAATTCATATTATGGCATCAGTTTCCAGCTCCGGCTTCAGCTCCACTCCCTGCTGAGGGTTGAGAATGCCATTGAGCAGAAGAGATGCCAGGGCAGGTATTTTTAAAAACACAATAACATAACTCATTTATTAAAGTGAGCTCTCTCGGCTACACAGAACTCTAAAGTCCTAGGGGACTCCACCAGCCCAGAGCTCCTCAGTCCTGGGACAGGAGCCTTAAGAAGCTCACTCTCCACTCAAGGGGGCTCTTGTCTATGGCTTGGCCAGCCTTGAGGCAAGCTTCCGGTTGCGGAAGTGAATTTAATCCTCCACCAGAGAAAGGCTGCTTCCTGCTCCTCATCCATTCTCACAGACCCTGATACCCTCAGTGTGGGAGGGAAACTGAGTCACGGGTGGTTGACGACAAGATGGATCAGGAGAGCAGCTGTGAGAATCTTCTCCCTCCCTCTCCTGTCCTATGTGTTAATGTATTCACCGCCACTTTACTGAGTGGGAACTTGGGGCTGCTGGCTGCCCACACGGGTGCAGTGGCTCCCAAGCTGTGAGCCTCTAATACGATTCTTGTG
Organism: Chionomys nivalis; assembly: GCF_950005125.1. NCBI lineage: Eukaryota > Metazoa > Chordata > Mammalia > Rodentia > Cricetidae > Chionomys > Chionomys nivalis. Next base: position 3,326,319 of record NC_080102.1, on the reverse strand, counting down.
GTAACCCCAGCCATCAAATTGTTTTTGTTGTTCCTTTATAACTGTAAATTTGCTACTGTCATGAACTATAATGCAAATATTTGTGTTTTCCAAAGATCTTAGGCGACTCCTGGGAAAGGGCCATCCATCCGCCCCAAAGGCGTTGTTGAGAACTACAGGTTGAGAACCGCTGCTGGCGCTGTTTGTGTCTCATTCCCGACCACCTGGCTTTCTTCAGGCAGGAAACCAAAACCCTGCTCCAAGTGACAACCTCTCAAGCAGCCACCACCCACACATACGCTCATATTTTTAAAAAGCAACTGAAGACACGAGCTGAAAAGTGTCTAAGAAGAAAGGGAAGAGTGTTACATTATTGGACTGCATTCCCTCAGGAGATCTATGCCCTGTCGGAACAGGGATGTAGCGCAGTTGGTAGAGCGCTGGCCTAAAGTATTCTGAAGCCTTGCACAAACTGGGCGTGGAGGCATAGGACTGCTATCCCAGAACTCCCGTGGGAAGAGGTGGGTGGGTCAGAAGTTCAAGGTCATTCTTTGCCAAGGCAAAGGAGTTTAAAGCTGGGCTGGGACGCATTGAGACCCGTCTCAAAACAAAACAATAGCAACAAAATCCCAAACACCAAAAATAGTCTTTTTTTGATTATAGAGCAAATTGGCGTTGGTGCAATAGCACTTTTTCCACTCAGCAGCTGGGGTATCTCTCGGCGATCCTATGCTGTGCCTCTCAGTCTTTACACATATTCATCTTTATCTCCTGTTTCTGAGAATAGCCATGTCCAAATGTGTCGGTGGTTTTGTGACTTCCTGATGCTTTTTAATTTTTCTTATTAATTTAGCAACTTTTAATACTTTTTTCATTTTTGTTCCCTAGCGTCTCTATCTGCAGTGATATAATTTAGCAATAATGAGAGTTGATCTCTCTCAGCCTTGAGGATCCTGCATTCTTGCCCCTATTTTATCGGCTCACGACACTGACAGAGAACAGAAGTTCTGGCGACCCTGAGGTCTTCCCATCTTGTGGTAATGCCCTTTACAACAATAAGTTCGGGTGTTTGCTGAGTGCCCCCAAGGTCACTTCTGTCTTTAGTCTGCTAAGGGCTATTAAAAGTAGTATGAATTGAATTTAATCAAACCCCTCCCAGCACCACTGAAACGCACCGATGGCTTTTCCTCTGTTTGTCTAGGTGGGTACTGAACTACATGAATAGGTTTCCTGGTGTGAGTTGCTTTTGAAGATCCAAAATGAATCCTACTGGGTCATAAGGCACCATTTGAAATATTTTATCTAGTATCTTTTCATCCATGCTCATAAGATTAGAAACCTTAATTTTTACAGTTCTAAATGCCAACACAAGACATTTGGGTTTATTTGATGAGGAACGGTGGGGAACAACCAAGTTTTGATTGACAGCTCACTACCTGGAAGATCTCATCATGGCTAAAGACAGGAACTCCTGTGATTTTCAGGGGCCTCTTCTTGTTCAACTTTGCTGAATGATTTTTTTTTTTTGTCTCTGTCCTGTTCTAGACAGTGTGTTTAATGACTCTTGGAGAGATATAGTCACAGAATCTTTCCTTTTCTCTTAATTGAAAATCCATCTATTTTGGGTAACCAGTGTTTCTTTTTCTGCCTGCACGCCATTGTGTTTTTGTACAGAGTGGTTTGCCAAGAAGGGGCGTGGAGCGATTCAAATAACCACTGTACTAGGAAAGAAGATTGTCCCCTAGGCCTCCTCCAGTGACACTTAGCAGTAGGCAAGCAGGCAGGCTAAGTATATCTGCAGAAATCTCCAGACACGTTTGGGCGGTCTGCTCTGTTGTTAAACCATGTCAGTGCCGTGTCCTGTCCTTTTCTGTTCCGAGAACAGTATCGCTCTATGAAGTGGACCCCTAAATCCCATCTAATGTGCTGAATGTCCAAAACAGGCTATCTCAAATAGGGCAGCGGGGAGACTGGGGAGAGACTAGGCTGATAATGTACTTAACGTACAAGCATTAGGACCTGAGTTCAATCTCAGCGTCCACTGAAAACCCAGGCATGGTGGCCTGGGCTTGTAATGCTGGTCCTGGAGAAGCAGGGACGGGCAGATCCTCAGATACAATGGAGAGACTTGTCTCAAGAAACAAAGTGGACAGGAGGCTGAGAGAGGGCCATGAGGCTGACTTTGAGCCTACACACACGTCAAGTCCCTTATGGGGGAGGGAAGACCAAGTGACAAAGGTCAATGGGAAACTGTCCCCGCAGCTGGAGTTTAGTGATGACCAACCTCAGAAGGCTGGACGTGTAAGACATTCATTTCTCAGGCCCATTTTCCGCAACTACGCTGACCTGTCCCAAGACCCTGAATGTTGTGTGTAGCATTCCTGTCAATCACCTTGACTCCAAAAGGTGTGTTGTAGCATCTGTACACAGGGTGACCTGAAAGATGATTGCCCTGTTAAGAAGCCAAGCCTCGCTTCAGAATCTGCCATCAAAGGCTCTTGGGGCTCCCCACCAAGCCTTGAGGAGCTTCTCCCCAATTTTTATTGGAGTAGCACTGAGAAGCCAGCAGCTGCCCATCAACAATGAGTCAGGGAGGAAGCCAGCGCCTGGGCTCTTCATTAGCACGGCACCAGAATGGTGGCCCTGAGAACCCTTCCTTGGGGACCAATGTCACATCCCCCCACCCCTGCCTCAGGGGATGATGGCTCTGCCGCCTGCTGCTCAGGCTTGTAGCTACCTTCCAAATGAAGACCTCGGGGGTCCCCGCCACCCCTCTTTACTCCACTAAGGCGGCTGAATGGGACCCCACCTTTTCTTCATGGGTCATACAGTTTCAGTTGATAAGTTTACAAGACGTATTCTATTTTTAATGGACATGTATCCATTCTTAAATGATGTTTAAACAGATTTGTTTTTGCCTCTTTTCCAGCTGCCGTCTCTGTTATCTGACCCTTGCTCCATGCTCCCTTTTCAAACGTTCAGGCTTTCTTCTGACTGTGGCCTGAAAACTCGGATGGCTGGATCTTGGTATGGCGGTGTGTAAGCTGAGTTAGGGCCGAGGGTTCCCACCCTCCCCTCCTCCGTGGCCTCGCCTTAGCTGGCAATAGTTAAGTGCTTGGTTCTTATCAACACTACTCTAGCTCTACAGAGGTTTTTTTTCCTGAATATTCAGGTGCCTGCAGCTAACTGAGGAGTCCCTCTGTGTGCTGGCAAACAGAACTTTTCTAGGTTGGAGCAAAGCCTTTCTGTCTTTTATTTGATGCCATCTTTTAGGATATTGGAGAAAATAACTCCAGCTTCGACTCTGAGCTCGGAGCACTTCCGGGGGAGGACACACAAAGCTGGTATTATTTGTCTCGTCAAATGCTCTCATTTTTCGCTAACCTCTGGGCATATTCACAGATATTTTTAAAGAATGCTTTCATGGATTCCTATCTACACCGGAGAACTGGAAACCAAGCCTGCTTTCCTGCTCACCTGCCTTGTAAAGGCATCTGTCCAGTTTATATTCAAAACGGGAAGAGAAAACAAAAGCCGCTTGGCCACAGGAGCGACTGTTCCAGGCTCGAAAGTCATGGTGACGTTTGATGGAATTGGAAACCCTTCTATTTTCTTCAAAGCATCTTTCCTTTGTAGAACTCTAAGGACTGTGAGGGTGTTATAACTGCAGGACAGCCTAACGGAGGGATGGGGCAGTCAGTGTTTCCAGTTCCCCAGTCAGAGGAGCATAAAGGCTCCAGCGCAAGAACTGGTGGTCACGTGGGAAGATAAGGAGTGGGGTCACCAATGCCAGCCTTCAGGGGAGAACACAGGGCCAGGTCACACACTAGGGTAGAAGACGGGAGGAAAATGGAACAGAGTCCTCAGGTATTCCTGAAGTCATCTGGCTAATCTCCTGTCCAGAGACGCAGTTCCTCCTTTCTGGGGTAACACTCGAAGCCTGGAAGCAGTGTTTACACAACAGAAACGCCATGAATAAGCTACACATTTCCAGGAAGTCTGTGTGGTCAAGCCTAAACCGGGAGAGAGCCCGGCTCTGTTGCCACCTGTGACTCAAACTCTGGCTTCACCTGTCACACGGAGGAGGGTGGGGTTGTTTGTTTTGTAAAATTCCTGAAACTTTTTATGGAGACATTCTCCCAAAGGAGCATGTTTACCCCCAGCCATTAGCTGCAGGGTTGCTATAATAGGGTGCCACACAATGCGCCCCCGTGTCTGAGCTCTGTGTCCTGGCACCCAGTTACCGAGCTTCGGGCAAGGGGGCTGGAGGTTAAAATACACAGACACACACAGACAGAGACAGCAACACGGGTCATCCTTGAATTCCCCAAGAATGCCCCCTTTATTGTGTTCAGGGGCAGATTATATAGAGATAGCCACGCCCCAGCCAAACCCACCAGAAACCACTCTCCTGCCATCAGGAACTCCTGAAGGTCTCGTGCTCAGAGCAGCTGTAGGCACTCAGATCAGGGGATTACAAGAAATTCAGGATCTGGGGTCTCACTGCTCCCAACAGGGTCACCATGTCATACAGCTGCTTACATGGTAAACAAGACGGTTGAGGTGTGACAGCTCATCGCCTCTGTCAGCTTGACTGGGCAGAGGACCCCCTAGAAGGCATTCTGCCGTACATGTCTGTGACATGTTTCCAGAGAGGTCTAAAGGAACGTGGGTGGCACCACCCTGTAAGCTGGGGTGCCTGGCTGAATAACAAAGAGGAAAGGAGAGAGCAGGTTGAGTAGCATCAGTCTTCCTGTCTTGCTGCTTGACTGTGGATGCAGTGTGCCAAGCACCCCGCATTCCGGCTGCCATGACTGTATTCCTCAAGCTCTGAGCAAAACTAAATCCTTCCTTCCTGAAGTTGCTTTCGTCAGGTAGAAAAGTAATAACACCTAAGGATTAAAAATGGACTAGCAAGTCTTTGCAGGAGATGCGTTTGAGGCTTAACCTTCCAAAGGACCAACTGAGCGTGCTTCATGTGCGTGTGCGCATGCTCACTTGCCCGCTCTCTGCCCCATGTGAGGCAAAGCCAGTGCTCGATGCCAGTGTGCCTTGCTCTCTCCTCACAGGTGGTACCACTTCACAGGTGTGACCTGCCTATGACAGGGATGCCTAGGAGCGCTCCAGGTGATCTGGGTACTGTTCCAAAATACACTTTCTATGGAGCATATGGGCTCAGGTGGGTTCCCTGTGTGCGCATGCGCACGCTCGTTCTTGCCACATTTCATTCTGCCCTAGGAAGACAAAAACTGATTGATGGCGATGGCACCCGTCCTTAAGCCCAGACTTGGGAGTCTGAGGTGAGAGGTAGCCAGAGCTACTTAGTAAGACCTTGTTCAAACAAACAAAATTAAAATTTAAAAACATAAGTCCCAGCTTAGGAAGGTGTCTGCATGTTATGGATATACTAAGTGGTACCGAGTCCTTGTGAGATGGAACTCTGTTGGACCTGAGAACGGACAACTGATTGACTAATCCACCAAACAAGATTGAAGGTCTGGGTGTGTAACTCGGTGTTAATATACTTGCCTAGCTGTGTGCAGAGCGGAGTCTGATTCCCAACAGCACAAAGACAGAAAATAAGAAGACAGGAGAGGCGCACCCATCAACAGGTCCCTGGAACAATCTGGACGAATGGAGAGAACTGGTTCCTGCATGCTATCCTCTGCCCGCCATACACATGATGTGGTATGTGAGTGTGTGTGTGCATGCACACACACAAATATATATGTGTGTATATACTTTTTTTTTTTTTTAAAGAAGAAAGGAGCTAAAGACAAACTGTCACAGAACCTGAGTTAGTACTGGCTAATAGTGCTGTGTTTCAACTTGTTCTCAAGTCTGGCTGCCTTTACTATTTGCGTAGCCACAGCAGAAACTCCGTGTCCCTCTGAGCTTTGAATGCCCTGGGATGACTTTGCAGTTAGACAACTACAAAACAGAAGACGAAAGTCATCCACACAGAGGAACAAAATTCCAAAATTCCTAGGGCACTTTCCTTGTATTTTCCAAACACCATGGCATGAGGACTCGCTAGACTTTTCTCATCCTCCTCTTCCCTCCATTGTCCCCCGCAAGCCAGACACTCCCTGAGAGCTTACAGTTCTGCTCCCACCAGAACTCGACTCACCAGCCCCCTTAGCGTCTCCTTGCACACCTTTCTGAAGTCTCCAGCAGGAAAGCCCCAAATTAGTTCAGCCAGATGTCAGAGGGCAGAAGAGAGCTGACAGGCCAGGGATGAGTTCTCTTTAGCAGGGGAGGGGAGGTTGAGAATAGATGTCGATTATGATATAATAATTCCTGATATTACCCAGGTGTTTTAGGATGGGAAAGGAAAGCTTACACCTGCTGAGCCACTACCCTCTGACAGGGTAGCTGCCGTGCTCCGCTCCTGTACTCAGCACACAGACCCATGGGGACCTTAGTTCTTTCGCCATGAGAAAATGAGATCTGGGCGGATGAAGCGGACACAAGGACTGATAATCTCGACACGGCCACTGTCACTTCCAAGCCCATGTGCTTCTGGTAGGGCTCACACCGGAAATGAAGAAAGAATACAGGGTAAAAATCTTTATCAAGTGGCTGGCAAGAAGGCCCTGTGGATACAGCCTTGTCACAAAGCATAAGGATGGGATTTTAGATCGCCATTTAGATCGTCATAATCTATGTTTAAAACAAGCAGGGCTTGCAGGCTGGGCGCCAAGCAGACACAGGGGATCCATGAGGCAAGCTGGCTAGCTAGGCTGGCCAGAACCCGTAAGTTCCGGGTTCAGCAAGAACCTGCCTCCATAAATAAATTCATGATCAAAGAAGACAGTCAGAGTCAGCTTTGAGCCTCCGCAGGGCCACATGCACAGGTACTGCTCACACGTGAACTGACAACATATCACAGGATGGAATGTGAGGTAGAACAGAAAGCTGCACACTTCACGGTGACCAGGACATGAGAGAAGGGAGCAAGGGTGTCATTTCAGGTTTTAGAAACCTACACCAGGCCCAAAGTCTTTCTCTTCCTGTTGCCTATAGATTCAACATGTAGAACTCTCCACTATTTCTCCAGCACCATGTCTGTCTGCATGCCACCATGTTTCCTGCCATGATGATAATGGACTATACCTCTGAACTGTAAGCCAGCCCCAGTTAAATGTTTTCCTTTATAAGAGTTGCCACGGTCACAGTGTCTCTTCACAGCAACAGAAGAAGGACTAAGACAAGGGCCCACTCCCCACTAACCTACAACTCCCTCTAGGCTGTTCACTTACTCGTCCAGCTCAAGTGTGTTGAACACTTTCCACATAGAGGATTGGTGCTATCTAGGCCTTGATAAAGAACACTGGGTTCCCCTTTCCTCAAGGGATTAACTTTTGTGGGGGTCATGCTAATGTTAAATTTAACCTCCCCAATACACCATCAGGCAGTGCTACTATCCCCATTTTATAGATGAAGAAACTGACATTTAGTCTGTGGTGCAGATGGTGGGGTTGGGAAGGGGGCAGTTAGTGGGAGATTTAAGAAATGAGGTTTCAATTGGATGGTCAGGAAGACATTCCCTTTGGGTGTTGTGTCTCCATCGCCTGGTGCTGGTCTGAGAAACACAGAGTACCCTTGACAGATAGCATTTGTTCTCCAGCGACCATATGAATATATCCTATGTGAAGAAAAGAAAAGTGCATTCTAGACACAGGGAATGTTGTGTATAGAAATCCAGACATATAAAACGACACTCTAGAAATGTCTGTTACTCTTTAAGCATGCAAGGCAAGAAATAACAGAAGGCAGAGTCCAGGATAAGAACACCCAAGCCTTGGACACCCAGCTAGGAAGGTAGGACTCTGTTCTGTACCAAAGGGGCACAGTTGGCAGCTTTTACAGAGGGGGAGAAGGATCTGGCTTCTGTTTGAGAGCTGTGGCTCCCAGGGAAAGCACAATTTAAAGACTGGCTTCACCAGGAAAGAAAGATGAACAGGGCAGGAATGTCCAGAGAGTTAGTACCAGAAGCTGTGTGGTCCAGATAAAAGAGGAGGCATCAATGGACAAACAGGAGAAAAGGCTCCAAAGCCCCACAGGCAGCACACTTGGCAGTGTTTGAGGGGTGAAATACCTGTGGAGGATGCCCACAGGGGTCATCTAGCTTAGGAGAAGATCAAGAAAGAGATGGATTGATACTGTGGAACAATGGTCTTGTAGCCTTTAAAGATTTGTCACTTGTATTTGTTTAATAAAACACTGATTAGTCAGTAGTCAGGCAGGAAGTATGGGGGGGGGGGCGACCAGAATAGGAGAATTCTGCAAAGAGGAAAGGTTCAGTCTGCAGTCATCAACCAGATGCAGAGGAAGCAAGAGGAGAATCCCTCACTGATATAAGGTACCAAGCCACGAGGCTAACACAGACAAGAATTATGGGTTAATGTAATATGCAAGAGCTAGCTAGAAAGATGCCTAAGCTATTGGCCAAACAGTATTGCAATTAATAGAGTTTCTGTGTGATTATTGGGAATGGGTGGCTGGGAATGAGCCGCCTCCGACTACAGATTGAGCTTGAAGATTGGGAGACAAACAGAGGTCAGAAGTGTAAGCATGTGGGTAAGAAATTCATGGAAACCGGAAGAAGGGCAGCTGGGGGGCCAAGGACACCGGGGATGTGTTGGGGTCTACATCCTGGCAGAGAAGGATGCCCCAGAGGAGGGGGTTGAGTTCTGAGCTCTGGGGCTTCGTGGACAAACACATACAGACTCGAAGGATGGTGTTGGAGTGAAATTTTCTAGTTTGATGTCTTGACTACGGCTCTCTTGGGAACATCTGTGTTCTTAGGAAACTGTTGGTGAACTTTTTAGCCATAAAAGCACCATGATGCCCATAACCGGTTGTCTTTCAGACGGTTCAGAAAAGAACAGATAACAGCTAAAGGAAGGAATAGGAAGGGGTGATATCACTGAAACGCTGAAACAATGGCTAAGAAGTTAAAAGCATTACCTGTTTTTCCAGAGGACCTGGGACAATTCCCAGCACTTGCATGGTGGCATACATCCATCTGTAACTCTAGTTTTAGGGGATCCAACACCCTCTTCTGACCTCCAAGGGCATCAGGCACACATGCGGTATACAGAGATACAGGTAGGCAAAACACTCAGACACATTAAAAAAAATTTTTTTTAATGTTCTAAGAAGTCCCACCAAGGAACAGCCACACAGGTCCATGCACGGGGTAAGACAAAATCCAGTAAAATTCGTGAGTTAGGGAATGAAGGGCTGTGACCTTTAAACTCACAGATCCCTGGGAATATGCCAAGGAAGTTGGGGAATGATTGTTCTAAACCATTGTGCCCAGGAAAGCCCTTGCTGGTTTTAGTGACTTGAGAAAACAGGACGAACAAGACTCACCGCACTAGTATGATTTAAGCAACCATAAAACTTTAGTGAGATTAGCTTGGCAAACAGCTCGTCGCAGATTTTCTCATGGGATTAGGAGAGAGCTGTTTTCACTGAGATCTGCTCTTTTTGGGAGCGGAATTGTCAAGCTAAAATGTATTTTTCTCTTTGAGTTCTGTACACAGGAGGTTGGAGCCAGGTATTCACTGAAAGTCGGCAGTGCTCCTGCGACTTCCCGGTCCTGTTTTCTCATAACCTGAAGAACAAAAGCGTGCTTTTCCTTAGAGCATCGGGGGTGGGAGAGGATTTCACAGGGAGGTGGATCACTGTGGAAAAACAAACTTTTAGAAGGGGACAGATCTGCTTTCTGTTCTATTCTCTCTCCTGGTCCTCAGACGCCACCAAACTGAAGGAGCAGGAGCTGCTGCTCTGCCCCACCGACACCTGGACGCGGTTCAGGATTGCCTTAAAGTGGATGGTACACTTACTAGAAAATTCCTATGTGGACCAAAGTCTGGCATGAGCCTGTCTCCTTCTCCCAGTCATGGAATTCATTATCCAGAACAGGCAGCCAGGAACAGTCAGTTAGCCAGAGCCCGGATCAGCTGGACCCCAGAGATGAACAGCCAAGCAGAGAGTTTCTGTTTTTCTGCCCCTGGAAGCCACTGTCTTGCTGAGTAGCTGGCCAGGTGTCCACATTCTTGGTAACCTAACAAGGCACGGTCAGTTAGTGTCTGTCTGTCTGTCTCTCTCTCTCCCCACACATACACAGAGAGAGCGCCCCTCACTTCTATCATCCTTGATCCCCTCCTTCACTTGGAATAGCCAACTCTGCCATTCTACGGTGAAGTTGAGGACACGTCTGTGAAATAGTTCTTCTCTGGCCTTCAGTCAGCAGGTAGCTGAGACTGGGTTCAAATGTCAGCAAAGTTAACAGATGAGAGATGGATTGTGAGAACAAGGACCGGAGCAGAGGAAGAGAGACCCAATCTGAGGGAAGGACAGGAGGCCCAAAGCCAACAGAAGAGGCAGCCTGATAAAGAGACACAGCAGCCTTTGGGGCCGGTGTGAACAAAAACCATTCATCCATTAGTCATCCAAATTAAGTTTTAATCCTTCAGTCAAAGCAGAAACAGAGTTAGGTGTATTGGTAAACGCCTGGACTCCTGGAACTTTGGAGGCTGAAGCTGGAGGAGTTCAAGCTCCAGTCTAGCCTGGGCTACTTAGGAAGATGTCTCAAGTGCAGATAAAAGCAGAGCCAAACTAACTGAAGTCCTAGGGCAGATGCAGAAGCAAGGTCCTTCCCTCTTCCTGAGGGAAGAGCAGGTGGGCAGCTCGGTACCCGCCCCCACTGGAGGGTGGTGCTCCCACTGGGGCAAGGCTCGCCAGTCTCCCCTGGGGTTCCCGCTCTCTCCACCCAGCCAAGTTCTCACCCCAGTTAAGCATCTCTCTTTCCTGCTCCCCATGGGTCTCAGCTGCCCCACAGCAATATGCTTCAGCAGGCGAAGATGCCTGCCACAAAGGACGATGACCCAAATTCAATCCCCAAAAGGTAGAAGGAAAGGAGCAACTCCTACAGACTGTCCCCTGACTGCCACATGCCTGCACGGTGACACCAGTGTGTGCACACATACACACATGCTAACAGCAAACAGTAATAATCTAACAAAATTAAATTTTTGAAAAAGGAAAAGAGAGGAGAATTTAAATAAGTTAGTCAAGAACTCCTGTGGTCGCCGGGTGGTGATGGAGCACACATTTAAACACAGCACTCAGGAGGCAGAGGCAGGAGGATCTCAGTGAGTTTGAGGCCAACCTGGTCTACAAGGAGAGTTCCAGGACAGCCAGGGCTGTTATACACAGAAACCATTTCAGAAAAACAAAACAAAACAAAACAAAAAACTAAAACAAAGTTCCTGTGTTCCCCTTTCTGAATGGAGATGGAGAAGGAGCGGATAGGGAGGGGAGTAGGTGGAAGATGGGAGGGGATGGGAGGAAAGGAGGGAGGGGAAAATGGTCGGTATGTAAAATAAGTGAAAGAAATGCTATTTAAATAAAATTAAAAAAAATCAGTTAACAACAACAACAACAAAGCCCTGTGGTATAATTCAGTTAGCGAGGTGCTTGCCTCACACACTCAGGAACTGGGCTTGTTGCAGGAGGTAGGTATGGTAGATGTGAACATCTGTAAACACTCAGGAGGAGGGAGCCGGAGGTTAGAAGTTCTATGTCATCCTGAGCTGCATAATAGCAAGTGGGTGGGGTCGGCCTGAAATGCATACGATCCCATCTCAAAAGCAGCAACAAAATAATTGGTCCATCCACAATGGACACTCAAATACCACTGGGTTCCTGTGGTGGTTTGAAAGAGAACAGCCCCCATAGGCTAACAAATGTGAATGTCTAGTCGTCAGGGAGTGGCACTACTTGAGAAGGGTTGGGAGGTGTGGCCTTATTGGAGGGAGTGTGTCACTGGGAATGGGCCTGGAGGTTTCAAAAGCCCAAGCCAGGCTCTCTTTTTCCCTGCTGCCAGTGGATCAGGATGTAGAGCTCTCGGCTCCTTCTCCAGCTCCATGTCTGTCTGGGTGCCACCATGCTCCCCATCGTGATAATGGGCTAAACCTCTAAACTGTAAGCCAGCCCCAATTAATGCTTTCCTTTAGAAGAATTGCCATGGTCATGGTGTCTCTTCACAGCAATAGAACACCGACTAAGACAATTCCATAACTAAAACTTCAGAAAGCAAACCTACTCCACAGTTGGTCAATATGCTTTTGGCCATAGTAGATAAATACGATTTCCTGCAGGTAACTAGGCTCTTACTACTACCATATCTTGGCTTTATTTTCTTCCTTTTTCACAGTTCTATGGCTTGAAGATGCTAGGTCTTGAACATATGGAGGCAAGAAACCTACTGGGCTACCTACATACCCAGTTCTACATACCCAGTTTTTTGATTTTTTGTCTTTTTTTTTTTTTTTTTTTGGAGACATTGTTCTTCTGTTTAACAATCCTGGCTGTCCTAGAACTTGCTTGATAGACCAGGCTGGCCTCCAACACGCTGAGATCTGCCTGCCTCTGCCTCCCAAGTGCTGGGATTAAAAGTGTGTACCACCACCACCCAGCCCCAGCTACACCCAGTTCTTAAATCCTGGATTTCTATATTTTTTTTATTAAAATTCTATGCAGTATTACTAACAAATTGCATATTAAAACAAAAGCCCCATTAGACTCCAATGTCTTGTAAATGGACCTCTGTTTTGAACACCATGATTACTCTAAAGAAACTTGTCCAGAGCTGTAGGTGTGACTTTGCAAATAAATATGTTTGCAACCCCATATATCTTATAGTCTATCGGTTAATTAAGTGTGTCCCTCTCCTGCCGCCAGCTGAGTGCTGCTGCCACTCCCCCCGCCCGATGGCCGTTTCTGCTAAGGCCTCTGAGTAAGCCGGGAGGTGATTTCAGGCCCAGGCTCACAGCTCTGTCACCGTGCAGCCGCTGTGGGCAAACCTGAAAAGCACTTACGCGGTGAATACTGACATGCCATCTTCCTACCGCTGAGCGTATGGCTCTGCTCTGCCAATATTCTGGCGTCTCCTCACCCTTCTCTCTCAGTCCTGGCCCTGTGAGGAGGCTGCCGCTGCGTGTGAGACTTGAGCGCTCAGCCTCTCCTTAATTGGGGCTTAAGGGAAGGATCGGCCTCACGGCCTCACGCCAGGGTGAGTGCGTTCTTCTTGCAGGATCTTTTCTTTTTCAAATGGCTTTCCGTGGTGCACTATTGCACCACGTTTTTGCTTCGGTTTTTAAATCACTGATTATATAATGGATCCCAGCTCTGTGCCTTCAAAATTGGTCTGTACTGTCAGAGACAAAGGGGAGGGCCCCCTGCTCCAGCATCTGGGGGCTGCAGGCGCTGTCTCTGGACCTGCCGCCCTCTACCAGGCCGGCTGATCTTGTGAAATCTCAGTCTGACATTTACTGCACCTTTCCAGGAAATGGGGTGGCAGAGGCTTCCCATGAAGGTGCCTTCACTTCTGCACCAAGAAGATTCCAGAATGTTCAAGTTTTTCTATTGTGTGAGGCAGCAGCTAGCTACCGTGTGTGTGTGTGTGTGTGTGTGTGTGTGTGTGTGTGTGCTACCTCTGTGGGGGAGGAGAGGTATGTGCTACCTCTGTGTGTGGGGGGAGGTATGTGCTACCTCTGGGGGGGGGAGGGGAGGTATGTGCTACCTCTGGGGGGGAGGGGAGGTATGTGCTACCTCTGGGGGGGGGAGGGGAGGTATGTGCTACCTCTGGGGGGGAGGGGAGGTATGTGCTACCTCTGGCTACCTCACTTGTTCCTTTTGCTTTTTTATTTTTATTTATTTATTTATTTATTTTGGTTTTTTCGAGACAGGGTTTCTCTGTGGTTTTGGAGCCTGTCCTGGAACTAGCTCTTGTAGACCAGGCTGGTCTCGAACTCACAGAGATCCGCCTGCCTCTGCCTCTCAAGTGCTGGGATTAAAGGCATGCGCCACCACCGCCCGGCTCTTTTGCTTTTTTAAAAATTACATGTTAATCTATTATTTGGTGTGTGCTGGGGACTTGGGGTGTGTCGCCGTGTATATTTGGGGGCAGGGGACAACTTGTTAGAGTCTATTCTCTCCTTCTTCCATGTAGGTCCCAAGACCTGAGCTCACGCCAGAGTTGGCCTCCAGCATCTTTACCTCCTGAACTCTTCCACTGGCCCGCCTCACTAACTGCTTTTCTTTCTTTCTTTTTCTTTTTGGTTTTTTGAGACAGGGTTTCTCTGTGTAACTTTGGCTGTCCCGGAACTCACTCTTTAGACCAGGCCGGCCTGAACTCACAGAGATCCTCCTGCTTCTGCTGGGATTAAGGGCATGAGCCACAGTGCTTAAAAGTCTGTGGTTTTGAGCCAGGTGTGGTGTCACAGGCCTTTAATTCCAGTCCTTGGGAGGCAGAGGCCTCCGTCTCTGTGAACTCGAGGTCACTCAGAGCTACGTCGTGAGATAGTCTCAAACAAATGAAGTCTGCAGCCAACTGTAGTGACATGTGTCTGGAAGTCCAGCGAGACAAGCTCTTGAGTTCTAGCTTGGGCTATATAGGAAAATTCTATTTCTAAAATGTAAACTATGTAGACTCTTCCTATCCTGGCTGCCCAGACCCAAATAATCACACAGAAAGTGTATTAATTACAGCACTGCTTGGCCTATTAGCTCAGGATTTTATCAACCAACTCTTACATCTTAAATTAACCCATTTCTATTAATCTGTGTATCACTACGAGGCTGTGGCTTACTGGATAAGGTTCTGGCATGTGTCTTCTGGCCAGCTACATGGCATCTCCCTTACTCCGCCTACTCTCTCTCAATAACTCTGGGTTTTGTGCCTGGCTTTACACTGCTAAGACATTGGCCGAGACAGCTTTAGTCATCAACTAAGAAAACCAACACATACACAGAAGGACATCCCACATCACTGAAAGCCAAGAGGTGGGGGTGTGGTTCAGAGGTTAAACATACTCAATAGTTCCCGCCTCCCCAAACATACAAAATTAAGGTTACCCTGTAAGCTGCAAGACTCCCAATGACAAGCAGATTACAGATAAACTCCTTTTAATATGAGTATGTATAGGACATATTCATGCAAATAGCTGATTTGTTGTTTGTCTAAAATTCATATTTACTGGAGTCCCTCTGATTTTGCTTGCTGACAGAGGCACTGGGACATGAGGGTCCCGTCCTCTGGGTCTGTCCTGCTAGGACTCCAAACAACACACCCTGCGAGAGGACTGGGGCACAGGAGGCAAACGAAAAATCTGAATCACACTTGGCCGTGTGTGTGTTTGCACGCTTGTGCCTGTGGGGTGTGCAGCTGTGCGTGTATTTGTGTGCTTGCTCCTGTGTGTGTATGTGTGCATTTCTGGGCTTGTTCAAGTATGTCCCTGTGTGCGGTATAGCATGTTTCTATATGTACAGGTGTGCACTCTCTCAGGTGATGGCAGAGGAGAGAGTGGTGTGTGTGGCCTACACACATGCGTACAGATGATTTCAGATGTGCACAGAAGTCAGAGGAGGACACTGTCAGCTCCTCCTCTGCCTTATCCCTTTGAGGCAGGGTCTCTACCTGAACTTCACGTTTTTTGGCTAGGCTGACTGCCAGCAAATCCCAGAGGTCTTTCTATCTCCCGTGTGGATTGTAGGCAGATGTGTGGGTCTACTCTTGTCTTGCTATGTGTGGACTTGGGGCGGCTTCTCAGGCCCTAAGAACTATCAGTACATGAGTTTCAACTGGCTCCTTAGTGTTTTGTTTTGTGAGTTTTTAAAAAAGCTGGGTTTTACTATGTAGCCCTGATTGACCTGGACTTTGCTATGTAGAACTCACAGAGATTAGCCTGCTTCTGCCTCCTAAGTGCTGGAATTGTGGGTGTGTGCCACCATGCCTGGCTATAGTGAGCCTTCCTAACCACTGAAATATCTCTCCAGCCCCAGCTTTTTGTTTTAATCTATTGGCAGAGAGCTTCATGATGTTCATGAGTACATATAAATCTTTCACTTAGAGAGCTGGGCTGCTCAAATCTATATAATCTCAAAACTTTAAATCCTCCAAGAGGAAGGCTGGAGGGCCAGGGGAGGTGGTGCTAGCTGGGGAAGGGCCACGGTGTGGTGCCTGCCTCTGGAGTCGCTGAGTCCCCACGGGAAATGTGACAACTTGGATTAAAGGCCTGCTAAGGTCTCCTTCAAAGCTAAAAGTTGTATGATTTGGTATTCAAAATGTCAGAAGCTTTCAAAATACATTATTTGAACAATGGTAGATGAAAAAAATTTCGAGAGCACTGTTTTTTTTAATTCTGCGAGTTCCTTCTCATCTGAGAAGAGTGCAGACGCCGTCGTCAGGGCTCCGTGGTAGATTAAAGACTGTGCAAACTTGTCACGTAATTAGGATCCAGGTACAAGACTTGCCTGTCAGATGTTCTAATAGAATGTTCTGTTTGTCTCTTGTTCCTCAACAACTATTGCAAGATCCAATATTCTAATTTAAGCTGTAACACAGGTCAAGTTATGCAGCAGACAGAAAGTGATCTTGGTGCAGGAAGACAGCCAAAACGGTAAGAAGGCTTCTCTTTTGTGGTGTAGTGCTGAGAATGGAGCTCGGGACTTTGGATGCTCTAGGCTATCCCCGAACTATCCCACACCGAGCTATCCCACACTGAGATATCCCACACTGAGCTATCCCACACTGAGATATCCCACACTGAGCTATCCCACACTGAGATATCCCACACTGAGATATCCCACACTGAGATATCCCACACTGAGATATCCCACACTGAGATATCCCACACTGAGATATCCCACACTGAGATATCCCACACTGAGATATCCCACCCCTGAGCTATCTCCAGCCATTTTTAAAAATTTGAGGCAGGGTCTCAGTTAAGTTGCTCTGTCTGGCCTTGGACTTGCTGTTGCCTGGGATTTTAGATCCTCCTGCCCCAGCTTCCTCAGTAGCTGAGATTACAGACCTTTGCCCCTCCCGTGGGAAAAAAAAACACTGTTACTCCAGTTTTGAAGTACGCGCTAATGGAAAAGAAGACCCTCATTGGCGTGATGGTGGCGCACACCTTTAATCCCAGCACCCGGGAGGCAGAGGCAGGCAAATCTCTGCGAGTTTGAGGCCAGCCTGTTCTATTCAGTGAGTTTCAGGACAGGCTCCCAAGCTACAAAGAAACCCTGTCTTGAAAAAATCAAAAAAGAAAAAAGGAAAAAAAAAAGACTCTCAGGTAAGTAGAGTGTCTAAACACCACCGCCACACACGCACACACACACACCCCACACACACCCCCCACACACACCATACACCACACACACCACACACACACCACACACACACCGCACACACCACACACACACCACACACACACCACACACACCACACACACCACACATACACACACCTCACACACCACACACACACCGCACACACCGTACACACACACCACACACACCACACACACACACACCACACACACATACACACACCACATACACACACACCACACACACACACCTCACACACCACACACACACACCACACACACCACACACACACCACACACACCTCACACACCACACACACACACCACACACACACACACACACCACACACACCACACACACACACACACACTACACAGAGCATCTTCTCGCTGCTGTTTATGGCCTCCAAATCTCCACATTTCATTTATTTTTGACTGCTTTTCTCTTTTGTTTTTTTAGGGTGTTTTTAAGATGAGGGCTTATGTAGCCTAAACTGGCCTTGAACTCACTCACAGGTAGCTGCAACTGATTTTAAACTCCTGACTCTCCTGCCTCCACTCCCAAGTGCAGAGATTACCAAGCCCAGCTCTCCAGGCTTCCTTTCTATCCTAGATTTTTGCTGTTTAAATGAATTTTAAAAACACTTTTTTTTTTTTTTTTTTTTTTTTTTTGGTTTTTTGAGACAGGGTTTCTCTGTGGTTTTGGAGCCTGTCCTGGAACTAGCTCTTGTAGACCAGGCTGGTCTCGAACTCACAGAGATCCGCCTGCCTCTGCCTCCCAAGTTCTGGGATTAAAGGTGTGCGCCACCACCGCCCGGCTTAAAAACACTTTTAATGGATTTTTCTTATCTGGGCTCCAAGAGCCAAAACACATATAACAAAAGCCCAATGCTAAACATTAGAAGCCTACTTTTGAGGTTTTGTTGGGAATTGAACTCAGGCTCCAGAAGGACAGCTGTTGTGTTAACTGCTGAGTAATCTCTACAGCCCCTCTAAGTTTCGGAGCCCAACTTCTACTTTCCTGTTAGAAATCCCTGCATGGATATCATACTCAAATGCATTCCTAATAAACTTCCCGCTATTTCCACCCTTCAGCCTACTTGGTTGACCCCTCCCCGCTTTCTTTGGCAACCAACATTATTAGCGAAAACTAGAAATCTGGTAATGGCTCTCAGTGGATACTAAGTTTGCTCAGCTCTGCTTCCCACACCTCCTCAGGTCACGACCCTTTTGTCCACTCCAGGGTTCCAGCAGAGCTGAGTCTTCCCACTCATTCCTTCCACAACGGGGCTCCTGTGATCCTGCTACGGTGCCCGTGCCTGCGTGGGAAGCCAGTCTAAGGACCTTCCCGTGTTGACCTCGCTTCTCACCCCAGCTGGCCACTCCCTTTCCATGGCTTTCCTCATCCTTTCCCGTTCATTCTCACTTCCCAGCAGGCCAGGACTGATCCCTCTGTGGAAAGGCCCCTCCTCCCTCAGTGTCTTCGTCAGGCCAGTCTCTCCGCACCCTTCTAGACCTGTTCCTGTCACTCTGGATGTTCTGTGTTGGTCTGAAAACCCTGCCTAGGAACAGCAACCTAGAACCTCGACAAGTTCCTCATGTACTGCCTTCGTGGAGGGGTTGCCCAGTCTCCACAGGCAAGCAGCCTCAGGCTACAGGCATCTGGGAGAGGAGGCTCCCTGGGACACCAGAAAATAAAAATAAAGAAAGAGGAGCTGTTGGGATTGTCTTCCCAACACTGGAGAAAGGGGACAGCAGGGGGTTATGACAATGTTGTAATGAAACCCATTCTTATTACGTATATTTATTATTCTGTATGGTTAATGTGCTAATAAAAGCACTATAAAAGTAAAATACTAATGACTTGATTTTGTCCACACTCCCAGAAGAACCTTGCTGGATACAGAATTTCAGCTTGGCTGTTTAAGTTTGCCTCTGGTTTTGTTCACGGGGTGCTGGCTGCTGAGCTTCCGCTGAGAGTCTGGTCAGTGACTATTTCTTTCTGGTACGGTTTTTGTTGTTGTTGTTACTGTTTTGCTTTGTTTTCAAAGTTCTTATTTGTTTTCGGTTTGTTAAATCTAACAATGATAGCTCTACTTTATTTTATTATTATGCAGCGACTTTCTTATTTTTCTTTTTCGGGACAGTCTCTTAAAACCCTTAAGCTCATAGCATAGCTGAGTATGACCTTGAACTCCTGATCCTCCAGCCTCATTTCCCAGGTGCTTGGGGGTCAAAGGATGCACCACCACACCCTACTTCTGAATAATTTAAAAAATTTTAAAATCACATTTTGAAGTTCATTTTGTGGGTGTGTGGGGTCCGACAGGGTGTGTGTGTGCTACAGGGGTATGCTGCATGAGAGGACAGCCATGGCTGCCACTTCTCTCCTTCTGCCATGTGGGTGTTGAGCAAACTTAGTGCCAGGTACCTGCTCCTCTGAACCATCTTGCTGGCCTGTGAACAGCTGTCTTTAAAAGTCAATGGTTACATAACTGTTCAAGAAGATAGAACCCAGAATGGCTGAGGCTTGTGGGAATGCTAGACAAAAGCACTTCTTACAAGCTACGTGTCACCAAAAAGAACAGCCCAGGAGGACTTTGATCCATGCTAGAGAGAGAGAGACAGAGAGAGGCCATGCTAACAGATACCTAGAGATCCCCAGCCCCGGCTATTATTTCCCCTTATCCCTCTCCATAAGTTGTTTCTCAAAGGTTGTGGCTTCCAAACTGTTTCTAAGAATGCTTATCCCCAGGTCCCATCTCAGACCTAGTAAACCTAAATCTCAGGGCAAGTTGGCTTTGAACTCAGAGCTATCCTCCTTCCCCAGTCCCTCCCGTCTCCACCACGCACCAAGAATACAGACGTGTGCTGCCGTGCCTCCCTGAAAGCCACTCTTATGTACTTTATAGATGTCAACTCTATCACTGCAAAGGAGAACACAGTGGCTGTGGCCGGGAAGTGGATGCCCAGGCTAAGAGCTGAGGAGACAGCGCCAGGGGCGCCAAATGAATTTAAGATCAGAAATCCTATGAAAGGTAGGCTAGATTTGGAAAGACTTGCCGTGTGCCTGTGCACTCGCCTCTGTCTCAAAGAAGACTCTTGGAGATCACAAACATCTATGTCACAAGTATCAAAAGGAGATTGAAGAAAACAGAGGTCTCAGCTTTCAGTGAATTCCCCGCCAGACGTCGGAATGATTTCACCAAGAGCGTTTTTTGTGTACTTAGAAATGGTGAATTCTGGGTGGAGGGCGGAACTCAGTGACCCAAGAGTCACTTACTAGCTTGCCAGTGACTTCCCGGTCTGAGCCCTAACTCAGAAGCAAACAAAACAGAAAACAGGACCAGCAGGAAGAGAAAGAGAAGGAGGTGTTGATCACTGAGTCAGCCCACAGTCACCACAAAAAGCCCACATTTAAACCACAACAACTTATTGAAATTATCCTAGTTATAAATTATTAACGAGAAACCAGGGGAGGTGGTTCAAATTTGTAATCTCAGCACTTGGGAGGCAGAAGCAGGAAGATCAGGAGTTCTACCTTCAGCAGTGACGGCACCTTAATCTACTGCGACTTCAGCAATTGCGACTCCACAGTCACCGGCCTGCTTCTCTGGCCGTGGCCTGGCCACTCAGGACAAAGCCTGGCAGGACTCCTGTTCCTGCAGGCACCGGGTCTGTCGCTGCTGTTAACGGTAGCTTTAACTAAATCTCTGTCGTTCTGTTTATTAATAAGACTCGAGACTCAAAGGCTGGGGTGAAAACCTGCTAGCTCAGAGAGCTGGGTTGCAACCAGCTAACCATCTCTCCTTGCCGTCATCTCCCTAAAAGCCTGTCTTACTTACCTACTACTTCTGGTGTGTCTCTCATCTCTCCCAGGTGCCCTCTGATGATAATTACTTTCTGTGAACTAACTCAGCCTCCTGACCCAAGGTTAATTGTATTTAATTATTGCAAACACAAACTCAGGGTTCAGAGTGTGATCAAATATCCTGCAGCAATCAGGGAAACTGGTGTTGAGGCCAACCTGAGCTACCTGAGGCTACGTTTAAAAAAAATAAATGGAAAAAAGGAAATGAATAAAATTGCAAATAAAAAACTCTCATGGCATAGTGGCCCACATCTGTAATCCCAACATTTGGGAAAGGCAGAAGAAGGATTAGAGATTCAAGGCCAGCTTGGGCTACCAGAGACCTCACCTCAAAAACAAACAAAATATGTACCCACTAAATCACCATTCCTTTTTAAATAAGGTTGTTAAAACACTTTCAAATGTCTTGTTAAGTACCAATTGATTTGATCCTTACCCCCAATTATAGTAACAATAATAAATAAATAATAATAAAAATAGCAACCCATATACAGATAAGGAAACATAAGCAATGATTCGCCAGGGAGCCAGCCTAGGGCCATAGAATCAGAATTTTGTTTGTTTGTTTGGAGATAAAGTCGCCCTGTGCTCTGGGAATTGCTGTGTAGTCCAGGCTGGCCTCAAATGTGGACAATTCTCCTGCCTCAACTTCTCAGGCACTAGGATTGTACGCGTGAGTGATGGTGATCCGGTCATGGCTAGTATTTTAAAACTAGGCTTGTAGGGTCTACTCTGTGAGCAAAGCTGAGTGTCTAACAACTGTGCTGTATTTCACAGGGGTAGCAAGAGGGTTGAATTAAATGTCACACCCCAAAAGAATCCATCCCAGAGTCTTGCCAACCAGGAGGAACTCACTCATGACGACCATGGCTCTAGAAAGTTGGCCCAGGGATGCTTAACATTTTTATGAGACTTGGATAAACACTCAGGTTTATCACATTTACAGGTGGCAGAGAGCTAGATGGGAAAGACAGTTGATGTAGTAAAAAGTCATGACTGGGAGATGGGGTGACAGACAGGAGAACGAGATACAATTTAGTGAGGATTGCGGTAAAATCCTACACTCCAGCTCCAGCAATAAGCACATGTCAGGATGCCCAGTGTACAAACATAAGGGGAAAAAACAAAAATCTGGGAGACTAATTAGATCCACTGATAAGATTGAGTTCAAAATCACATGTATAGGGGATAGAGAGATGGTTCAGCGGTTAAGAGCATTAGCTGCTCTTGTAGAGGACCTGGGTTCGACCCCCAGCACCCGCATGACAGCTCACAATCATTGGTAACTCCTGCCCCATGGGGCCCAAGAGCCCTCTTATGGTCTCCTCAAGTGCTGTGCACATGTGTTACAGAGACACACATGGAGGACAAACACGCATATGCATGAACTAATACAGTTTTTAAAAATCACACATGCACCTCTCTCTCTCTCTCTCTCTCTCTCTCTCTCACACACACACACACACATACACACACACCTCTCTCTTTCACACACACAGCTCTCTCACACATACACATCTCTCTCTCTCTCTCTCTCACACACACACACACCTCTCACACACACACATCTCTCTCTCACACACACACATCTCTCTCACACACACACACAAACACCTCTCTCACACATACACATCTCTCTCTCTCTCACACACACACACACACACTCACACATATATACAGTAACATGGACTTCATCTATGGGGACCAGTGCTGGGGATTGAACGAAGACTTCCCGCATGAGGGAGCCCTCTCTCTACTTTGTGAGACAAGGTCTCACTAAGTTGCCCAGGCAAGCCTTGAACTTCCAGAGAGGTGGAATAGCAGGCCTGTGCCACCAGGTCTGAGACCTAACATCATGTCTGAATGACCTGCACCCCGCTAGAGCCGAAGCCTCCTCATTCACTGACTCTGAAACTCTGCTGACCACAAGCTGCATCCGAATTCTCACGCCACCGAGGAAGAGTGTCGCCAGGGAAGACGCCATGCTTTGCCTTTCTGTTATGGCTGAAAGGTCTTTTTAAACCTCAGCACTGAGAAAGACGGTGTCACAGCTGTGGGACTGGCTGCTCCTGGGCTGACGTATCCCAATAGCCTGCAGTCTAACAGGTCAGTCGGGAACCTCGCCGTGACCTTGCCATGACCTCGCCATGACCTCACCTTGACCTTATCAAGGCCTTGGCTTTGCATAATACCAGAAAGACAACCTTGGAGTCACAGGTGGGGTGTCACCAAACTTGCCTTGCGCTAACCAGCCTGGAGAATGTGTGGGCACAAAATCAAGGGACTTGCCCATTTTTCGGAACTGATGGGAGGGAAAGGGCAGGGTGGGCTAAACTCCAGTCGCTGATCCTAGAAGCAGGGCCTTAATGTATGGGCTGCTACCAAAGACAAAGGTTTCAAAGGCAGAAATTTCCACCTCGTGTGACATGTTCACAGGAAGGATGGATGGGCTAAAGTTTCCCCAGCTTCTCACTGTCTCGTCTGAAATTGGTTCACTTCCCTTGATATATGTGTCACGTTTGCTCAAAGCCATCAATGGGACCAGTTTCAGGGGCTCAATTTTTTGTTCCCTCTGTCTATCCCTCTCTCCCTCTTCCTCCCTCTTTCCCTCTCCCTCCCCTTCCTCTCCTTCCCCTCTCTCCCTCTCCCCTCCCTCTCCCCAGCATTTTTCTTTTAGAGAGGACATCTCTTGTGTACCAACTGCACCCGGCTTACTCTCCCGATCCTCCTGCCTCCCCAGGGCTGGGATAACAAGAGTGTACCACAAGCCTGGTTGGTGCCTGGGGCAATGCTAGGGCTCCACCTACAGACTTCTCTCCTCCCCCCCCCCTCCACCCCCTTCTTTCTAGAAGGTGTCTCACGCTGCTCCTGAGGCTGCCTGGAACTCTTCATGTACCCCACGCTGAACTCTCACTAGCTGTGACCATCATACTGGACCCTCTCCAGTGCTGTGGTTTTAGGCAACCACCATACCTGTCTCGCAGTTTTAAAGAATTTTTTTGAGGACTTTCTTCGAGGTCAGTGATTCAGCCACCCTCAGACATAATTTAATACTGGTTCTTTCTTGATCTTTTAAATATAAATTCATTTATTTACTCGGGGGTGGGGAGCAGGTTCAAGGGTTGCTTCTCTTCCCACTTTGCTGAAGCAGGTTCTCTCTGTTTCTGCTACCATGTGGTATTCAACAAGCTAGTGGGTTTTCAAGTTTCCAGGAGAGCCTCTTATCTCCGCCTCCTATCTGCCCCTTGGGAGTGCTGGAATTACAGATTCTTGCCACCAAATCTTACCTTTTACATGGTTCCAGGGGTCAAACTCAAGTCACCAGGCTGTGCCTATAGCTTTCCCATCCGCCCATTTCCCCGGCCCTTCGTCTCCCTCACTTCAGACAGCTCCACGGAGCTTCGGCAAACAGTCAGAACTGTGCTGCCCCCCCCCCCCGCCCCAACAGTCCTTCAGTCGTTGGACAAGAAGTCGACAGGTTGCCACTGTGCACTTAGCCACCAGAAATATAAAGCGAGCTGGTACCCATGTCACAGTGATGCTTACCTCCTAATTGTCGCCTGGTTAGTAGCCAGGAGAGTCGCTCTTACCTCAGAAGTGCCCTGTGTAGAAAGCTTGGCAGTGGTGACGCACACCTTTAATTCCAGCACTCGGGAGGCAGAGGCAGGTGGATCTCTGTGCGTTCGAGGTTAACCTAGTCTATAGAGCAAGTTCTAGGACAGCTGGTACACAGAAAAACCCTGTCTGGGGGTTGGGGTGGGGTTGGGGCGGGGAGCTTGGTATCTTGAAATGAGTAAAACTGAGTGAGTGCACCCCTTCCAAATTCCAGAATCCGTTCTGTCTGATGGCAAGGGGACTTGTGAATTCTGTTGTCACAGTTCTGTCTGGGATAAGTTGGTGTAATTGTCCACACTTCTGCTAAGAGAAGAATTTGAATCCTTGACTGCCAGCCAGGCAAACATGAGGCACACATCCACCTGTAGAGTGACTGACGTTCTGACAGCCAGGATCTCCTGCCTCACTGCCTCTGTCTCTCTCTTCAACCTTCTGGAATGACCAAGAGCCGGCATACACTCACCACTCATTCCAGAAGTGTGTGCTCATAAAGCCGGGGATTTCCAAACAGCACGCAATGTTTCTCCGATTACCTGTGTGAAATACAGTGGCTAAGAACTCAAGCAGGTTTGCACTCTGTCATGACTTACATCTACGTGCATGCATGTGTGCATGCGTGCGTGCACGCACATGTGCGTGTGCGTGTGCGTGTGTGTGTGTGATATGGTGCTAGGGATTGAATACAGGACCTTGTGCATGCCAGGCACAAGAGTACCAGTTCTCTGCCATTGACCCACACCCCAGCTGTATTTCAGGTGAACGGTATTGCCTGACTCAGCCTTGATGAGTCTCGATGACCCTATTGGTACAACAGCGGTTAGGACAATTACCAGGCACATGAGATAAAGCGTGTAAGGTGCCTAACACATACAAGTGAACAATACACACTTACTGTTACACCTATTCTGTAGAGTTCAGAGGAGGGCGATGGCCAATGTTCTTTTCTTTAAAGTGAGTAAGTTTATTAAGTATACAGCAAGTTAAGGGTGAAAAAAATAGATTTCAAAGAGCAGGTAGAGAAAAGCAGCGGTAGATACCAAGACATTATCAAATGGAGGGTTTACAGACATCCAGCGGAAATCAGCCGAGGGTGAAGGACGACGGGGGTCTCTGTACAGCCTAGTGGGACGACAAAGAGGAGCCTGAAGGATGGATAGTGAGCTGGGAAGGACAGAGGAAGGGGGGTCCTTTAGGAGGGAGCTGCTGACGGAACCAGAGCCGAGAAAGGACCTTTGGCTTGGCAGTGCGCAGGCAGGCAATGACCTCGACAGAAGCGACTTCTTGTGGGGTGAAGGGGGTGGAAACTTGATGGTGGTTGTGTTTGACAGAGAGCGGGTTATATGCTGTGCAGCCGTCTGGATTTTATCACACATGGAAGTACATTCATGGAAAAAACCTGAAATTCAAATAGAATCTGGCAGTTAGCGAATAGCAACATTCCGGCACTCCTATCTTGCTCTTGACAAACGTGGAGTGGTGACAGAAATTGTTAATATCAGAGGAAGTTGGATGGGTGGGGGCTGTGTGGGAGCTTCTGAACTGCCTCTACAGCCTTCCCACAACCAAAGGAGAGACAGACAGACAGACAGAGAGACAGAGAATATTTTCCCAAGGGACCATGAATGCAGATAATTCTCAATTCCTTCAGGATAGACTAATTTGTCTGTGGGTGATCTGGACCCCTGCTGAAATTCCACCATTGAAATTTTCCGCTCTGAAGAAAGCGGTCAGTGAACAGCCTTTCTCATGTTTTCTCCTCTGGGGCCCTGACTTTCTCTACCATGGGAACGTAAGGTGAAATAAACCCTTTCTTCAACACCCCCTTCCAAAAAGAAAAAAAAGAAAAAAATATTTTTAACTGTTGAGCTGGAAAGATGGTTCAGTGGGCCAAGGGGTTTGCCTGGGGCTGGACAGCCTGAGTTCCGGGTAAGTGAGAGACACGCCAAAGGCTGTCCCCAACCCTCACGCCTGTGCGCAGCATGCAGGGGCACATGAACACACACGTTTCGTCAGATTGCCAGCTCTTCCCCTTCTACGCACTATTGATCATAAATCATAGCTGTGCCTCCCACCTGTACTTTTATATAATAACAAACTGTCAATTTACATTGAAAGAGAAAGGCAAACGCTTTCAGCTCTTTGGCCATGATCCGTTTTCACAGCTTGGCAGTGTGTCTGCTGTGCTTGATAATTCCTGAATCCTGACTAGTCATGTAGACCTCAGAGTGGGTGCGTTTATCATGGCTTCTGGGCAGCAGGGAGGTGAGCAATCAGAAAGTGGGGCTTCCCGACCTCATGAATTAGTCTAGGCCTGGAGGGCTTTGATGAGGGGCTTTATTGATGCCTAGAACTTTTAAGTTCTGCTTTTCCTCTGCTGGGGTCCTTTTTCTTCCTCCTCCTCCTCCCCTTTCCTCCACCTCCTCCTCCCTGATCCTTCTCCCTCCTCCTCCTCCACCTCCTCTTCCTTCTTTCTCCTCCTCTTTCCTCTCCTCCTTCCTCCTCCCCCTTCCTCCACATCCTCCTCCTCTTTCCTCTCTTCCTTCCTCCTCCTCCCCCCTCCTCCACATCCTCCTCCCTGATCCTTCCCCCTCCTCCCCCTCCCTCCTCCTCTTCCCTCCCTCCTCTAATGGTCTTCTGGAAAAGGAGTAAAAGTGCCTTCTCTTCCTTGGGTCGCGAGCACTTTCAGCTTTCTGTTTACAGTCACTCTGCCTCTGGCACCAACACAGTGGCAACCAACAGCAGAAAGCATATCTGAACCCCCAGATGTCCTCACCAGCCTGGGGGGTGGGGGCTGACAGCTGCCTGCTCCCTCTGAAAACTCACATGCTGGCCTTATCTCGCTGTCCCAGAACCTTGAACTTGAGTTTTCTTGTGCTCTTATTTAGACTAGCAGCGCTGGATTTCTGGGACTAAAGGAGGAACCCTTGGCTCTTACGCCTCCTTTTAGTGCAAAGACCACATGTATTTATAAATAATATTATGAGTGTCTTCCAAATGAAAGCAGTGAACATATGTTGAATTAATTGTGTATTAAGTACCAACTTTGAGATGTATCAAAACATTGAATTCTTGACTCATAAAGAATTAAATTACTCTAGACAGGTTTGCTGGTATAAGCCTGTGATACCCAGTTGCTTGAGAGACTTAGGCAGGGGGATCACAAGTTCAAGGTCAGTGTCAGCAACCTAGTGAGCTCTGTGTTAGAATGGAAGTCAGAGCAGAGTTCAGGATGTGGCTCGGTGGTGGCATGTTTACCTAGCACATGTGAAGCCCTGGTCCCAAGACCTCCAGTCCAGGGATGGAGGGAGGGAAGGAGGGAAAGGGAGGGAGAGAGAGAGGAAAGAGGAAGGAAGGGAGGGAGGGAAGGAGGGAGGGAGGGAGAGAGAGGGAGAAGGGAGTGAGAGAGGAAGGAAGGAGGGAAAAAGAAGAGGTAATGGCACATACCATTAATCATCACAGCACTTGGGAGGCAGAGGCAGGCAGATCTCTGAGTTCGAGGCCAGCCTGATCTATAGAATGAGTCCAGGACAGGTTCCAAAGCTACCGAGAAACTCTGAAAAAAAAAAAAAACCAAAAATGAAATTATTCTTACGTAATTTTGTTCTACTTTACCCTCACCCAAATTTGTAACTTCTGCAGTTCAGAGGATTCGTTCAATACACTAGCTATTTACTAAGTGTGCAGTCTTAGCTAAGCTTTAAAATAAAATCGAATTCATTAACATATCTTGAAACCTGAAATCCATAAGATACACAAACAATTGTTTTTTGTTAGAAGAGTCAATGGCAGAGACCTTTTCAAATCTCTAGGCAGCGAAGGGCTTGCGCTGATGTCTGTGCACCCACGCTCTCCTCTGCTTACCGAGTCTGTCACTGCCTTCAAGGAAAACTCGTAGGGAAATGAGAACCTGTCCAAGACCTCATTAAAAAGAAACACAGAACCTTTTAAGTTGATTAGATGTTCTGCCTGAGATCGAGGCACAGTCGGATCATCTGTACAGCCCTGCTTCGTTTATGATTCTGAATGCTTCTATTTTACCTGCAATTGGAGAGACATTTACAAAGGTCTGCCCATCCCTCACAGGGCACCAAAGACAGATACATCATCTGAAAATGCTACCTCAGCCTGGGGACAACCCAAGAACGCCACATCCCTGGACCTTCTGGACCAAGTTGCTGACAGTTCCCTTACACATGGTCCCTGAGCAACTGTTTCCAATTTTAATACTCTTTGGGGAGGAGCCTGTGAATCTGGTGGGTTTTTGAGCTTCCTGGACCTTGGAAGTTTTATTGGCTTCTGGTATCATATGAGCCTCCTTCCTCCCTTCAGAAGGGAATGCTTGACTTCAGAGGAAACCATTGCAGAATATCCGGAAAGGAGATGGGGTGCATGGGTGTTGACTCCAAAGGGAGCAAAAGGCTCTTTTGACCTATGTGGTAAAGAGGAAAAGGAACCCTAACTCGAAGCCTCAGTCAGGGCTGGCTTCCCGGGGATGTGACTGACGTGGTTGCCTGAGGGTCTGTGCTCAGAAGGAACTTCTGCTGTCACTCTACATGATGGATCAAAGGACTCTGAGACTGTTGTTATGTGGGGCTTTGCAAAGAATGCATGCAGTCTGCCTGCTATACTGCAGTGCTTTGTGGATTGTTGGTGGGGGCATCGCACAAAGGAGCCATTTGTGCAAAAGGCTGCAGTAGAGGGAAGGACAGACAAGTGCCGAGGCTTCATGGTAGACATGAGTTTTCGTGCATGAGCACGGCTTCTGTACTAGGTTTTTCAGTGGTGCCACCCACCTTTCAGTTCTGCAGTCTGCAACCTGCATGCTTGCACATGATAGACCAGTTATGCAGTCTGCAACCTGGATGCTTGCACATGATAGACCAGTTCTGCAGCCTGAAATCTGCATGCTTGCACATGGTGAACCAGTTCTGCAGTCTGCAGCCTGCATGCTTGCACATGGTGGCTCAGTTCTGCATCCTGCAACCTGGATGCTTGCACATGGTAGGCCAGTTCTGCAACCTGCAATCTGCTTGCTTGCATATGGTAGGCCAGTTCTGCAGTCTGCAACCCGCATGCTTGTACATGGTATATCAGTTCTGCAGTCTGCAACCTGAATGCTTCATGGTGGACCAGGTTCTGCAGTCTGCAACCTGCATGCTTGCACAAGGTGGACCAGTTCTGCAGTCTGCAACCTGCATGTTTGTACATGGTGGACCAGTTATGCAGTCTGCAACCTGCATGCTTGTACACGGTGGACCCAGAGAGGACAGGTAGATTGGTGAGCGGTAACTGGCATGAGATCCGTCAGGAGAGCCAGATCACACAGGCTGCTGATGAATTTACAGTTTATCCTAACCTGACATAGAAAACTGAGGCGTTTTAGACAGAGGTTATGAATAACATCGTGTCTTCAGGCACGATAAGAGGACACACGCTTCAGTGTCAGAATGGATGGGGCAGTCAGAATCAAAGCAGGGAGACTGTTGATAGTCCAGGCGGCAGTAACGGCATGATGGGATGACTGGGTCTGTGCCCGAGGACCGGCTGTGCGGTCACCTGTCGTTCTCATGCCTGCCGACAGAACCTCTGCCTTTGTTCCACATCTTAAGTGAGCACAGACTCTCCAGGTCACTCTCCCACGCTGGAGCTGAGGGAGGCCTGGGTGACTCACCTGCCGTGAGAGGTTCCACATTTGCAAAGGAGGTCTAGGCTCCTCCAGACCAGACCACAAAGCCATGCTCATAAACCAGACAAAGAAACTTGAAATTTGTGGTTCTATTTATTTTTGGTTATCAAGTGTCTCTTTCATATCAATAGGAAATGAAGCTATTAAAAAAAAAAAGAGCAAAACCATGAAAAGTGCTCCAGACAAGAAGGGCCGCATCATAATGACTTCATGCCCACAGTGATCTCGCAAGATATGCAAAAACACGGGGCCGCTTTGCAGTCAGCACACGGCTGGGGACTGACAATATGCCGGTTGGTGGAGGGTGGAGGCTGTCTGTCGCCGCCAGTTGCTTCCAGCAGGCAAAACATCCCATGTATCAGAAGCAGAGAGCTCAGAGCAGCGGGAGAATTCAGCTCCCTTGCACACACCTATGTGCACCACTGTCTGAGATTTAGAAAAATAGGATTCATAAAACAAATCACAAACCAAAACCTAAGTGCTTTGGAACTAAGCTAAGTCCAAAATCAACCTCCTCCAGGCAAGAGCGACAAGATTGCAGTGGTGTGATTTATCCCTGACTCTGGGTCGTCTTCACCAATGTCAACCTGTCTACACTTTATGATATGCAGAGGCAGGATGAGGAGGGCACAGACCTGAACCTGAATTGTGTCCCTTGGTACCGATACTCTTGCCAACACTTGCTAGGTAGGAGCAAAATCAGCTGGGCTTCTGAGCGAGACACGCCACAAGACAAAGGGGGGCAGTCTGGAACACTAGGACGGAAAGTGAAACCCATAAACCAGGATGGCGTGTCACAGTTAGCCTTGGGGTGAATCCACTCAAGCAGATAGGAGGAAGATAAGACCACAATAATTCAAGACAGACACAAACCTGGGGGGAATAGTTTTCAAATGGCAGCTTGGGCAGGAAAGGCTGCCAGGGATTCTATGTGGCTTCTGAGACTTCTTAGGAAGACAGGGTGAGTCCTGGCTCTGCCACCCTGACCATCTCCCTGAGCTGTCCGGGACAATGGTTTGCATCATCTGTCACCAGAGATCATTTCCCAGGGATTGCCCTGTGAGTCACATTTGCGGCACTTGACACCGTGTGGTCACCCTGCTACCCTGAACTCCTGGGCTCCCTATTCTCTGACACGCTTCTCACTGAACCACCCTTTCTCGTCTCCTTAGCTCCTTCGCTAGTTCCTCTTCCTGTGCTCATCCCTTAAATGCCAGCTTCTCCAGAACTTCTTCCCTCTTGTGTCTCACATGGGGCAAGCCTGTGGATGTCATTGCTTGGACTACCACAGTGTTTCCCAAGCATCAGCTCCAGCCTCAGCATCCTTCAGACGGCATCAGCTCTCTGACCACGGGATTACACAGGTTCCTCCCTCCCCTCCCCATTCCTTTCTTTGGACACAACACTGTGTAGATCAAGCTGGCCTCACACACGCCATCCTCCTGACTCTGCCTCCCAGATGTTGGTGTTGGGATCTAAGGCAACATCACAGCTGGAAGGACCTGATCATTTCTGTCGGGCTGCTTTTTCCTTAACCAGGACCCGCTGAGCCCAGAGTCCAGCTCATCCCCCCTTCTCTATCCTCTATTTTTCCAGCTTTCACAGCCATTTATACACGTGCCTGGAAAGCCGGCACTTGTCCACTTCTCTCTCCCCTCGCCGTGAGATCAGAACCGTCATCGACAGGCTGTTTTCTTCTCAGTACTGAGGACTAAGTCTAGGAGTCACAGCGGCCGTCAGGAAATTTGTCACTGGGTTATAATCCCAGCCCTCATTTCACTGGTTATTTCAAGGTGGTCTTAGTCCTGTGCTGCCCGGGACTTTCCTGCCTCAGCAGGTTGGGCTCAGAGTTTAATCCTCAAGTGCACCCCTTCCTCTAGTGTGTGCCCCTCTTTCCTCATCCCTGCCCTAGTACAGTCGTGAAAGAGGCTGTTATTCTGCCAATGGTCATTTGCCTCTTTCTTTCTTCCTTCCTTCCTTCCTTCCTTCCTTCCTTCCTTCCTTCCTTTCTTTCTTTCTTTCTTTCTTTCTAGAACCCCACATTTTAGCTGCAGTCAACGCCTCTCAAAGGAAGACTACATTTCCCAAGGCTCCTCACTGCTAGGTAATAAGCCTCCTGACCCCTCAGCTGCAAAACTAGGTTGCCACCAAAGTGAAGCATCCAACTTCACTTGTTTGAAAGAAGTGGCCTGCACTCTTCATGCTCCTTGCCGCCTTGCCACAGGCTGGTCTCACGTTTTCACCTAACAAATGAGGACGAAATCCTTAGTAGGTGTTTCCCAAACATAAATGTCACCAGAGAGCTGTCGGGAGCAGTGAGACCCCAGATCCTGAATTTCTTGTAAACAACTTGTTTTCCCTTGATCTGAGTGCCTACAGCTGCTCTGAGCACGAGACCTTCAGGAGTTCCTGATGGCAGGAGAGTGGTTTCTGGTGGGTTTGGCTGGGGCGTGGCTATCTCTATATAATCTGCCCCTGAACACAATAAAGGGGGCATTCTTGGGGAATTCAAGGATGACCCGTGTCGCTGTCTCTCTGTCTGTGTGTGTCTGTGTATTTTAACCTCCAGCCCCCTTGCCCGAAGCTCGGTAACTGGGTGCCAGCGCACAGAGCGCAGACACGGGGGCGCGGTGCAAGGCAGAGACCCCTGGAGGATTTAAGTATGGATGGAGCCTAATGGGGTGGTGCATCCTGGTGATCTCAGGGGGGGGGCATGAGTGGAGCAGCCTGAGGTGCCTGCTGAAACCCAGTCTCAGAACTGCCAAAGCAAAACCTCAGCAACAGAATTCAACGAAACACAAATTGGTGGCTGGGCCCCAGCCGCAGATCCTGATTGGGTATCTGATAGGTGGGATGTGAAAATGACATTTGCGGTACATTTCCGGATGGTCTTGATGCTGCTGACATAGTGACTTCTGACTAAGGACAATGGAGAAGCAAGTCAATGGGACCTGAGGTCCACAGGGTGATATCCCTTCTGGGCTATTGGCCACTCACTTTTAGACCGTTATGAGAAAGGGTGGACCCTGCTTGGGTCTTTCCTTGAGTCTCTGACAAGTTTTATATCCAAATGAAGCTTCACAATTCATCTTAAACCCTCCTTCCAAACCCTGAGCTTTCAACCATCCTGTCTCCTGGCACAGCTCACCCAGCACGTCCTGCTGGAGGACTGAGGCATCGAGAGGAAGAGGAAGCATTCAGAATGGCAAACCGCGGAGTCTCCGTGATCTACTATGCCTTGGGACACAGGCCTTTCCAAACTCAGTGAGAAAGCTTTCCCTCAGAGGACAACATGCTCCCCTTGTCAGGGGGTAAGAAGATCTCAGTCCAATGGGTTTGTGGCAGGATTTCCATCCGTCAATGAGGAGATGGAGAGATAAGTGTTGGGCACAGTGTGCCTCCCAGAGCCTCCTTGAAGGTGGGACTCAGGCCTAGTTATGAGGGGAACAGTTAGTACACAGACAGAACTAACTCCCTCACTGGCAGAGAGCCACGTCACCCAAAGTCACGCCCTGCTGTGACAGCTGGCATCTGTGACAGTTCTGACTAATGTCAGACTAAGTCAGCCCTAATTCCTGGGAGGGAGTCTGGGATTTGCTTAAACTCATTCTTCATTCCTCTTCCATCACAGGTATTAATTCCTCTCTTTTCTCCTCCTCCCTTCCCCTGCCTTCTCTTCTTCTTTATCCCCTCCTCCTCCTTCTTCTTAATAACGCATCACACTGCAGTCCAGGCCAACTTGAACTCACTCTGTAGCCCAGTCTGAGATAGAACTCAAAACCTCTGCCTCCTGAGTGCTGGGATTAAAGGCGTGAACTTTCATGCTGGCTCACAGGTGTTGATTTTAAGAAGCATGTTGCACTCCAAAGCCTGTGTCAGGGTCCAGTTTGAGAGAACCCAGCCTGGGACGCATTCTGATAGAGACAAGGAATTGACCGAATCTGTGAATGATCACAGCTCCATGGCAGGCCACGGTCATCTCTCGGGGAAACTCAAGCTCCTTCGCATGGCATTCAAGGCCTTTTATACTTTGATTCTAACTTTCTGTCCCCCCTTATTGTCCCTAGTAGTCAGGGTCTGTGCTGCACAGCCACGCCAAGCATTGACTCTGAAGGGCATACCAAGCCCATCCTCTTCCCTCTGTGTGGTCCTCCACGTACAGCTCAGGCATCACCTCTGCTGTGATGCGTCCCAGAAAGACCTGGGTATGAAAGAGAAGCACAGAGGGATGAATGGAGCCTGGGAACTTGTCAGGCCTGAGTTCAAATCCCAATTCCATGGCACGTAGGGAACTGTGTAGCTTCACCTCCTGCCTTTACTGAGACCGTGATGACCGCCTCGGTGGGTTAAATAAAACCTGCAGCTCACCTAGACCAGCGTTTCTCTTTTTTCAAGTTAAAAAATTATTTTTACTTTCATTGATTCTTTGTGGACTTCACGCCATACATTCTGATTCCACGCATCTCCCTGTCCCCTGCATCCTCCCTCTGCCCTTGTAACCTCCGCCCCAATCAAAACCAAGTTTAAAAGAAAAACCAAAACAAGACAACAAAAGCAAACCAACAAAAGAAAGAAAAAGAAGGAGAAGAAGAATCTTATCATGGAAGCTGTAGTGTGGCCCTTTGAGACACACAGAGTTCACCCTTAGTCCACATATCTTTACTTGCAAATGTTCATTGCCACAGTGGTCTGGCTGGAGGTCTCTGGTTCTGCTGCAGCACCGGGAACGATAATGGGCTCTCACTGAGCTCCTCGCGGATGTCCTGCGTCCTGGAGATCCTGCTGCTCTGGATCTGTAGGTTCGTCCCCTTCACCTGCTCTAACAGGTCATAGATGGGGTGGATGTTGGAGTGGGCCAGCAACTCACAGCCCCGGCTCTGGACCTGGTTCGGCTGGCCAGCTCGCTAGCTTTCCTTCATCCTCAGTACTCAGATGAGCTCTCCAGCACTGCAGGGCTAGCTCACCCAATTCAGTCTACAGGAAGGAGCAGGTCCAGTGCTCCTGGGCTCAGGCCCTCAGATTCGGGTCCCCCTCACTCATATCGCCAGAGCCAGCTCTGTTGTTTGCCCAGGCAAGGTGCAGGGCCCTCTCTCCTGATTGCTGTAGGGGGCATAAGAGGGGAGGGGAGGGAAAGAGGGAGTTAGTGTTTCTTAAAATATAGCATGAATAGAGATGCCCTGATCATCCTGCTGAAGCACGGAGTCTAAATCAGCAGACCTGGAGTGGGACCTTTGCAGTCCTAACAGGTTCCCAGGTGGTATGGCTGCTGGAAATCCATGGCCCATGCACCAGGGCCTTAGCCCAAGGTAAGCCCTCAGTGACATTTCCATCTAACCACTGTCCTTCCTCCTTCCTCTTGGCACCGACCCATGCATACAATGCCCATTACTTCATGCTTCAGCGAGTTGCTGTGTTGGTGTCTCCCACTAGACCATATTGAGTACAGAAAGCACATTATCTCCCTTTCAGTGTTCCTGGGGCCCAGGAGAGGGCCCGGCATACGCGTGGGGATTAATAAATGTTTGTGGAACTAACTAAGCTTTATAAAATGCAAATAGAAACATCAACTCTGCCTGTGTAGACGAGTTGTGGGGATGGATAAATGTGATCATTAGCGAGGGAACGCAGAAGTATGTATCATCTGGTGCGGGTATGGCCGATTTTTATCTCTCAGCTCTCCCCTCTGCAGTGGCTCCGATTCATGCAGCAGAAGCGTGTTTACTTGTGGCTGTGGCCCAGGCTCTGGTGATTATAAAACAAAGCACCCACCACCCAAAACCCAGATTCATCTATTGTTTAAAAATAAACCACACCCTGTCCAGGGTAACGAGTGTGACACTCGCCTCCAATAGAAAGCAGAGGGATGACCCCAGTGGGAAGGTGTGCCTTCTTATCACTCAATCAATCAATCGTCAGTCACAAGCGGGCACAGGCACCCCTTTCCAGGTGGCACTGGCTTTGCAAATGACCTTTTCTTATCTACCTCCCCACAAATCCGAAAGGAGAATCACCTTGTCATCTCCTGCCCATTTGAAGGATTTGACATTCAGACATCCCAGAGATGTGAAGAGGGAAAGAAATATCACAAACTGTAGAGTACAGCAAACCGGAACGCTTTTCTCACCCAGCTTGATAGCTGGCATGCTTTCAAGATTTGTGTACTGTAATCTTAGACACATGGGGACTTGTGACCTGCTTGCTGAGGATGTGAAACACTTGTTATCTGTGGATACACACACACACACACACACACACGTATATACATATATGTACGTATATTTGAGAGAGTCTCTCTGTTATGTAGCTCCGCTGTCCTGGATTTCACATAGACCAGGCTCGCCTCAAACTCCCAGAGATCTGCTGATCTCTAACTGAATGAAACACCTTTTAAAGAAAATTAAAAAGTTCTTACTTTATTGCCTGGGCTGCCTTTGAACTGCTGAGCTCAAGTTACCCTCATGCCTCTGCCTTCCAAGTAGCCAGGATTACAGGTGCACATCTCTGTACCCGGCACTGCAAAGAACTTTTTACCAAAGACTGGTGTGGATTAAGATAACCAAAGAAGGAGGAGTAAAGGAAATTGAGTTCCCTAGTGACTAGTAATTGTCCTCACCCAAAATCAAGAGTCAGGTAGGAGAATCAGGGATTAGGTTAAAAACTGGAGCCGTGGAGGAGCCCAGGAGCTGATAGTAAAAATGCCTGTCTCGGAAGCATGAGGACCCAATTTAAATCCCCAGGACCTTGTTTGGTTTTTTACTTGTTTGTTGAGTTAGTTGGTTGGTTAGCTATTTGTTTGGTTGGTTGTTTGGTTGTTTGGTTGGTTGGCTGGTTTTTTGTTTGGGTGGTTGGTTGGTTTTTTGGTTGGTTGGTTGGTTTTTGGTTGGATGGTTGGTTGATTAGTTGGTTGATTGGTTTTTCATTTGTTAGTTTGTTTGGTTAGTTGGTTAATTAGTTAGTTGGTTGGTTTTTTTGTTTGTCTGATTGGTTGGTTGGGTCTTTTGCTGATTTAATTTTTTGTTGTTGTTGTTTTTGTTTTTTGTTTTATTTTAAGACAGGATTTCTCTGTACAATCTTGGCTGTCCTGGAACTTGCCCTGTAAATCAGAGAGAATGCAGAGATGTTTGTTGTGAAAACCTAAAGAAGAGACGTGCAAGTGGACCTGTCACACTTTCCCAGCTGGGACAGAACTTCCAGCACGGGCTCCAGACTACAGACCAAGAGCACAGAGTGAAGTACTAACTAGTCTCTGCTTTTGAGATCCTGGGAGCTTCCAGACCAAAGACCAGCCTTACTTCAAAAAATTGATACACATCATTCAAACCTGGGAGAAAAGGGAATCTTGGGTGTCTCCTCTACCTAGCAGTTAGGGAACCTTACTATATATATTTGTATAGATAGATAGATAGATAGATAGATAGATAGATAGATAGATAGATAAATAGATAGAGATAGATAGACAGATGATAGATAGATATCTCCAGGTTAAATTTGGTCTGTTGCTGTGAAGTAATGCTCTTGTACTCTGTAAAGATTTTTTTTTTAAAAAAAAATGCTGATTGACCAGTAGCCAGGCAGGAAGTATAGGTGGAGCAACCAGTGTAAGAGAATTCTGGGAAGAGGAAAGGCAGAGATGCAGTCGTCACCCAGAAGCAGAGGAAGCAAGATGAGAATGCCTCACTGAGAAAAGTACCAAGCCATGTGGCTAAACATAGACAAGAATTATGGGTTAAGTTGTAACAACTAGTTAATAATAAGCCTGAGCTAATAGGCCAAACAGTTTATAATTAATAATAATATATAATATAATTAATAATAGAGGCAATCTGTGGGGCCCTGGAATCAGCATGATCTCCTATGACCCCTCCCTCTGAGTGCTTATTTGGGGCTACATCTCTGCAGGACCAGGTGGGACAGAAACTTCTGTCTACAGTCAGTCTTCCAGAAAGCCAGTGGCCACTGAACAAGGATAAACCTGGGGCCTCAGGGGGGAATGGGGAATCCCAAGCACCCAGAAAAGCTGTCCCCACACCCTAGAAACTACAGTGACCAGGCAGTGTATAAAGACGCCAGAGTAGGGTATCATCTTTGCTCTCTATCCAAAACTGGAGGGGAGGGGTCATAGGAGATCATGCTGATTCCAGGGGCCCCACAGATTGTATTTGACATCACCAAGAGCTGACTGTGTTTCTGGGCAGCCCTTGAGTTGTTCCTCCTCTGGGTGAAGGATCTTCACTGAAAGACAGGACTGGGTCTTCATTCACTAGTGGGTGGAGGAAAGACAGGGAGAAAATAGGAGGTGTCTTGTGAAAGTGGGATGACGTTGAGCAAGGACCCCTCGAAACTCGTGTATGACCCCCAGGGCCTTCCTGCCAACCTTAAGGCTACGGACAAGGGAAAGGTGGCTCACAGCAATGGCTGCCTCCACCCCAGCACGTCAGGTGAAAAAGATGATCCAGGTGAACTGTCTTTATCTCTCCACTGCCATCCTCTTCTTGGGACACTGGTGGTGCCACCACCCCGAGGCCACCATCATCTGGCTCGCCTAGTACTCATTTCCTTCTTCAGAAGCGTCTGGGTTTGGAGCCCTTTGTGAGGCTCCGGAAGTGCTCCCAGGTACCTGTTGATCTTATTTCCCCCAGGGAGCTGTCCCCTCGGGGCCGTCCTTTGCCCAGGCCTTAAGATTCCCCCTGGGATTTTGCCCTGGACTGCTGTCACTGGCTGACTTGTCTGGGAGTCTGACGTCTCTGACTTTACTAACACTACGAGGATGACTTAGACAACCTCATGTCTGCACTGGCCTTCCCCAGAGACTGCATCCAACTGAAGGCTAAGTATTTCTCCCTGGAAGCCTCAGACACATAGAAGCTGACATTTTCAAACTTTAGTCTCATCGTTTTCTCTTAAGCACTCGCCTCCAGGTCACACAAATAGGACCTAGGAGACTCAGCTGTCTAGCCCACTGCGAGTTCCTAGCACTACCACCCCCAAGACACCCAAACCAGACCTATGGTGTCACCTACCATGTCCCTATTTTCCTTGAGTCCCCCGGCGTAACAGTTCAGAACCTACAGCCTCTTAACTGCTGCCGGACTGGCTCCTTAAACCATGCTTTGCCCTCAAGCTGGAGGGATAGATCCGAGTTTTCCCCCTTATCCTCCTGCTTCAGAGACGTAGACTCTCTCCTGCAACTCCTGGCTCCTCCATCATCCTCTGCCCTCCGGCTGCTCTTTCTCTTTCCTACCCCTCTCTCTGATGCTTCTTCCTGCTCTGGACTGTGCTGGGAAGACCCCGCCCACCTCTTACTCATCCTCAAAGATATAATTTGGATGTTATCATCTCCAAGAATCCTCTGAACCCCCAGGGTGAGTTGTGGTTACCGGTCTTCCAGCCCTGTGATTACGTGTCACAGGAAATGACCGGAGAGATGAGCAATCCGTCTCCGGAGATGTTCCTGTGATGGGTATTATCAGTCCATGGACTGGCACTCAACCTGGCAGGTGCCATACCCGGATTTCATTAGCCTATCAAATAGATCAGTTTCTTAGTGACAGACTCAGGTTGAGTAATTTATAGAAAAAAGTACAGGAAGTCAGCATGTGCACAGATCAATTTCAATAAAAGCTAGAACTTGACCGAGGCTGTCATCCTGGGAAGATGGGCTGCCAGAGCACTCTGTCCCTGCGAATGGACTGACTCACGAGGTGATTGAAAACCAGAGTGGAGGATGTGAGCCACATGACACAGCCAGCGAGATCAGGATTAAAAGTTGGATGCCTCTGTCTCAGGGTCAGGAAAAAAGCCTTCTTTCTGATGGAATCACGACTTCGTGAGAAGACTTTGTCCATACCCCTCTTCTTGGAGGGAAGCCTAGCTGCTCCCCTGCCAAGGCTTTTTCCTCTGTCCCTTTCCATTTCCCTGGCCAGTCAGATGTCTGTCCACTAGCCTTTTCTCAACGCCTTTCTGCCGTAGTAATGCAGTTAGCCAAGGCCAGCCTTCTGGCTTCTGCTGTGAGCTGAGCATGGATTTCATAGTTTAAGAAGCAAACCTTGGGGCTGCATGTGTAGCTCTGTGCTGGGAGGCCTGAGTTCAACAACTACCACAAAGTGGGGGGATAGGGCAGGAAGGAAATGTGGGCCTCTGCTCCTGGAAAGTGGTCTTGCTCTGCAGCCCAGAATGGACAGAAACTATATACTTCAGGCTAGATCCAGACTCCATGGAGTTCTTCTGGCTCAGTCTGAGAGTATGCAGAGTATGGGCCTGCTCTACCTTCCCCGTGACTCCTCTGGGTTGTTCTACTACATTCTACCTCTTCTGAACACCCTGCACCTGAGGTTCTGTTTCTCTGTGAACAACCTCCCCCCACCTTCATGTCTCCTGTTGCTTCTAACCCACTCCAGTGAGCATCCCTGTAGCTAGTCTTTGCTCCAGGTTGATTGAGATTGGCTCTGACTGTTCTCTGCCACAAATAAATCTCTCCTAGCTTTGAATAGCCATATCTTAGCATTCCCAGATGACTGTCACCCGGGAAATGGCATACCTGCCTCCCACCCTTCAGAGTCCAGCCACCTTTCTTCTCCCCAGAGCTCAGCTCCTCTTCCTCTCCATTCCCTGTGGAGTTCTCCCTCTTAGACTGTCTTCCCAACTCAAAACATTTCCCTCATCACGTCAAGCCATCTGACTCTTCCCATACTCTTGCCGTTCCCGCACAATGCCTTCTGACCATCCAAATGGCCCAAGAAGGAGCTTTGCTAAGTCCAACACTTCAGCAACTGACAAGTCCTATTCCTCCTTAGAGGAGCAATGTTGGCCAATTTTGATCTTCACGATAAATTTTTATTAACCATAACATTTGATTTAATCTTAATATTAGACATTTTAAAAATTATATTGTGTGTGCGCGTGCACGCACAAGCAAACGTGCACACATGCGTCTGTGTTGGAGTTTGATCAGGGTACACCTGTGGAGATCAGAGTCCGTCTTCCCTCCCCCTCCCTTGCTCTGAGCCCAAGGGCAGCACTCAGGTTGTTGGGATTGTCAACAAAGTACCTTTGCCAGCTGAGCCATCTCGCCGGCCCAGCAATAGTCATTCCCTTTCCGCTACAGAGTGGTAAAGGTGTAAGGTGTGCAGGGTTTGGCACCAAGAGGAGGCTCTTGACAGGAGTCAGGGGCCCTAGACGCTTCCAGAACACAGAACTCCAGAGTGAGGGAAGGCACCACTCAAAGGAAGTGGAAAAGAACTAGAGTCTGGCCATCTTAGATCACAGAGGGAAAGCGGAACCCATCTTAGGACGCCTGAGACACAGAGGCCCAGGTTCCCTGTGATGTGGAAACCTTCCAGCTGAGGAGGTGACCCCAAATGGCTCTCAAGAAGGTGTT
The DNA here is from genome assembly GCF_950005125.1 of Chionomys nivalis. Lineage (NCBI taxonomy): Eukaryota > Metazoa > Chordata > Mammalia > Rodentia > Cricetidae > Chionomys > Chionomys nivalis. The sequence goes on along the minus strand of NC_080102.1, from coordinate 3,284,602 downwards.
CACACATGAGATGGCTCAATGGCTGTTTCAGGCTATGCCCTCTTCACCGGGCATGACACGGAAGGAAACAGAGACACAGTGAAGGAACTCAGACCTCCCAGTGCTCCTGTATTAAGGAATTGGCCGTGTGATATTTCAAGAGTTCCTGGGATATCACATTTAAGTGGTTTTAATGTTTAATATTTAGTAGAAACAATGAAGCAACTAAAAATTAACCAAGTGATGCTGAATTAAAGCATATAACTTACACTATAGATTCGGGTAATGCTGAATTAAAGCATATAACTTACCGCTATAGATTTGGGTAATGTTGAATTAAACTATATAACTTACACTATAGTTTCGGCTTAAAATTGTAGACATTTTCAGCTTATTCACTTGTTTGGGACTTCTAAGAAAAATTGCAATTCACATGTGTCTTACTTTCCTTTAATACTTTTCCTTTTCTTTTCCCCTTTCTAAGACTGTCGTATGTAGATGGTGGTGGTGACACTCACCTTTAATCTCAGCACTTGGGAGGCAGAAGCAGGCAGATCTCTGTGAGTTTGAGGCCAGTCTTGTCTGCAGAGTGAGTTCCAGGACAGTCAGAGATACACAGAGTATCTCTGTCTCAAAAAACAAAAAAAAAATTTTTTAAAAGTCTTATGTAAGCCTGATGGTGGTGGTAATGGTGGTGGCGGTGGTAGTGGCACTCACTTTTAATCCCAGCCCAGCACTCAGGATGAAGAGGCAAGAGGATCTCTGTGAGTTAAAGGCCAGCCTGGTCTATAGAGTGAGTTCCAGGCAGTCAGGGATACACAGAGAAACCCTGTCTCAAAAAACAAAACAAAGCAACAACAACAACAACAAAATCCAACCAACCAACCAAACAAGCAAACAGTGTATTTTGTAGTCCAGGCTGACCTCAAATACTCTGTGTAGCCGAGGCTAGCCTTGAACTTTTGATGCTCTTGTTTCTGCCTCTCAAATGCTGAGGCTACAGGTGTGCACCACCACCCTGGTTTGTTGTTGCTTTTATTCTCTTTTAAAATTAAATAAGTATAAACTTTATTATAAAAAACTTGCAAATATGCCAAATGTGGTAGTACACACCTTTAATCCCAGCACTCGGGAGGCAGAGGCAGGTGGATCTCTGTGAGTTCTAGGCCAGCCTGGTCTACAGAGTGAGCTCCAGGACAGCCATGACTATATGAAAAAAAACCTGTCTCAAACAAACAACAACAACAACAATAGAACAGCAAAACCAAAAACCAGCCAACTAAACAACAGAAAATCTTTCAAATGAAAAAACTGTTAGGCGCCACAATTGACACCACCCCAAATCTGTCCATCTCAACGAACACCTATATAGGCAAAATAGCCATTCTGAAGTTGTGTATCTGCACATTGAACTTTATACTCTATTCATTGAATGTGTAATAAAAATTGAGTATTTTTATGCTCTTATCCCCACCAAAAAAACAAAAATCTGTGACAGAATTAGAAGTAGAAAAGCAATTAGTTTTATATTTTCCTTCATGACTAATTTTTGTTTTATTTTAGGGTATTTACATGCGTGTGTGTGTGTGTGTGTGTGTGATATGTGCATGTATGATGTGGAATGTCCTTCTGTTTATGTGTTGCTTTTATTGGTTGATGAATAAAGCTGTTTCAGCCAATGGCTTATCAGTGGTAAGCCAGGCAGGAAATCTGAACAGAGAGAGAGAGAGTAGGCAGAGTCAAGGAGATGCCATGTGGCACTCAAAAAACAAGATGTGAGGTAACAAACCATGAGCCTCGTGGTAAAATATAAAATAATAGAAATGGGTTAATTTAAGATGTAAGAGCTAGTTAGGAATATGCCTGAGCCTTTGGCCAAACAATGTTGTAACTAATATAGTTTCTATGTGACTATTCAGGTGTGGGCGGCTGGGAAAAAAAACTCAGTCTCCATCTACTCATGTGGGGGTTTACACAAGCCCATGCACTAGAGTTTGGAGGCCACCTGGTATCCTGTTCTAGCATCTTATTTCTTTGAGACAGGGTCTCTCATTGAACATAGAGCTGGGCTGGCAGCCAGCAAGTCATAGCAATCCTGTCTCCACCCCACAGCACTGAGGTTACAGATGTTGGTGGCCATGCCTGGCTTTTTACATAGGTTCTCGGTCTTTAAACTCGACTTCCCTTGCTTATACAACAATCAGTGTTGCCTGCTGTGCCAACTCACCAGCTCCTTTATTTTGTTTTGTTGAGGCAGGGTCTCATGGAGCCACAGCTGGCCTCTGATTTTCGTAATCCTCCTGCCTCCGACTCCAGACTGCTAGGATTACAGGCATGTGACACCATGCCTAGCTAATTTATTAGCTTAATGAGAATTACTTTGTAATTTGAGAAGATTTGTTAATCGGAAAATTGGCACGTTTGAAAAAAGAGTAAAATTATTAAATTAATAAATGCAATTTAAAATGATTAAGTGGATCAGATATCAATTTGTTAGGTTTATAAGTAGAATAATAAGTAGATATGTTTAATGTAAAAACTTCAGATTTTAAATTTAAAAGTAATAAATATTAATTTTAAAAAACCCAAACAGCTTCTAAGTAACTATTTCAGGCTGAATGGTCTTTACTGGATTCTAAAGATCCCCCCTCCCTTCTCTTTCAGTACTGCCATACAGAATATTCTCAAGGAAATAGCTAAACATTTAAGCATGGATTTTTCACAGTGAATGGCTAAGAAGGGACGACGGGCAGACGTGTGGGCAGCGAAGGGGCAGAGCTGGGAGAAGTGAGCGATCCTGTTGACCACACAACACGAACTCGGACATCTCGTTTCTCCAGACCCGTTTCCTCCGTCGTGTCCGGGCTGGACTCCGTGTGCTTGCACCAATTTTGCATTTCATTATTTTCTTATGCCAGGCTTCCCCTCCCACCCCGGCCCAAAGGCTTTCCTTCAGAAATAGCGAATTTATTGTGTCCGTCCCCTAACCCAACGGGGCCCATCGCGCTCTTCCCTCCCCACTCTCTTGCTTTAAGCCCAAGTCCACCCTGACAAGCCTTTGTATGTTAGATCTGCTCCCTTCCAGCTATCGCGTCTTTGATATTATGTGCTTTATGCCAGACATATCACAGACTATTACTGCACTAGTCGTGTGTGTGTGTGTGTGTACAATTGTGAATTCACACACATGTATGGTGACCAGAGGTCAGTGCTGAGTGTCTTCCACAGTTGCTCTCTGTTTTATTCCTTGAAACAGGGTCTCTCACCAAACTCGGAGTCCGCGGATTTGGCTATGCTGGTTAGCTCTTGAGGTCTAAGGATGTGCCTGTCTCTACCCCTGTCTGGAATTACAGAGATGCATGACTACAAAGGGCCTTTTCTGTAGGTGCTGGGGACCCAAATTTAGGTTCCTATGCTTTCCTAGTAAGAACTTTGTGAACTGAGCCATCTCTCCAGACCATGAAATAGTCTTGATGCCTTTCCACCAAAACGCCATCAGACTTTGTTTCCATGTCTTCCTGTGTAGCCCAGGCTGGAGCTTAACTCACATGATCCGCCTGCCTCACTCCCACAAGTGCTGGGATTACAGGTGTGTGCCTCCTTTCCTGACTTCTAATGATCTCTATCATTTTATTTGCACAAGTTTTTGTGGCTCCTAACAGAGGACAGAGGAAACCTAAGAGCTCCGTGGTACCGAGTGACTCGGAGTCTCCAGCATCCTCCTCTTATCTTAACGCTGCCCTCTCTTGCTGTCAAGCCAACTTGCTGCCCACATCCTTCACGTGGTGCAGTGCCAATGAACATGTCTTCCCATGGCCCGTGACCCTCTTTCTAAGACACTCAGACCCTTTCCTTCCCTTGACCTCAAGTCTGGACTCTTTCATGTAGATCTCATGTGGCTATCTACAATTCAGGTTCTTCTGCATCCAGATACACTGGTGCAATTGCTTTTGGCTTGTTTGTATTACTACTCAGTAACAGTATCTTTGCTCTTGTGTGTGTATCTCTTCTCAAAGAGATGCTATACATGTCTCTAGGAAAGAATTTTTCCTGCTTTGCCAATCACAGGATTGTTAAGAAGACAAAGGAGATGGTCTGTGTGGAAGGACATTGACGCTGTAACACTCTAGTCAAATTCAGTGTAAGAGGGACCATGGCGGGACTGAAAATGCTGGGACTTGTGGAAGTGAGCTCATTTACTCCCTCTTCTCCCACCCCCTTCCCTCCTCTCTTCTTCCTCCCTCTTTTTTTTTTTTGAGCCAGAGTTTCATGTAGCCCAGGCTAGCCACCAACTCCTGATGTAGGTCAAGCCAGTCTTGAACACTGATCTTGACTTTGTTTCCCATGTTCTGTGCCACCAGACTGGCTACTAGTTCTGTCCCTACCGGGTGTGTTACGTAACATGTCATCTTGCCTAATCCCTACTCACAAGCCTTCCCAGTTGAATGGCCACCAGAGACTTTTTATGGAGCAAAGGGATGGGGAGGAGCCAATAAATGGACACCAATAAAAACTCTGAATAAACTTTAGGGTTCTCATGAACGTATGTATTTCAGGAATGATGAGGCAAGCAACTGACTAATAAATGCTAAACGCAAATACCAATCCACGCTGGCTTCCTGACTCAGAGGAAGAGCGCATTCCACGATGGCATAAGCCGCACCCCTTCCTGAAAGGCAAGTCACAGCAGTAACGAGGAGTACATGTGACTTGAACACATCTCATGTTAGAGACCAAAGGTGCAAATGAGACTGTCCATGAAATCATTCAGTTAGAGGGACTCTTTGAAAACTTTAAAAATGTGTTTATTGTGTCTGTGTGTTCATGCAATAGCACACTTGTGGAGACCCGAAGACAGCTTGCAGTAACTGGTTCTCTCTCTCTGTGATGTTGGTCCCCAGGATCAAACTCAGGTCAGGCCTAGTGCCAAATGCCTTTTCCCACGGAGCCATGAGGAGCTCTGTAAGGCACAGTATTTCCTTACACTGCACCAAGACCTGAGTCCTCTATTTGAAATATATTCACTATTTATTTGGTCATAAGCAGTTTTGGCTGTAGGGAGTATTAATTGTCCATATACTGTATGCTAGGCACTGTCTTGGGCCAGTGAAGATGGCTAGACTTGCAGATCTGAGACAGCTTACATTCCGACAGCAGCGACATAGCATGTAAATACACAGGAAGCACCAGCAAGAGTGTGGCAGGGTGTGGGTAGCATGGCTGTGTGACTAGGGACGTGCAGGGGAGACGTGAAGGAGGAGGTGACATCCTTAGCTCGTAGGATGAAGTGGAGCGTTGACGCGAGCATGCACAGCTGAAAGGAGAGTAAGCAGGGTCCCTGTGGCTGGGCCAAGATGCCTGGTGTCGAGAAGCCCACAGCCACCCAGTCCCAATAACTGCATCTATAGAACACCCTTGCACCTGAGACTCAGGGAACATGGCAGAAGAGGGGGGGGAAGATTGTAACAGCCGGAGGATCAGGGTCTTCACGATGAGATTGTGTCTCCTAGTGTTGTCAGAAACTTCAGTCTGTTGAGTCTCTCCAACACGACCGTCTGAATGTGAGCTGAACAAGGGTGACGCCAACGGCCACGACAAACCAGATGGGAGAAGTCCATGAGGCCTCAGCTGCACACAAAGCTGCAGGCAACTGAGGAGAACTGGGAGAGGAAGAGGTGCCCTCCTCAGGGAAGAGCACACCCACCAATCGGCTGTCCAGGGTCAAATGGTCAGCCCTGGAAACACACACACACAAGGAACATTGTATGGACGCAACAGGTTCTATTTAGGAATGTATAAGTATAGGCTAATACATGTATGAGAGAAGAGGCCATGGATTTGAAGGGGTGCAGGGAGGGGCAGAGGGGATGACTTGGGAGGCGGAAAGGGAAGGAGGCATGTAATTAAATTAAAATCTTAAAAAATAGCAGAAGTCCACAGTCAAGTCATGAGTAGCCTGGTAGGCCTGGGTTTTATTCTGTATACAGCATAAAAATCAATCAAGGGGATCATATATTATTGAAATTAAAATTGTACCTTTTCTCTCAAAAAAAAATCATATTCACCTGGGTGGAGAGATGGCTTGGTGGATGAGAGCTCTTGCTGTGTCAGTGTGAGACACCAACGTGTGCACAGATCCCAGCTCCCACATAAAGCCTGGGTGTGGCTGTGCACCTGTAACTCAAGGGATGCAGAGGGCAGAGGCAGGAGGATTGCTAGGGCTTGTTGGCCACCAGCCTGGCTCCAAGTTCAGTGAAGGAAATAAGGCAGAAAGAGTCAGAGCGGGAACCTGATGTCCTCCTCTGGCTTCTCATATACACAGGTGTGCACACTGGCACAGAAATATGTGGCTACAACACACACACATGCACACATGTGTGCACACACGCACACACACACGTGCTCACTTTCAGTCTTACAACAGCTTGTGCCACTTCACAAAACTTAGCCAGATTTTAGTCAGCGTATATGTGAACGAGAGGGGTAGGCCTGAAATTCCTGTACAAGCTGCCACAGGCTCCACCTACTGCTGTCGTTACTGACTTAGGAAATCAGGATTCTTAGCATTCCCAAGGCAAGCTATCTCATTAGCTGCCAGGAGGGCAGACACGCCACTCTCAGTGTCCTCTCAAAGAGGAAGAGCAGCCGGGTGGCAGTGGCAGGCGGATCTCTGTGAGTTGAGGCCAGCCTGGTCTACAGGGCGAATACCAGGACAGGCTCCAAAGCTACATAGAGAAACCCTGTCTTGAAAAACCAAAATAAATAAATAAATATAAACAAAACAAAAAAGGACCCCTGAACTGACATTGTGATTCCCCCCTAAAACACGTGGGCAGAGAAAAAGAAGCATCATGTCCGGCAATGGCTATTTATCTCTGTGGTGAAGACCCCTGGGTAGCTGCTGGGGAGGGAGGAACAGAATTCCTGCATACATCTTGATGTCATTTTAATGTGCATTCTCGTTGCTTTGTTTTTAGTTTTAATTATTCAGGGTTTTCTCTTGGTGGGACACAGAGATCAGAGGAGAAGTTGCCAAGGTCGGTTCTCCCCTGCCACTTTATGGGACCTGTGGATTGAACTCAGGTCAGCGGGCCTGGCATCTGCTGGTTACTGTTCAGAGCTGTTTTCTTCAGAGACAGGGTCTGACTCAGGTTGAATTCGCAGTGGTCCTCCTTCTGCAGCCCCGAGTACCCCAAGACTTCAGGTGTGACTGGGTCTCTCTTACTCTAGGTGAACAGAAAATTCAGGTCCTCTGCTACCACATTTCCAGACCCGTCTAGCCATAGACTCACATGACTGATGGCTACCTATTAGCACAGACTTGGGCCATAGCCAGCATCATGTGACATTTATTAGATAGCTTGTTGTTGGCTTAGCTAATGAATGCATAGAAACTCAGAAGTCAAATAATTTAAACATATTCCAGAGCTAATTTTCCTAAGATGACTCACTAGAACAACATTTTGAGAGGCAATAAAAACACCCAGTGTTCAATTTCTGAGCAGACATGTGTTGGATGGATGCCTGTACAAACAAACATTTTTCCCTGATCATTCTGCTCTTGCCCTGTCGTGGATGGCTATGGCTTAAGAGCTAGAGATTTTTTTTTCCTAAACACAAACTTCTATTAAATATAGCTAACACTTGTCTGGGTGTCTCCAATTCAACAGTTGCCACCATTCACAGGGACCTGTGACCCATCAGCTCAGGACAGGCCTTGGTGAAGCTGGACCCAGCACGGGGCCCCTGGCAACACACTCACGTCCGCTGCCTCTGGGTTAGGCCCAGCAGAGCTCCAAGCAGTAGGTGTGAGTCAGAAGTGACCTGTTTGTCAGAGGGGAGCTCCGTCCCAGGTCATTTACGGACAACTAGGCAGCCCCTGGAAGCAGCAAGGTATGAAAAGCTCTGTCTAGACGTCGTTCCTTGGGCTCACTCGTTGGCTGAGCAAGAAAGCGTACAATGGGTAGTTGGTGGCTAACCGCCTTGCCATCGCAGCTTGTGAGAAGTGATTATAAAAACAGGGTTCCGCGCAGGTCCCTGTCCAGGGCTTTGTTCATCATGTAGTCTAGGTTTTAACCCCTTAATCAAAATTATTTTAATAATTTAATGATATTACTTCCTGGTGACAGAAAAAAAATAGTGTTTATTTCTTTTCATATTAAAAAGAACTTTTGAGGCAGGGTTTCACCATGCAGCCCTGTCTGGACTGGAGCTTGCTATGTAGACCAGGCTAGCCATGAACTTACTGCAATCCTCCTCTTGCTTTAGCCCCCGTCTTAGTCAGAGTTCTATTGCTGTGAAGAGACATCCTGACCAAGGAAACTACTGTTTTAAATCAGGGCTGCTTACAGTTTCAGAGGCTTAGTTCATTATCAATCGCGGCAGGGAGCATGGTGTGGCATCGGGGCAGTCGTTGAGAGCTACAGCTTGGTCCAGGGGCAGAGAGAGAGAGAGAGAGAGAGAGAGAGAGAGAGAGAGAGAGAGAGAGAGAGAGAGAGAGAGAGCGCATCGGCACTGACCCTGGGCCTGGGTTGGACTTTTAAAACCTCAAAGCCTACCCGCAGTGATACGTTTCTTCTAACAAGGCCATGCGTCCTAACAAATATATGAACCTGTGAGCACCATTCTTTTTCAAACCACCTCAGCCTCCTCAGTGCCAGGACTCCAGGCGTGCACCTCCATACCCAGAAATAAAAATACATTTTAAAAAATATAATGCAAAGATAGCCCATCTATAATCTTTCAATACGACATTTTACATTTGAAAAAATAATACTAGTTTCTCTAGAGGCAAAAGTGAGAAGCCTGGAAAGAAGTTGCCTGGACCAGCTGATGGGCTGAGAAAAACCTCAGTGGCTGTGGGGAGTTGGGGAGTTGCTGACCCAAAAGCAGTAGCTACAGTTCCTTTGGAGTTTTCTTTAGCTTCCTGAAGAGCCTTTGACCACCTCAGCATCAAACCTGACATCCGGAATAAACAAATAAAAACCCTGGAATGTGTTAACAAAAGCCCGTTCTTTCCATGGAAAAGCCGAGAATGCCATTGGGTGACTCCTGAGGGCTGTAGGAGAGAGGCTCGCTCAGGTGGGCCCTGATGTTTCCAGCAGTGTGGTTTTAAGACGCCTTGATTGATAACTTTTTCTGTTCTGCTACTATAAAGCTCCATGAAGCTGCTTCTTCCTTGAAACATTAGGTCTGGGGAGATTGAAATAAATATCCCCAGGCCATGGTCACTCACACTTTGCTCCAGAATAAACCATGTCTTTCATTTCTTTGAAGTGAGGGAGCCATTTCTTTGGATGGCCGCTCCGTTTACTGCGTTTGTGGCATTCGCGTCTGTCGGTCCATTCGACTGTGGCAGCACTCATATCCTGTGCACACAGGAGCATCTCCACAGTGTACACCTCAGTGGGAGTTATAGATCCTCGTTGCGCCAAACGGCCACTCGACGCTAGACCAAGTACCTCATAAAGCCAGTCCTCGCTGATTGCTCTCCCCGAACGAGATCTATATCATTCTAGATATATCCTGGCCTCTGAGGAAATCCTGGTCATCAAATTTTCTAGAGGGTGTTTGAATGTGTTATTAAAAATCTAGAAATTCCACCCCAGGTGGTGGCTTATACCCACGCTTCCAGATTTCAGGAGACTGAGGCAGGAAGATCACTGACAGGCAGAGGCTAGCCTGGGCTATCTAGTGAAGTCCCCCCAGAATGGCTTGGGCTACAGAGACCTTGTGTCAAACAACCCAAATGAGAGGGGAATTTTAAAAGAAAAAAAAAAAAGGAGGGAAAGCCAAGCAATAAGGCCTAGCTTGTTAAGTTCCAGGCCAGCAAAGGACTGGCCATACATATACACATAATCCATACATATGGTTAAGAAAGAAAAAGATAGATGAATTCTATAGTGTTGATATCACTATTTTACATTTAAAGTGGGAGGGATTCTCTTTCCTTGTCGTTGTTGATTCTGAACCACCTGGAGGTGTTTGACATGTAGTTTATATGGTACCCATTCCACATAAAAGCCTGCACCCGTGCATATAAACACACGTGCATATAAACACGGACTTTAGTCTCCCAAGGAGAATAGCTGTCCTTGCCTCACCTACCTGAACTGTAGCCTGGAGCAGACACTGCTGATTGAGCTACAGTGTCTCGGGTCTACATCATCAACTTCCACAGCTTTGGCTCCTCAGCTCTCAATAACAACAAAACAAACCTCTACTGAATTGTAATTAGCCACTATTGAGAGCTGATTTAAAAAAAAGTACCCATAAAAATGATTCCTGCATTTGAACATATCAACACTAAGAAAAAAAATCACTATTTAAAACAACTGCTCAAAACTGCATGTGGTAGTACATGCTCATTAACACATACACACACACCACACACATACACACACCACACACACTCACACACACACACCACACACACACATACCACACACACACATACACACACCACACACACTCACACACCACACATACACATACCACACACACACATACACACACCACACACACTCACACACACACACCACACATACACATACCACACACACACATACACACACCACACACACTCACACACCACACATACACATACCACACACACACATACACACACCACACACACTCACACACCACACATACACATACCACACACACACACACATACACACACCACACACATACACTCTCACCACACACACACCCACACACACACACACCACATTTGGGAGACTGAGGCAGGAGGATTACCTGTATTCCAGGTCAGCTTGGGCCATATTGTGAAACTTTTACTCAGCAAAATGAAAGAAAAAACAAAAAGCAGGAAACAGAGCCACTCTTGTCCAGTTCTCTACAGAGTAAACTCTGAGGAGACAAACGGCCGCAGGTTTCGTCATTTCATAGGCAGTGCCCTAACAGCTCCGTGCCCGATGTGTAAAGACAGCGAGGATCACATCATTCGATATCCTTTTGTCTCGCTTTGACTGTTTAGAGTCAGGGTCTTGCGTTGTAGCCCAGGCTGCTGGAACTCGTTATGTAGACCAGGTTGGCCTCGAACTTGCAGAGATTTGCCTGCCTCTGCCTCCAGAGTGCTGAGTCAATATCTCCTTAATAAAGAGCTACACACAACAGGAAAAGAAGCTGTCTCCCTGAATCAGCCTAGAGTCCCCCTTTTCCCCAGCTAGGAAGATCTCGCCTTCGCTTCCAGGAAGAGTGAGGTAGCGCCTTTCCAGGAATATTTTAATTGGTCTCTCATTTCTTAAATCCAGTACTTTGACATTGCTATCAGAATAGCCTTATGGAAAAAACCCACCAGGACAAAAACTTAGGCCCCAAGTGCCTTCTTGTCTGAGCTGCAGTCTGGCCTTCCTTTCCCAAGCCTTGATTGCTTTTCCTTGTATTGGTTGCTGCCCACCCTAACCACCCAGTTTTGGGGCACTAGTATCCACCACGGGAGACCCCCAGGTCACTCTGGAATCTATTTCTCCTTCCAGCCCTTTCTTGAGGACTCCGCTCAGTCCCGCACCCCATTAAAGACTTCTACTTGCTAAGCCTTGGTTATTTACTGGTACTTTCCTCATTTCCTGTCTGATAAAGAGCTGTAAAGAGGTAATAAAGTCACCCGACTTCAGTGCACGGCTGTGCTCAGTAAATATTAACATTAATAAAATTTATTCAATGACTGAAATGGAGTTTTGTTGTTCTTAGTGCCTGTTCTTAGCGCCTTACCCCCCAGGCATTTCTTACGTAGAAACAGAGGGTCCATCACTCTGGGGTGTTCTCACATGGATCTCTGTCTGTACATCACAGGGAATGGTTTTGTTATGCAGCTGCTATTGACCCCTGTCTCAAGCCGGCCACGGCACCTCTTCTGTGGACCCCGCCAGAACTGCAAAGACTGGCCAAGCGGTACACAACTCCTTTAGGGGCCTAACAGCTGTTGCTTGTATTGTATAAGTGCCTCTGTCTAGTGTTTCCCACACAAATTTGACTTTGGAACTTGTCAAATCAGCTGATGTGTTATATTTTAAGAAATGAGAGGCACTCGATACAGGGCTGCATTACATGTCACGTAGTCACACACTAACTCTAAGGGGATGGGAGTAACTCAGTCAGAACACAGATTTAACCTCCAGAGCAGTGTGGAGATTCCTGAGAGCTCCTTCTTGTCCTCTACGGCAACCCATAGTCACTCCTGCCTGCAACACTATTTCTGAGTGTGTGGAAGACCCTACACACACTGGGCCTCTGCTTCAGGATCAGCGTCTTCTTGTCTGACAGTCACTTTCTAAGAACTAATGTCAGATTATATCATCTGACATATGACGTACCTTCCAGGGAAAGGCCCACTGGGTGTGTGCGCGGGCGCGCACTGTGAGCACATGCGTGCATCTGTGTACATATATGTGTGTGTATGTGTGTGAACACATAATGTATATGCATTATTATATATGTATCATATTATATATATATATATCTTTCTTTCTGCATTCTAGTTTGCACCATATGTATTGCATATGGAAGGAAATAAAATCTGAATGAGAGCCATAGGAAATCCTGACCATGGGCATGATGGTTTATACACTGAGAGTAATCTCTGTTCCTTACCAACCCCAAATAGCAACAAAATAAATAGCCACATTTCTGAAACATGTAGCATTTTTCTATTTAATATAGTATTATTTTTATTTCAAGGATCAGCAGAAAGAACACCCCTTGAGTAGGAGAGGACTGCTATATTAGCTTATTGTTCATTCCTAATACGTTACTCAATATTACCTAAACATCTGAAAAGTCCAGTCGACTTCTGTTTGAGTTTCATGACATACACTATAAATTAGTGTGCACAGCAGAGCGGTGGGGGCGCACACCTTTAACCCCAGCACTCTGGGAGGCAGAGGCAGGCAGATCTCTGTGAGTTTGAGACCAGCCTGGTCTACAAGACTAGTTCCAGGACAGCCAGAGCTACACAGAGGAAACCCTGTCTTGAAAACTAACACTAACAAAAAATTAGAGTGCATGTATTCTGATTATATCCTGGGAAAGTCTGAAAATTGTTTCCATGTTTCTCGTCTGGTTCTAGTGAATGGAATGGGTTCTCTGGAAAGCCTTAAGATTTATTCATTAAATAAAACAGGTTAATTGAATGACACTGAGATATTGCACATATAAAGATATTACTCCATCCTACAGCTTGTGGTTTAAAATCAAATAACACAGGCAAGCCAGATAAAAAAGGCAGCATTTTTGAGAAAGAGAGAGATTAGAAGAAGTACATTTGAAAGGCAGAGGGAATTGGCAGATATTCTGTCTACTGCCTACTACCTGTAACCCTAGTTTCCCCCATCAGAGGAGTCCTCCTGCAGACAGGGAGGTTGTTTGACTGCCCCGAAGGGAGTCAGAGCATAGTAGGGTCACCATTGCACAGTGTCTTCAGTTGTCAAGGTCCAGAAACAATTTTCATTCATAGTCCATACTTGCCTCTGCTTGCCTGGCTGCATATTAAAAATCTATTTATTACCTTCATGCCTAGAACCAGAACCAAGAGCTCAGACAGCATTTCAGGATGTGCTTCTTACAACAGCTTGTGCATAGCAGAAGTTGGATGGGGAAGCAGGCCAGGGGCTCTGGTGTGCACAGTCCTAGGGTGTGTGAACAGGCCAGGGGCTCTGGTGTGCACAGTTCTAGGGTGTGTGAACAGGCCAGGGGCTCGGGTGTGCACAGTTCTAGAATAATAGCTTGAGATTTTCCTAGTAACTTATTTGCATGAATAATTAAAAACCTGACTGGCCTCCTTGAGGTTAGGTAAACAAAACAAAACACCAAATCCATAACTTAGAATTTGCCTGGCTTTGTGTTAGGATGCAGTGGTACAGATAAACATGGCGTATACTCCCTTTTGTGGCACATTAGATTTTTATTTCAGGAGACAGCTAGTGAACAAAATAATTTAATATAAAGCAGGACATGTAGTATCTAGGGAGTGGTCAGAATAAAGAGACAGGCGGTGGTGGCACACATCTTTAATCGCAGCACATAGGAGGCAAAGGCAGATGGATCTCTGTGAGTTCCAAGCCAGCTTGATCTACAGAGTTAATTCCAGGACAGCCAGGGCTACAGAGAAACCCTGTCTAGAAAAAAGAAAGAAAGAAAAAGGGATAAAGCACCAAGAAAGGGTACCCGGCCCAAACTGGTGGCCAGGAAGGACTACTGGAGAGAGAGCTGTGCCCTGCAGTTTCTAACAGCTGGATGTGTGCAGACAGCTGCTGCAGATGTTGAGCCAAATGGACCCGAGAAGGACAGCTGGATTTGTCAAACCACAGTGGGATCATTAACACCGCGGTGGTTTGAGCGGAAATGCGGGAAACAAGACTGCAGTGAGTTGAGGAATTGAGGGGAGACTTGCCAAGAACGTAGAGAGAAATGAAAAGCTCGGGGCCCCGGAAGAGGCTCGGCTGGGAAGGTGCTTGCCATTAAGCTTCTCAGGACCCACGTGGTGGACTCAGACAAGCTGCCCTCTGGTCTCCATATGCACACACATACACACACTAAATAAATTAAAAAATCTAAGATCAGCTATGAACAGAAAGTGTATGGAAGGTGAATATGTGGTCAAAGGTCAGAGGGTTTTGCTTTGTTCAGAAAGATACTGATCTGTGATGAATGTGTGGTCAGAGATGAGAAATAACTAACAGACGGATCCAAGGCCCCAGTCTACCAAACACTGGGATAAGCCACATTTGCTGACAATAACAGCAAATAATAGCTCAAAATAATGGTCTTGACTGAGGTTCCAATCCTTCCCAGTTCCCATAGTTTGAATGTATTTGGCCCCTGTAAGCTAATAGAGAATGGCATTATGAAGAGATGTAGCCTTGTTAGAGTAGGTGTGCCTTGTGGGGGCAGGCTTTGAGGTCTCCTTTGCTCAAGCTACACCCAGTGTCTCAGACCACTTCCTGCTGTCTGCAGAATCAAGACGTAACTCCTCCACTCTCGGCTCCTCTCCAGCACCATGTCTGCCTGCATGCCAGAGTTTCCCCACCATGACGACAGTGGATTGAACCTTTGAAACTATAAGCTATCCAATTAAAGGTTTTCCTTTATAAAAATTGCTGTGGTCATGATTTCTCTTCACAGAAATAGTAAACCCTAATAAAGACAGGAGTTGGTACTAAGGATTGGGTTATTGTTGTGATAGCCCTGACCATGCTTTTGCTTGAAGGAACCTTGGAACTGTGGATTAGAAAAGCAGTTGAATGGTTTAAGTGCCGCTTAATAGGCCATCCCAGCAGGAACATGGGAGACAGTGCTGCTGAGTGTGATCTGATGAGCCGTGGGGCTGCCTCAAGAGGCTTCAGAGGAGAGGAATATTAATGTGTGATCTAGAGCATTCTTGTGACATTTTGGTGAAGAAGGTGGTCATTTTTTGCCCTTGTCTGAAGTGTCTGTCTGAGGCTAAAGAGATTTGAATGAATTCCATTGGAAATTAACTGAGGGAAATCTCAAAACAGCCTGGCATAGACTCTGTCTTGTGGTTACCAGTGTTCAAGTTTATAAAGATTTATAATGAAAAGGAGCAGGCTGAGCAAGGAAAAATATAAAATGTACAATCTGAGGCGAAAAGGAGCAGCAGGAAGGGGAATGGAGCTAACTTCTGTGTTCAAGGTGACAAACAGATTAAGAAATGGAATAAAGGGAGTGGTGACTTCAGGGAAAGATCCTACCAGCTAAGTTTTCAACTTGTGAAAAGGAATTAAAGAAAAGCTTAGAGGTGGCTGTAGGGGCACACACCTTTAATCCCAGCACTCCGGAGGCAGAGGCTGGCAGATCTCAGAGTTTGAGGCCAGCCTGGTCTACAGATCAGTTTCAGGACAGCCAAGCTTAGGCAACAAAGGGAACAACAATTGAAAACAGAAAGTTGGTGAAGATGTAACTGAACAAAGGGGCCATGTTCAAGCAGAATTCGGCAGCTTCAGCCACACAGTTCTGGAGTTAAGGATAGAGGAAAGGGGCTATAAGATTTGCCTTCAACAACTCTGGAAAGCCACTGAAGTCAAGCATGTGTTGGGGTGCCCCTGAATGGACACCTTGGGAGGTCACTGTCTGATTCTGTGACATTGAGGCCTGGATTGCTTTTGAGACCCCACGATGTTGGAGATGCCAGAGTTGTGGGATCCCTGCAGAGGAGAGCTGCTAACAGGGAGTGGAACCGGCCCCAGAGACAGAAGTGTGTTGTAGTCGACACAGCTGAAAGGAGTCGGAGCCCTGGAGAACACTTTGACATCAGACACGGAGATGCAAAATTTGGAGATTGCCCAGCTGGTTTTCAGTCTTGTTTTAGTTCTGTGTCTCCTCACTGTGTTCCCTTCCCTGAATTTTGGAATGGTAAAGTATATTCTGTGCCATTATATTTTTGAAGTATGTAATCCTTTTTTTTTATTTTGATTTTTATAAGGGATTACAGTTAAGAGATTGCATGAAGCCCAGAAGAGACTTTGAACTTTGGAGCCTGGCCTACAGATCCAGCTTCAGGACAGTCAAACTTAGCATTGTTGAGCTTGTGATAGAGTATGGGGACTTTTGAAGTTGGACTAAATGCATTTTGCATATGATATTGTTACAAGCTTGTGGGAGCCAGGGCATAGAATGTTGTAGTTTGAATGTAACTGGCCCCTATCAGCTCACAAGGAGTGGCACCATTGGGGGTGTGGCCTTGCTGGAGGAAGTGTGTCACTGTGGGAGTAGGCTTCGAGGTTTCTTTGGCTAAGGGCTAACAGCAGCTGCAATTGGACTCACTACCTGACTGAGTTTTCTATAGTGAACTGTCATCCTCCATGATCCATCTTTCTTCTGCACTGGACAGATGGGAGAGTTACAGGGAGATGTGGTGGGAACCACCTCCCTGCATCTTTCAAGTCCTTGATGGTGCCTCGGATTTCTGCATTTCCTCCACGGATGTGACGCTGTTTTTGATTCACTATTTCCTTTGGCAGAGGCAACTCAATAGGCTTCCATTTAGGCTTTGCAACCATAATAGCCCTCACTCCACAGGTCAGGGAGCCAATGTGAGAATTCTGCCCACCCATATCTATCCCAGTTACATATCTGTGTAGAGATATTTCATTCATTCATTCATAAATAAAACTGGCCTGAGGATCAGAAAAGTAAAACAGCCACACTGGCCAGTCTTACAGACCAGGCAGCAATAACACACACCTTTAATCCCAGTAGCCACACTAGCTTGCTATAGAAACCAGGTGGTAGTGGTGCATGCCCTTAATCCCAGAACTAGAGAGGATTATAAAACGGGAGGAGACAGCTCTCCATCTCAGTCTCATTCTGAGATTCCTGGAGGCAGAATCACCATTTTGGACTGAGCTTAAAGTAAAAGCCAGTGGCTGGCTGTTGTGTTTTTCAGATCTTCAGATTAAACCCCAATTTCTGTCTCTGAGTTTATAATAATTGTGCTTCAAGTTTGTCATAGAAACCAGCTAGTGCATGCCTTTAATCTCAGCTGTGTGCACCTTTAATCCCAGCCTTGGAGAGGAATATAAAACGGGAGGAGACAGATCTCAGACTCAGTCTCATTCTGAGATTCCTGGAGGCAGGATCGCCATTTTGGACTGAGGTAGAGGTAAGAGCCAGTGACTGATTGTTCTGCTTTTCTGACCTTCAAGTAAGCTTTATTAAAATACAAATAAAATATCACTACACATCTGGAACTGGGGAAATAATCACAGGATGAGTTTGGGGAACTACTGGGCCTACTGTGAGCAGACATCAGCCAAAGCTCCATTATCACCTGGCCTCCATAAGCTCCTCCTTTAACTGGAGGACCACAATGTTTCTCGGGATCTCCCTGAATCAAGATCAATTCAGAACCAGTATCCAACAGACCCCAGAAAGTCTGATTGTTCCCCTTCCCCCAGTGTACAGTTACCTTGATAAAAAGTCTTCTCTTGAGGAGAACTGGAAAAAGCTTAACAGTAAAACTTTTAGGTGTCTAATCAGGGTCCTTCATCAGGGGAACCTGGCCACCCCCTCATTCAGGGTCCTTCGTCAGGGGAACCTACCCACCCCTTCGTTAAAGGGGTTCTGGGTCTGCAAATTGGTTCGCTGACCGAGGTGCCTTTGCCATAATCCAATGCGGCCTTTCTTTCATTTGTCTGAGAATTTTTCTGCTTATACAGATAAAATCCATAGCAGTAGGCTTTGAAAATCTGTTTCATGCCTGGAAACACCATAATTGATTAGCCAGTACCAAAAGTTCATACAAATCAGGCCACTCTGAAATTTGCCTTATCTGTGATGACCATTATGAACACCGTTTTGTTACATTGCCTGTAGTATGATAGCTATGATCACCCAGCTTCTGGTGGTTCAGTGCTGCCGCCTGGCCCCTGCTGCCTTGGGGCCCAATTAAACGGCTTGCATTCAATTCATCCGATTGAGTATCACCGTCTCCAAACCTAAGGTCTGACACAAGGAAAAGGACGGCGATGCAATGTGTTGGTGCCCCTCACCACTTCATGTCTTGTAGGGTCTGTGAAGGTCGTGTCTTCTGGGCCTTCCCCTTGCAGAGGATTAGGCTTTGTACAACATGCTCACCCTAGCGTTGCAATTTCCCTGAGCCTTAAACATCCCTTCAACACTAAGCCAAGGGTTATCAGACATCTCCAGCTCTTTTTTAGTAGGTCAGCTTTTGATAAATGCTTCAGCCAACCACTCAAACAAACGTTTCACTTTTTGGGGGGAGGGGTTTATGATAGGGTTTGTCTGTGTAACAGCCCTGACTGTCCTGGAACTCACTCTGTAGACCAGGCTGGCTTCGAACTCACAGAGATCTGCCCGCCTCTGCCTCCCGGGTGCTGGGATTAAAGGCATGCGCCACCACCTCCCTGCTAACTTTTCACATTTTTACCTGTGTGAGCTTCCATATTAAACCTAGAATCTCTACTCAGGGGTTCCATGTCAATCAACTTCAGCCTGGTCTCGTTTATCATCCTTCTACCATTATCCCACACCCTTACCATTCCTATACGTATTCCCCAGATTTCTGCTTGGACAAATTAGCAAGACCATTAAGCTCCACTTCCTTGTGGACCACACTTTCTACCTCCCCTCTAGGAGTTTGCTTTGCCTTGAGTCTGGTTATAAGTCTAGGGCCAACTATTGGTACCTGGAGGGACACTGGCCTTTCCTTCAGAGAAAGTTACTCCTGATTTAGCAGGCACCAGAGGATTAGCTTCCTCAATGAAAGCTGAAAAGGGCAGTGTTCCAAGCGGTGGAGCTGAGGGTACCGCTTCCTCAAGCGAGATAAACCCTTGCAAATCTGAGGGTTCAAAGTTCCCAGCTTCAGTAGGGTCCTCCCACACATCCCCATCCCAAGTTATAGGAGCCCATTCTTTACCAATTAAGGCCCTTGCTTTAACAACTGACATTCTCGGAGCCCGAGACTTGAATTTTCATTGTAGTTCGGCCAACCTTACAATGAGGGCTTTGGTCTGATTTTCTGAAACTCGAACTCTGGCTGCTGGAGGGAAGACTCTCTTCCAGGGCACACTTAGAAACAGACTGTTTTTTCACACCTGGAGCTGTCAGTTTTATCACTGAGGTCATTGTTGTCCTTCACTGTATTTGAATTAATTTTATCATGGAGCTCATTCCTATCCTTTAGCAATTTGTCCAGAGATATTAAGAGCAACATCATTTACCCCCAAACTCTCAAAGTTTTCAAATACAACATCACGGAGTCCATTGCCATTTACTAGTGATGAACCAAGATAATCAAAGGCATTTATCTCTATAAATGTGAAATATAGTTTACACCATGGGCTTCCAGTACTTTCTGAGCTCCCAGGAGAGAGGGACTGGAGAGCTGGAGAAGCTTCAGTAGTTGAAGATGCTGGCGAATCAAAAAGCCTATTCCAGATACTTAAAAGAGTCATCCAATATTCCTGTTTCGCCAGAACCACTCTGGTGCCAAAATACGTATTAGTCAGGGTTCTCTAGAGCCACAGGATTTATGGAATGAATCTCTCTCTCTCTTTCTGTGTGTGTGTGTGTGTGTGTGTGTGTGTGTGTGTGTGAATTTATTGGTATGGTTTACAGGCTGCAGTTCAATTGTTGCGGAATAATCTTTTTGTACTCTTTAAAGATATATCACTCAGATTGACTTAATAAAAAGCTGAACAGCCAATAGCTAGGGAGGATTTCGAAGGCAGAGAGGATGCTGGGAAGGAGAAGGGGAATGCCTTGAGACACAGAGTGAGTAGTATGGGCGCTATGGAGATGAGGCAGTAAGAAAATTAATAAAAATGGGTTAATTAAAGTTATAAGAGCTACTTAGTAACAAGCCTAAGTTATTGGCTGAGCTTTCATAATTAATAAAAAGTCTCTGTGTGGTGATGTGTGGTGATTCGGGACTAGCTGCATCTAACAATGGTGGCTGTGAATGGGAAATCCAAAGTCAAGCAGTTGCTCAGTCCCACGGGGCTGAGTTCCTAACTGCACTTACCATTTGGAAGTTTGTACAAAATGGATTTATGCTGGATGGTGGTGGCTCACGCCTTTAATCCCAGCACTTAGGAGGCAGAGGACAGGTGGAGCTCTGAGTTCGAGGCCAGCCTGGTCTACAGAGTGAGTTCCAGGACAGCCAGGGCTACACAGAGAAACCCTGTCTCAAAAAACCAAACTAAAAGCCAGGCGGTGGTGGTGCACGCCTTTAATCCCAGCACTCGGGAGGCAGAGGCAGGTGGATCTCTGTGAGTTCGAGGCCAGCCTGGTCTACAAGAGCTAGTTCCAGGACAGGAACCAAAAGCTATGGAGAAACACCGTCTCGAAAATCCAAAAAAAAAAAAAAAAAAAAAAAAAAAGATTTACAACACAGACATCTTTTGATAGTTCACATCTTTAATCTGGGCGCGTCTTTCATTGGAATACTCTATAAAGGCAAAGGGAGAAGAGTGTTCTTTGCCTGCTTGCCCTTGCCACCCAAGCTCATGGGACTTTCCATTTATGGCCAGCATTGTTGGGCTGCAGTCATTTCAATAAATTCCTATATATTATACAGAGAGTTCTGTGACTCTAGAGAACCCCGAATGATGCAGTATGTTAGAGACAGAGGCAAAGGTAGTGATTATACGTGATTTTAACTCTTGCCGCCATCTTTCCAAGTTCCTTTCATGCGTTGTTACAATGGAATGTGTGCAGAAAAGGACTTGCAGGGGCTGGTTCTTGCCCTCCACCGTGTGGGCCTGAAGTACACAACTCAGGCCACCAGGTGTGACAGCAAGCGCCTTTACCCACTGAGCTATCCTGACAGCCATCCGGAATGCCCCTTCTGGTTTTTGTTTTATATTGCTCTTACCCAGGAGTTAAAATGACGTCATTTTCTTTTAAACTACTTTGGAATCGTCACTCTTTTATTTTGAAATATTTTAGAATAGGTTCTTTTTCGTTGGTTGGTTTTTCAGACAGAGTTTCTGTGTGTAGCCCTAGCTGTCCTGGAATTAGCTCTGTAGATCAGTCTGGCCTTAAACTCTGAGATTCACCTGACTCTGCCTCCTGAGTGCTGGGATTAAAGGCGTGTGCCAACACACCTGGCATTAAGAGTGGTTTTCTGCCGGGCGGTGGTGGCGCACGCCTTTAATCCCAGCACTTGGGAGGCAGAGGCAGGCGGATCTCTGTGAGTTCGAGACCACCCTGGTCTACAAGAGCTAGTGCCAGGACAGGCTCCAAAACCACAGAGAAACCCTGTCTCGAAAAACCAAAAAAAAAAAAAAAAAAAAAAAAGAGTGGTTTTCTGATAGACTATTTTAACTAGGGTCCTAGTAAATTGAATACTTATAGTAATAGATGTGTCTTCCTATAGAACAGCCCTAAATTGGACTCATTTGTAAAGCACACAGCAACACGGTTTTCAAAACTATTATCTTAACCAATGTGGATTTTTGTGTATGGTGGGGGTAGTGCCCGTATAGGACTCTGGCGACTTAAATAGGCTAAGTATGCACCAACAATCATTGAATCAAAGAGCCCAGCAATCATTTAACTTCTGAGACCATAACTGGTAAAGATCTGCTTCACTTCCCACACAAAGGATGTTTATATAGAACTTCAAAAACTATAAATTGCTCTTTTAATGTTGAGGTAATGTTATTTCTACGAGTCGATATATTTGTGGCTATCACAACCCTGGCTGGCCTGGATCTTGCTGTGTAGACTAGGCTGGCCCTGAACTCAGATGTGCCTGCCCTTGCCTCCTGGGTGCTGCGTTAAAGGCGTGGCTACGATGGCCGGGTTAAGCAGGCTACTAAGGATTTTGACTACTCCTCAATCTGTCAGGTTTGTTTGGTTGAGAATGACAGGCAGCGAGTAATTGTGAGGAACGCATACTTTCGGGGGGGGGGGGATCCATTTTTATCTAGTCCTGTTTTCCACTGCAAAGAAGCGTAGTGATGCCAACAGACCATCTCCAGCTGGCAGACTCCCAACAGCCGCGCCCCTCCCTCCCCTCCGCCGCGTCGAGCGCCCCGGACCCGTGCCAGGTCACGCCCAGGACGGTTGGGGTCCGGTTGAGGTCAGCCAGCCCGCGGCCGTTGAGAACTCCAGCTCCCGACAGGCACCGCTTCCGCGGCCCACGCGCGTGGCGGCGCTGCCCGCTGGGACTCGTAGTGCGGTCCGGGTAGGAGACCGGGGCAGCTCCCCTGCCTCCCTCCGGCGCACAGCTCGGACACCCGGCCCTGCAGAGAGGCTCACACCCGTCCGCCCATGTCCGGCCCCGCCGCCCGGGGACGTGGGTGGGGGTGGCCAGCAAAGGAGAACCCGCGATGACTCGATCGCGCACGTGGGGGGCGGTTGGGCGCCGGGCCCCGCGCGCCGCCCACCCGCTGCGCGGACGGGTTAACGCTCCTCCCGGCGGGGGCGGGGCCCGCGGGATCTGGGGGCGGGGCGTGTGTGCGAGGGGGCGGGCCGGAGGCCGCACCGCCCTCCGCCGGCCGTGGCGCGTGCGCAGCAGTGCCGTCCCCGCCCCGGCCCCCACCCCCACGCCCGCAGCCAGCCGCCGCCGCCGCCGCCGCCGCCGCCTCTCTCCCTCCGCTCTTTCCTCCGCCTCCTCCGGCGCCGTCGCTCGCGTAGGGCCCCGGCGTCAGACGCGCGTGGGCGGGGCGAGTACGGCGGGGGGTATAAGTAGAGGGTGCAGGAGGCGGTGCTTCCCCTTCTCCCCGGCGGTTAGTGCTGAGAGTGCGGAGTGTGTGCTCCGGCTTCGGAACACACATTTATTATTAAAAAAATCCAAAAAAAATCTAAAAAATCCTTTGAAAAAAACCCAAAAAAAAAATTTTACAAAAAATCCGCGTCTCCTCCCCCCGCCGGAGACTTTTATTTTTTTTTCTTCCTCTTTTTATAAAATAACCCGGTGAAGCAGCCGAGACCGACCCGCCCGCCCGCCCGCGGCCCCGCAGCTCCAAGCAGGAACCCAGAGACCGAGGCCTTCCTGCCGCCCGGACCCAGCACCGCCAGCCTCGCTCCCCCGGTTCCACGGCCGTTGAGTACGCGTCGATTCCGGTTGAATTTTGTCCCTCTGCGCTCGCCCCCGCTCCCCTCCCCCCGGCTCCGTCCCCCTCCCGGCCCCGCCACTCGCTCTCCTCCTCTCACGGGAAAGGTCGCGGCCTGCGGCCCCGCGGGCAGCCGGTGCCGAGATGAACCCCAGCGCCCCCAGCTACCCCATGGCCTCCCTGTACGTGGGGGACCTGCACCCCGACGTGACGGAGGCGATGCTCTACGAGAAGTTCAGCCCGGCCGGGCCCATCCTCTCCATCCGGGTCTGCAGGGACATGATCACCCGCCGCTCCTTGGGCTACGCGTACGTGAACTTTCAACAACCGGCGGACGGTGAGCGGCAGGCCGGAGGGCGGGCGAGCGGGCGGCCATGCGGCCGGGGGCGGCGGGCCTAGCGGGCCGGGCGAGGGGGCGGGAGGGCACGGCGCGGCGGAGCCCCTCGCGGGCCGGCACTTCCTCCTCCGCGACCATTTTCTCGTCCTCGGTCGCTCGCAAACTTTAGGGCGATGACGCGCCGCGCCGGGAGGAGGGTGGGTTGAGAACGCCTCCGCCGCGCGCCCGCCACGAGCCGCGAGGTCCGGGGGCTCCGAGATCCCCTCCTGGCGCGCTGGATGGGGGCGCCTGGCCGGCCATCCCCCTGCCGTGGCCCAGCACTGGCTGGGGAGGAAGTGCGACTCGGGGTTGGGGAGGATACCACGTGTTGAACCCTGTAACCTCACCAGGCCCGAGGCCTGTTCCTGCCGGTGGCCCAATCGCTGGGGGGAGCCCAAGGCTTCAGAAGAAAGTTATTGGGGTGGTGCCTGGTAGGGGGGCATCCTTAGGGTCCCGAGTCCATTCCCAATAGCGCATCCCTGACCGGTGGATCGGGAAAGGCACCTTATGCCATGTGCACTTGCCTGGGGTTTTCCCTAGATGAAGTAGGTTTCTGTCTGTAACCGCGAAGTGGAGGAGGGGCGATGTAGGCAGCTCTCTAGGACACCTTAGCTCATTTCAACCAAATTAGTTAGGTCAGTTACTGTATACATCTCGAAATATTTTACTAACAACACCCGTGGTTAGGAATTTTTTTTAAAAAAAAATGTAGTCTGATTGTTTGGGTCATAAATGTTAGAACATGGACTTAATGCTGAATTAGTGCCATCCAAGTGATGATAGTTTCGTTTGTTTTTTTTAAGTAGTTCAGGATATCCATGAATCTTGATTGACTTGATATTTTTTGTGAAATTTGACTGTTCACTGAAACAAATCTAAGAATCAGATAAGGTTTATGGCCTATGAGCAAGCAGTTAGGTTAAATCTTAGGAAAAGTCAGCTTAAGTTCATTCGGTTAGTTAGTCCATTAGTGACGACGACCAGTTTTTCATTTGGTTAAAGCTGGTACTGAGATTTTGGACAGGCAACGTGTTGAATGACTGGGAGCCAGAAGTTGTCACCCTGCACTGCAGATTGTCCTGCCCTTTGGCTTTGTACGGGGCTCTTTGGGTGTCCTTCATTACAACTCAGCCCTGGGCAGGATGAGGGAAGGTAGTGACCGAGAAGACCTAAAACTTAGTGATTTTTTTTTTTTAAATCCAGACTATCCAGTTTTTAGTTGTGCTGGGGTTTGAAAAGTTAAACTTGAGCTGCCGTGGTTATAGTTTACTGTGTATGCCTGTGCCAGTGGGCCGATATTGCCGCTGCTAAGAGTCTTGCCTCTAGTTCCTCCGTTCATTTTGTGTCTGTATGTTCAGTATTCCATCTTTACAGATAGTTGGGTCTTTTAAACCAGCTTTTCTCTCTTTTACAGTATTTTCTTATGTATTGCAGTAATCGACAGGGCTTCTGTAAGTGAGCAGTGCTAAGTTTAGTAGGGAGAGGTGACTCATTAAAAAAACCTGTCAAGCTCAAGCAAAGTCAGCAGGACCAGGGAAGCTGAGGAGGTGTGGCCAATTGATAGTGAGCATTACTGATTATCATTATTTTCTAGGAACTGAAACTTTCTTTTACAGCAAATGGGCGTGGTGGTTCCTTGACTTAATCCCAGCACCTGGGTTTATATGGCCACCCTGGGCTACATCAAAAGCCAGGCCTACACAGTGAGACTATCTCAAAAAAAAATCAACAAAAACTTGTCCTATCGATAACTTTACAGTTATTAGTGAGAAATTTAGAATTTGCTTCATGGATTCAAGTGAACTGTACCTCTTTAAGGACTGGTCTTTTTGCTTAAGGTAGTATTTTCCATTTAAGACAGATGTAGTGATAATATACACTTTTGAT
The DNA here is from genome assembly GCF_950005125.1 of Chionomys nivalis. NCBI lineage: Eukaryota > Metazoa > Chordata > Mammalia > Rodentia > Cricetidae > Chionomys > Chionomys nivalis. Next base: position 3,258,793 of record NC_080102.1, on the reverse strand, counting down.
TCCATGACAGAAGCAGTGTTGGTGGGCTAGTCAGGGCTACATGGAGAGGCCCTAGCCAAAAAAAAGTTTCACTTTATAAATTCTGCACGAGTATACATAGTCTTTATGGACCTCAAAATTAATTATAGGATAGATTGAGTTTTTTGATGTGAAGCATAACTGTCCATAAATACAGTGACTAATAAAAGGTTAGTGATATTTACTTGGAAAATGTCTTTCTCGCAGCGGAGCGTGCTTTGGACACCATGAATTTTGATGTTATAAAGGGCAAGCCAGTACGCATCATGTGGTCTCAGCGTGATCCATCACTTCGCAAAAGTGGAGTAGGCAACATATTCATTAAAAATTTGGACAAATCCATTGACAATAAAGCATTGTATGATACGTTTTCTGCATTTGGTAACATCCTTTCATGTAAGGTAAGCAAAGATGTGACAGATCAATATTTGCAATGTTGAGCTACTTTTTGTGAGCATCTGTGATGGCTGTGTTAATTTCCAAGATAGCCAGGTTAGGTGGCTACCATCTCTGCACCGTAGAAAAGCAATAGCAAGTAATAAAAGTGAGCGTATCTTCTTTCCCCAGGTGGTCTGTGATGAAAATGGCTCCAAAGGCTATGGGTTTGTGCATTTTGAAACACAAGAAGCAGCTGAAAGAGCTATTGAGAAAATGAATGGGATGCTTCTAAATGACCGTAAAGTGTAAGTATAGCTTTAGTGTACTATTAAGTCTGTTTTTAAATGGTCCCACCATTGGTTTGAAAAGTAATAGGTTTTTGCCCGTAAGTTAAAACTAGCTGGAGCTGAAGTAACACACCTTCAATCCCAGCATTTGGAAGGTAGAGGCAGATGTAACTGTAACTTTGTAGAACCTGCAGGACAGCCTAAGCTACATAGATGTGTGTCACACACAAAAAAAAAGTAAAGAAAGATACAGATAGCTGACATAGCTGTGCCTGTAATTTCATCACTTGAGAGATGGAGACAGGAGCACAAGGATCCACGAGTTTAAGGCCAGCCCAGGTGGTAGGCTCCATGAGAATTTATCAACTACCAAAGTACATGATGTAGCAAAAGCACTAAACCACATTGCTAGGTTTCATACCGTTCAGAAATGTCACTCAGCATTCAGACCTAAATTGAACCAGGTGAATAGAGCTATAAAACTTGATCAAATCAGTGCATTGTTGAACTGGGAATCTTACCATGCAACCTAACCTAACCTTACTAAGGAACTAATTCATTGGCCAGTTTCATATTTGGGGAAACTAGCCAAAGGCATTTAAATGGTAGGAGCCCTAAGACAGTAAACTACCCAATTGTACATACCAGTGCTCTGAAGTCAGCTCGTTCTTGGCGTTAGGTTTTGTGATTAATCTTCCCTGAAATAAAATTAAAGAGTTAACAAACTTTTAAGGAATAACACTGAAAACTAATATGAAAGGCTGATTGTTGCCAATAGACTTCTTGATCTGCGAGGATTTGACTATTCTGTAAAGCCCTGTAGGAAGTGATCTGAGAGGGGAGTTCTTGATGAGTGGCCTGCAGCTTGACTTGACGACACTCTCATGTGGGTACTGGGTCTTGTAGCATATACCCATAATCCCTGCTCCTGAGAAACTAAAGGGTTAAAGACCAACCTGTTTCAAAAACAGAAGAGAAGCAGTCCCTAGGACAGGTTCTCTGCATCCCTGGTTGTCCTGGACTCACTCTTCCCACTCTGGCTCCCAAGTACTGAGGTCAAAGGTGTCACCCACCACCGCCTGGCCAGAACATGGATCCCAAGGTAGAAACCTAAAGCCCAGGTGTTCTCTGCCACCCAGCATCTAAAGCATCAGCATGACAAATGAGATTATGCAGATTAGACTTTAAGATAGAGGTGTTAATCAGTAAAGACTACAGATTGTGAAATCCAAGACATTTGTGGCCCCTGGAGTTATTGAATTGTTATCACAGTGGAAAACTTGATAGCAGTGCTAGAATAAAAATTAAAGGAATATCTCCATTGCGGGATCCAGGTGAAGACTGATTTGTTGCTGGTTCAAGTGCATATTGAGGCACCATTCTGGGGAGCAGTTTGATTTTTAAAAAAATTTTTTTAATAAATAATTTGTTCCTAAGAAATATTTGAAGCACCACTTGGGAGAGCAGGAAGTTGTATCTACAATGAATAATTACACCACTGAGGTTCTTCAAACTACATGGAAAAGACCCATGCTTTTGAGGATAAGAGCAAATTGTATTTTCTTTGAAGTCATTTTTGATTTGTGTGGGGTTATAGAAGCTGGTATGGTATTTATTATGTTTTTGACTAATTATACAGTTAGGCCAGACTGTTGTATTAGTAGAGACAATTGGAAGTTGGTTAAGGAGATGGCACAATTACAGAACCTCTCTGAAACAACAGTAATGAAAGCATTTATGTAGATCTCTTGGTCAGCACTGAACAGTTCGCACAGGAGTGACCCCTTTAACCTGGGTTAACTGGATATCAGTGTGCACTGGAAGGAAACTTCATTTTATAGTGCACAGATATTGTTGAAGTCTCTGTTTTCAGAGAGGACATTTTATTTTGTGATGCATTTTATAAACTATTGGCCTTGATCTAAGCTTTATGAAACAGCCTGATGTTAAAGTGCTGACATCTTCTCAGGTTTGTTGGACGATTTAAGTCACGGAAGGAACGAGAAGCAGAACTTGGAGCGAGGGCAAAGGAGTTCACCAACGTTTACATCAAGAACTTTGGGGAGGACATGGATGATGAGCGCCTTAAGGACCTCTTTGGCAAGTTTGGTAATGTGTCCAAGTTACATCTTTATACTGAGATTGCCTGACGTTTAGTGGCTGTGCCTGACTGGAGAATGCTGCGAAGCTTAGAGTTTAATAAAAAACACTGGGTCTACATATGCCCTGCTGAGTAGATCTTTTTAAAGGTTTTGCTTCATTTTGGGATACTTTAAACACAGTTCTTAGAGTTGTAGGGCAGCATGGGTGAGACTGTCCTGAGTAAAGTGTACTCTAGTTACTACAGAGTGGAAAAAGCTTGCTCCTTTTAGGTTATGTTAGTGTCAGTAACATTTGAGCAGCTTCAAAGAATGTTTTTAAAGATCTAGGTTCTTCCATCATAACAACTCGTTGGAAGATTTTTTCAAAGTAAATTCAGCTAAGCATGAGTGGTGCACGCCTATTTGAAACTTGTACTGTCTGCTGGGTTATAGGAAATCCTGCCTCAAATTTCAAAATAAATTGATTAAGCTCAAGAAAGTGCAAAAACCAGCCTCACTTTTAGGATTGGAGTAAAAGGTGGGTAATGAGAATCCATCTGTAGGCTATTTGCTGCTGTCTTTTTATTAAGTTTCAGAACGGACTTAAGTTGTTTTTGTGGTTCAGTTACTGTATACCATTGTAAGGCCAGCCTGAGTTTGCTGCCTTGATTCTTTTTTTAAGGACAGAGTCTCTGTGTTGCTCTAGTTGTTGGTGAGCAGCTTACAAAAGCCCCACCTTCCTCTTAAGATCTGGGGCTAAAGGCATAAAGCATGCACCACACCTGGCTGAATCTTCTTTTTTTTTTTTTTTTTTTTTTTTTTTCCGAGACAGGGTTTCTCTGTGGTTTTGGAGCCTGTCCTGGAACTAGCTCTTGTAGACCAGGCTGGTCTCGAACTCACAGAGATCTGCCTGCCTCTGCCTCCCAAGTGCTGGGATTAAAGGCGTGCGCCACCACCGCCCAGCAAAGAGAATTCTTATTTTCTACAAAGATGTGGGATGAGGAGATAAAATAAAATAACAGTCAAGTTGTGGACCTTATTCAAGTTTTCTAGAAGTTTCTCTTTACATATCTTACCTATGTTGCATGTGAATGTTTTAAAATAAAAACCCTTTTCTTGAGGGTCACTATGTAGATGAGGTTGGCCTTGAACTTAGATCTACCATCCTCTGCCTCCCAAATGCTGGATTTGAGCTGGTTGTTTTTAATTATACCACATCCTGAGTTGACCACTGTCTAGTTAGATTTCTATTGCTGTGTTGAGACACAAGTTTATTGGGCTTGCAATAAATGGGTGAGTTCGTGACCATCATGGTGGGCAGGATCTGGAGCAGCAGCAGAGATGGTAACAACCACAAAGCAGTTAGAGAGTTAACTGGAATGGTGTGGGCCTGTGAGGGCTGTTCTCATTGAGACCACCACTTCCTGTTCTTACAGAGTAGGTGATTCAACCCGTGGTGGTCTCTTCCACTTTGGGGAAGCTTGTCCTTAGAAATAACCTGGGGTGATTCAGTTGTCTGTTTCTGCAGAGCTGGTATTCCCTCTGCTGTTCAAAAGCAGATGACCCAAGAAGGCTTTTCAAGTTTATTCTTAGTTCTGAGCAAGAAAAATCAATCAAATTAGTTACCTAAAGGGCTTCTCTACTTACTGAACTAAGAAAAACTTTTGAGCTTGTAAGACATCTCGGTGTAAAAACTTCCAGGCATGTATAATATTTATACAAAAGATCTGTGAAGGGAACAGTAAAAGTCTTTGAGCTTGAGCCGTCTGGAGTTTGCTCTGAAATGTGTTGGGGGCGGGGTGGCACACGCCTTTAATCCTGGCAGAGGCAGGCAAATGCAGAGAAACCCTCTCAAATAAAAAAAGTGAAATGTATACTTAATTAACTGTGGAGTAGTTTTGACTCTTTGCAAACTCTTTAGGGCCTGCCTTAAGTGTGAAAGTAATGACCGATGAAAGCGGGAAATCCAAGGGGTTTGGATTTGTGAGCTTTGAAAGACATGAAGACGCACAGAAAGTAAGTTTAAAAATTCTTTTTGCTTGTGTAGATAAGTTTATGCCAAAATTAACTAAAGCTTTCATGTTGTAATCAAATATTTGTATTGTGCGTGTTAGAGAATTTGGAGTGTATACTGCCCTCAAACCTGGAGATTTGGGCTTGGGGGTGCCTGTACCTTCACAAGTAACTAAGGTTTTTGTTTGGTTTCTGTAAGGCTGTAGATGAGATGAACGGAAAGGAGCTCAATGGAAAACAGATTTATGTTGGCCGAGCTCAGAAAAAAGTGGAGCGGCAGACGGAACTTAAGCGCAAATTTGAACAGATGAAGCAAGATAGGATCACCAGATACCAGGTCCGTTTTTACTTGGATGAACACACTTAAGATAGGGATGAGGGACCTATTTTGCGTTCATTTCAGTTACTGCCACGTAACAGTTTGAGAGGGAAGAGAAGGAACACGGGCTAATGTAATAGGTGTACTTGGGTACCACAGAGGGCTTCCTACCTCTCTTCAGTTTGTCTGTCTTTTCAGGGTGTTAACCTTTATGTGAAAAACCTTGATGATGGTATTGATGATGAGCGTCTCCGGAAAGAGTTCTCTCCGTTTGGTACCATCACCAGTGCAAAGGTAAGAGGAGCGTGTGCGATATTATTTATTTATAAAAGATAAGAGGGGAGGCCCCAAATACCTTGGGAAGTTGCTGTTGTGTAGCTCCCTCTTCCGGCTGTATTTGCCTGCAGTAATGCATGTGTGCCCTGAGTATTGATTGGAAGGAAGAACTCGGTTGATGCAAGTTGGTTCTGGCACTAACAGGATTACTTGGTTCAGTGACTTCACTGTAAACGAGAGCTCTGGTTTATTCTACCATTGTCCTAACCTTTCATTTTTCTTTATTATTTTTCTTTATAGGTTATGATGGAGGGTGGTCGCAGCAAAGGGTTTGGTTTTGTATGTTTCTCTTCCCCTGAAGAAGCCACTAAAGCAGTTACGGAAATGAATGGCAGAATTGTGGCCACGAAGCCACTGTATGTAGCTTTAGCTCAGCGCAAAGAAGAGCGCCAGGCTCACCTCACTAACCAGTATATGCAGAGAATGGCGAGCGTGAGAGCTGTGCCCAACCCCGTGATGAACCCCTACCAGCCAGCACCTCCTTCAGGTTACTTCATGGCAGCTATCCCACAGGTGAGTGCGGAGGTTGTGTGTGCTTCGAGAATAAAGCACTAAGTTTCTAGGATTGGGGAAATGGAAAGCGATGGAGAGTATCCATTCATAGTAATAGCGTGTTTTGTGGAGGGTTCACCCCGCCAGAGCTGATGTGCTTGCTTTCTTCCCACAGACTCAGAACCGTGCTGCATACTATCCTCCTAGCCAAATTGCTCAACTAAGACCAAGTCCTCGCTGGACTGCTCAGGGTGCCAGACCTCATCGTAAGCCTCTTTTAGTTTACGACAGGGATTGGAACGTGGGGTGTAACTAAGAGATACAACACAACCTACTATCTGCTAGGCTGTGGTTTCAATATAATGTATACGAGGCAAATTTTATAATTTATGCTTAGGTGATCTTCAATGGGTAGGTTTGATTTTTCCTGGATAAGATTGGGGATTTGTTCCAAATCTTGGTTTGCCTTGGTGACTGTCCTTGCTCGTCGGTCTGGACTGCAGGAGTCCTTGGTGTTTCTCTTTTTGGTCCTATTGCGTATCTCTTGGCATTGTGGGATTTAATAAGTTTGAAACCCAATATATACCAGGGTTTCATTCATGTAGCTTTTTATACAAACCTCAGCCCTAGAGAAGCACTAATTTTGACCTAGTAAGGTTCTCAGCCACGTATGTTACCTTTAAATGCAGCATTCCAGAACATGCCCGGTGCTATCCGCCCAGCTGCTCCTAGACCACCGTTTAGTACTATGAGACCAGCTTCCTCACAGGTTCCACGAGTCATGTCAACACAGCGTGTTGGTGAGTCTTTCTGTTTAAAAAAAAGAAAATTTGATTTCCAATTTGAAATGATACAGTACTCTAAGATTCTTCTTTTTCTTTAGCTAACACTTCAACACAGACCATGGGTCCACGTCCTGCAGCTGCTGCTGCTGCAGCCACTCCTGCTGTCCGCACCGTTCCCCAGTATAAATACGCTGCGGGAGTCCGCAATCCCCAGCAACATCTTAATGCACAGCCACAAGTTACCATGCAACAGGTGCGGCTTTATCATTTGTTTGTGAGGGTCGTGGTCTATGAGAGCTTAAGCTTTCTGGGCCATCTTACTAGTTGGTTATATATGTGAAGAGTTAGGACTAGAATGCAGCCAGTAGTCTCCCTGAATTAATATGCTGTTTTTGTTTGACATGGATATAAGGAAGATGTGAAGGAAAGTTTAGTTAAATAGTTTAGATGTCACCTTTTTCCTAGTCATGGAACCAAAACTTGATTGTATGATTCCAAAGAAGACTTTATTTAAAATGTAACTATCTCAAGTACAGATATGTCATGTGATTGTCTATACTTAGTACTTATTCAGTGTTTCCCTCTGGATTTAAGTAGTCGGATCCCTGTGATTGTATGTTGATGGGTGGCTAGGTTTTGTTTCATTACTTTGGGACTTAAGAGGTTTCCTGTTTTATGTCCAGCCTGCTGTTCATGTGCAAGGTCAAGAACCTCTAACTGCTTCCATGTTGGCATCTGCCCCCCCTCAAGAGCAAAAGCAAATGTTGGGTAAGTAACTTTGTTGTCTTGGCCTTTCAGAGTCTGCAGAAGACAGGGGTCAGCAATGTTGCAGCTAAAAGCACTGGTGTAGGGCAGTAGTGTGAAGGAATTGAGACTGGGAGCTGGTGGGTAGGCTCACACTGATCCCCCACTCCAGCTTTGCAACAAGGAAACTGATGCTGACATTTGAGAAGCCGGTTCCACCAGAAGTGATTGGCTTGTGACAGATTGTGTGCAGACGGGTGTGCATTAGTAAGGTTCTAAACACCAGGTTGATAATGGCCATTGCTACTTTCTGATAGAATATTTTGTTCCTAGGTGAACGGCTATTTCCTCTTATTCAAGCCATGCACCCTACTCTTGCTGGTAAAATCACTGGCATGCTTTTGGAGATTGATAACTCAGAATTACTTCACATGCTTGAGTCTCCAGAGTCTCTCCGCTCAAAGGTGCTTTGTCATTTGTCTCACTGACTTTTTTGTTTGGTTTTATTTATTCTATGGAACATTTACATGGTGTATATCGAGTTTAAGGAGCTTTGCAAATGGTGATGCATACACCCTCGATAACTGTAGTGCCTGTTTTCTCAAAGCTCACACTGCTGGTAGATTGTAGAGCTTTCTTGGGTCTCTTGGCAGTGGTAACTACTGCTGCTTAGAGCTCATTCCACTCTTCTAAGAAAGTCCGTTTGGGTGGGGATTTATCAATTTTTTTTTTTTCTTGAGCCAGTTATGTTTCCCTTTTCTAGGTTGATGAAGCTGTAGCTGTACTACAAGCCCACCAAGCAAAAGAGGCTGCCCAGAAGGCAGTGAACAGTGCCACTGGTGTTCCAACTGTTTGAGTGAGTGCTCCTTCCTCCATAGCAGAGATGAACTTTTACAAATAAATACTGGGTTTTCAGAGGGGAAGATGCATAACAGAGTTGGGGTCTCCTCTGACTGATAACTAACTGACCAGGACTTTAAGTCAATACTGTTTTGCGAAGTAGTTTGTATGAAATGGCCCTATAACAGAAGTTGGCTTTCATAATTAATACTTGTATTTATTTATTTGGATGGTGGCTTCTCTGTCCCACCACCAGGGTGCTAAGATTACAGTTTGGCAGACACTTTTTCTAAAAATGACCAGAACCCTGGGCTTGGGCCACGCTGTGCCTGATGTAGTGTAGGTATGGGTGCTAAGGAGCGGGTATAGCTGTGCCAATAAAAGACAGGCAGCTTACTGACTTGCTGGAATCAGTCAAGGGCTTTAATTATGTGTTCCTATTGGTCTTATTTTATTTTATTTTTTGACATTTACAGATTGATCAGGGACCACGAAAAGAAACTCGTGCTTCACCGAAGAAAAAATATCTAAACATCGAAAAATTTAAATATTATGAAAAAACATTGCAAAATATAAAATAAATAAAAAAAGGAAAGGAAACTTTGAACCTTATGTACCGAGCAAATGCCAGGTCTAGCAAACAGTGCTAGTCCTAGATTACTTGATTTAAAACAACAAAAAATACAAAAAAATAGTAAAATATAAAAACAAATTAATGTTTTATAGACCCTGGGAAAAGAATTTTCAGCAAAGTACAAAAATTTAAAGCATTCCTTTCTTTAATTTTGTAATTCTTTACCGTGGAATAGCTTGGGATGTCAGTTCTGTTTAAGTGGCAGAACTGGTAACTAAGCAAGGAAACGTAATTTGGATTATAAAATTCTTGCTTTAATAAAAATTCCTTAAACAGTGGATGGTTCTGCTTTCATTTCCTTTGGTTCTCTTGTCAGTTGACGTGTGTAGCGAGTGCTTGCTGCCTTTTAGAAGTAGAGGGCTGGAAGTAGCTACCTAGTCTGTAAAATACAGGCTATTCTTAGGGTTTTTGTGTGTATGTGTTGGTTTTAGACAAGGTCTTGCTGTGTAAATCAGGCCATCCTTAGCCTCCCAAGATTGTGTTTGTAGGTGTGTTACCACTTTGACAATACCGTGTGTATTAGTTATTTCCCCTTATTTATTGAGCTGTTGCATGTATAGTTCATTGATTCTTAACATGTACACAGATCTGTCACTACTAGGATTTTGTACTACAAAATAATTATCTTGGGTCCTTATTGGTGACAGGTAGCACTCTGTATTGGAGAAGATAGGCACTATGCCTATCACTTGGTGCATTTACAGAATGTGGCCTAATTTTAGGGTACTATGGTAGCTTGTCACCCAGACCACCTGCAATATAAGATGTAGGAGCTGTGGCCTACAGGGCTTGGTGTATGGCATTTTGAAAGACACCTGTTTGGAACTTCATCTACCAATGGGTGCTTTTTGGTTTTTTTGAGACTTTCTAAAAAATTAAGTTAGGCTCTCCTGTCTAAGAAACTTCAGACATGGCAGTTTAGCCAAGTGCTGGGATTATAGGCATGTACTGCCATAGATAGCCAAACTTGACAAACTGCAAATCTCATTTCATGACTATGCTTCAGAGTGTGAACCTGTAATACCTATTGTGTGACTTCTGTGCCCAGAATGCTCTTGACTTGTTTTTTTTTTTTAATATTTACTTATTTATTATGTATACAATATTCTGTCTGTGCGTATGCCTGAAGGCCAGAAGAGGGTGCCAGACCTCATTACAGATGGTTGTGAGCCACCATGTGGTTGCTGGGAATTGAACTCAGGACCTTTGGAAGAGCAGGCAATGCTCTTAACCACTGAGCCATCTCTCCAGCCCCTAAACTTGGTTTTGTCTGGCCTAGACTACATTTGGTTGACAATAAGTTTGAAGGGGGAGTTTGGGTTTTTTGTTTGTACAGGGTTTCTCTGTTGTGAAACTTACCAGGCTGGCCTCAGCTTTTGGAGTGCTGGGATTCCTTGTATTTTTATTTTGCTTGGGATTGATTACACAATGTCACCTAACTTGTTTTTTGGGGGTGCTTAGGAATGATTGAGAATTATAGTACAGAAAGTTTCAGGTTTTGATGTTTGAAGTAGTAGGTTCTGTTGAAAAAGGTATGTATGAGGTTGAAAATTTTAGGGAGATAAGGTTTGCATGGGCTGATAGCTTGTCGGGTGGTCAGAATTTCTCCTGGATTAGGAATAGATGAGCTCTTAGATGCACTTGCAAATCTGTGTGTTTTATGTTGATTGTTTGCCTTCTTACCAGCCTCTGCCTGCTGACTGCTTGTTTAAAGCCCTGCCACCTCCTGGCTTAGATTTGCCTGTTTAAATGAAAACTACAGTTAGTTTAATGTGTGTGTACCATCTGTGTGCCTGGTGTCCTGGGAGCCTAGAGGGCCTTAATCCCTTAAAACTGACAGCTGTGCCAGAGTACTGGGCACCAAAACCTGGCCCTCTCCTCCACCGCTAAGCCACTTCTCCAGCCAGGAGATGAGCCTCTTACAAGGACTAGAAAGAAAGTGATGACGCCCTTCAGAGGGATGGGGACAGTGCTTTTGGCCAGTTCTGTCAGGACGTTGCCACATTTCTGCTGTTTCAGAACCGAGAGTGACCTGGAAGGAAGTGCTGAGTGTTGGCGGCTATGTCTGGTGGCTGGTGTTTTATTTATAATTTGTTTTTTGTTTATAATTTACTTTAAATTTGCGTAACTTAATGATAGAAGTTGAGCTGAACAGCAGAGGAGACAGCTGACTTCATGGTGCTGTCCTGGGGACACTTGGATGGAACTGGAGCATACTGGTACTGTGTATGTAAGGGATGATTGGGAATGTGTACGCAGGCATGCACGGATAAAGTGAGGTTAGTGTGCTATGTTCACCGGATGCAGCCCGATTTCCCTCCAGCTCAAGTTAACCGTGTGTGAGATACTGTGAGGCAGTGTAAAATGAGGGCCCAGCTCAGGCCTTAGCTTTGGACAGCATTAATGAGCCCAGCTCTCATGGAGACCTTAGAGGAAACTTGTATTGGGATAGTGACCCCTTAGGGCAGTGCCTGAACTTCACCGAGTCCGGTTTCCTTTGTTTGGTGTTTGTTCCACCTGCTGCAGATGGAGCCGGCCGCCCTCAAGCAGCCTCCGGTCTCATGATCTCTTGGATACCTTTCAGGTGTGACTGTGACTTTGCTGTGTAGTTCCCCGGCAAAGCTATGGTGGCGGTGGCCTTTGGTGCTGTAGGTTTGTGTATTTAAATTTGGGCAAGAGTGGATCCTCTAAAGGGTAGAAAACCATGCAAGCTACTTAGTTTTCTAGGAAAACTTGAGGTAACTTGGAATCTCAAATACATTCCTACTGTACTCAAGGGCATATGTGTTTTCAAGAAGATAACACAAAAAGATGACCATGGCTACAGCATAGTTGGCAGATGAATGTTTGGCTGCTAGTGTCTAGACATGCATCACAATAAGGCAGGCAGAGTGGGGTGTTCTGCTGCAGTGACTGCTAGCAGACTGCAACTTGATTTATTGCATGGAGAGAAGGTCTGGAACTCCTGGGACAATGTAACATTGATTACTGTGGGACAATTAATGTTTTCATATTGATTTCCAAAGAAAGGAGACACGATTTCAGAATGTCTTGCAAAATCAGTCTTAAAGCATGGGTTCTTCATGGATTGTAAAGTTGAAGGTTGTAAAAGGTATCCTACTAGTTTGTGAATCTAAACCTACACTTTCTGAAAATTTGATTTTCTATTTTAATATTCGTGTGAATGTTTTACGTACATGCATGTCTCCACCACATCCATTCCTGTGTCGGCGCCCTTGGGCTGAGGGGTTACAGGCACTGTGAGCTGCCCTGTGGGTGCTGGGACCAGACTTCACTCTGTAAGAAACAGTGCTCTTGGCCCTGGGTCATCCTCCCAGCTCTAAAGTTTAATTTCTTAAATAATGTTTTTTAATCTTACGGTGTACATGAGCCACACCCACTCACTCCAGTCAGTTCCCCTTTCCTCGTTCATCTCTTACCACCAAATGTTAGGATGTTTGCTATTGGGAGGCCTGGGGCTTTGGAATGCTGGGGTTCTAGATGAGGGGGACCTCAGCTTCCTGCAAGAAGCAGACACAGGCAGGCACTCACCCAGCAGGGACCAAGGTAGCAAGTCCATGGGCAGCGAATGCCCCGAGTAGCAAGTACTGTTTATTGTAGGTGCACGTTTGGTTTGGACTTGCAGAAAGTTTGAGGGATGGTGTTGAATTTTTACAAATTTAAAAATGTTTACCATTTGGCCATATTTGCTATTTCACTTGCATTTTTTTCCTTTCTACTTTTTGTGGAACATAGGGCCAACGTGCTATCTTTTTTTATTCTGAGACCCTGACTGAATTGGCCAGGTCAGTTTCACGCTTGCGCCTCCTGCCTTGGTCTCCCCAACAGCTGTGACTGCAGATGTTCACCATGAACTCTGCAGTTGCTTTTGCACAATTGTAAAATGGCTGATCTGTGCCAGGTCCGCTCACATCTGTGTTTCCTTTGGAGAATGTGAATTCTCTTACACAGCACGGTGTGTGTGTGTGTGCAGTTTTCTAACAAAGCCAGGGTAATGCCCGGTTTTGCCGTCCCATGTCTGCTGGCTTCTTTCCTTGCCGGGCTGACTGCTTTTCCATTAGGCCGTCTTCTCTTGCTGCTCCTCGGCTTGTTCTTGGCTCTCATGAAGCTGACATTTCATAAATGTTCTTCATTTTGGGTTCATTGTTAACATCCTTAAAACTAGATTTCAGGTAATACATTCACAGTCTACACGGTGGCTATAACTATTTCCCCCCAGTCAGCAGTTTGTGGGGAACTGAAAAGTAGTAGTAGAGAATTATCAAATCCTCCCTATCCCTCCAAGCTCACCCACCAAAGCAAAACACCGACACTTGATTCTTGGTGATTTTCCCAGTTTCACAAGTCTTCACGTTGGTTGCTGTAAGGAAGGGTATCTCCATAGTACCGATGAATTACCCATTCAAACCTGCAATTTCCCCTTTTAAACTCCGCTTTGAATCTGTTACATCTTTATCAGACATGCACAGACGCCCTGGTGTCCTGTGAGTGCACAGTGATCCCTTTGTGAGCCTAGCTCGAATTCTTGGCCTACCAAGAGTTCCGAGATTTAACTTGTACCTAATTAGCCCTAGTCCTAGAACCAGGCATTATACCATTCCATATCTGTCTTACACGTTTTAAATTGTGTGCGTGGTGTGTGTGTGGTGTGGGAGTGTGTGGTGCGTGTGTGTGGTGGGAGGGGGAGTGTGCACGTGTATCTGTCAGGACAGCTTTCACGGGTTGAATCTGGGTAGGTGACTTTGCTGGCAAGCCCCCTTTCCTCTCAACCATTGCACCAACCCCTACCTGTTTTGTTGTAAAGACTGCTCCTTTGAGACTGGCCTCACAATGTAGCCCAGGCTGACCTTGAACTCACTGTATAGCCTAGGCCAGCCCTGAACTTGATACCTCAGCTTCCCGAGTGCTTGGATTATAGCAACCTGAGGGTCACAACCCCTTGGGGTTGAACAACCCTTTCATAGGGTCGTATATCAAATATCCTGCATATCCTTCAGGACAGCAAAATTACAGCTATGATGTAGTGATGAAGTAACTTACGGTTGGGGTTCACCACAGCATGAGGTGGCAGCAGGAAGGCTGAGGACCACTGCTCTGGAGGCAGCTGTTGCTCGTGTCCAGAGAAGGTTTCACCGTCTCAGATTCTCACCTGCTTTGTGGGACTGCTGATAGAACCCTCCCATGCAGTGATAAACAGCAGAGTGTGTTAGAGCTCTGTGCTGCGCCTGCCCTAGATAAGAAGGCCTCTGGGTCTGCGTGTCAGGAAGAGGCTGCTGCAGGGTAGAGATAGCGCCATACAGCACACACAATTCGTGGAGGATATGTGTTCAGATATAATCTGTGCATATATATTGAACTTAAGGAAAATAAGTGCTGTGTGTATATGTGTGTGCATATATGTCCACTGTGAACTGTGCTCTTTTAATTCATTTGAATCTTTGTGAGCCAATTAAAAAATAGATCCATTAAAAAATGGCAAGTGAGGTCCATTCACAGATAGTAATATTTGTTACAGTCACTGGAACAAAATGGAATGTGGCATTTTTTAAATGAAGTACATCTTCACCACATTAAAACATTCTTTTGCTATTTGAAGAAGCATATGTTTTGATTCTTTATACAGTTTTTCTTGTTGAAACTCTTTTCCTCTTGTTTGCCACTTTGTGTGTTTTTGACTGTTGGTTTGCTGTATACCCCAGGCCTTGATCTCATTCTGAGAGCCAGGCCAGTCTTGAACTCACAGTCCTACCTACTCCAGCCTCCCGGGTGCTTAAAGTACAGGCCTGGACCAATAAACCTGGCTTGGTCTGTCCATTTTATTAGGATTTATCTGTAGCTTTGAAGCCTGTCCTGGAACTAGCTCTTGTAGCTCAGGCTGGCCTTGAACTCACAGAGATCTGCCTGCCTCTGTCTCCCGAGTGCTGGGATTAAAGGCGTGCGCCACCACCACCCAGCTGGTCTGTCCATTTTAAATAGCAACTTTTGCTTGTATTTTAGGTCTCATGTAGCCTAGCTGACCTCACATTGGCTGTGTAGCCGAGGCTGACTTTGAGTTTCTGATTGTGCCTTCTATACCCAAGCATTGGAATTACAGGTGTGTGTTGCCATGTCCACCTCTCCCCACACAGAACGGTTTTATTAATGTGATATGATTCTTGGCAGGCATTTTATCTTGAAAAAGTATAATAACCCAATTAACCTTTATTTTTTTTCTCTTTAGACATTATAATTAGAATATGTTAATTAATGCATAATTTAATTATAGGCTTTATCACATTTTCATACATGTGCACAGTATATTTTAGCTAAATTCATCCCCTTCCCAGTGATTCCTCCTTCCCCACTAGTCACTCTTTATTTTTAAGTCTCAATTTCTTTTTTTTTTTTAATGACCCCATGAGTTTCATTAGGGTTGCTTCTAGGAGTTTGTTTACAGGAGCATGAACACCATCCCCGGCATGCCCAGATCTCCACCACGCCTTCTGAGGTCTGTATGGCAACCATCCAGCAGTTACTGAATCTTAATTCTACTTCTCTTTGGGTTTTTCCTTCTCTTAGAGGGCGCGTGTGTGTGGCCTTCATGTATGCCTGTACACCACATGTATGCAGTGGATGAGGAGGCCTGAAGAAGGCATCAGATCCTTTGGAACTGGAGTTCCACAACCATGTGGTTGCTGGTAATCCAACCCTGGTCCTCTGGAAGAACAGCCGGTGCTCTAACTGCTGAGCCTTCTCTGTACCTGCTTCCCTCTTCTCCCAATTTTTATTTTTGTTGTTTCTTTCTTTTAATATTTGAAAATACACAAAAGCCTAGGAAGCCATACAGGACTCTGAAATGTTCCCTCAGCAACTTTCTTTTTATTTTATTTATTTATTTTTTTTTTAAATTTTTCGAGACAGGGTTTCTCTGTAGTTTTTGGTTCCTGTCCTGGAACTAGCTCTTGTAGATCAGGCTGGCCTTGAACTCACAGAGATCCGCCTGCCTCCCGAGTGCTGAGATTAAAGGCGAGTGCTGGGATTAAAGGCGTGCACCACCACCGCCCGGCCTCAGCAACTTTCAGTAGCTACCAACGGTTAGTTTTCTCAACCCATAACCTACGTGTGCATAGGTGGTGGGGAAGCAAATTCAAACATGGCGCACGCCTTTAATCCCAGCTCTTCAGAGGCAGAGGCAGGCAGGATCTCTTGAGTTCGAGCACAGCCTGGTCTACAGAGTGAGTTCCAGGACAGCAGGGCTACACAGAGAAACTCTGTCTCGAAAAACTAAAGGAAAAAGATTGATTTTTTTGGGGGGGGAAGGGGGTGCAAGGGGGTAGGAAGGTCATTTGTTTGTTGTTAGTTTTATGAGATAAAGTCTCACTACACATTCTAGGTTGGCCTTGAACTTGTAGAAATCTTACTTAAGCCTCCCAAGTGTTGGAATGTAGGCATGTGATGCCATGCGTGACGAGAGACGTATTCTCTAATGTTAATATTCAGCAGCCATACTTCCCCAGTTGTTTGTGTATGTATCTTGTTCTGTGAAGTGTGTTTATGTAAGACTTGCTTTGCTTTCTTTTTTTTTTTTTTTTTTTTTTTTTTTTGACAGGGTTTCTCGTGTGGCCTTGGCTGTCCTGGAACCCCCTACTAGACCAGACTGGCCTGGCTCCTGAGTGCTGGGTTTAAAAGCATGACTGCCATGCCTGGCTTATTTTAGTTTTTAAAATTGTCATTTGAGGCCGGGCGGTGGTGGCGCACGCCTTTAATCCCAGCACTCGGGAGACAGAGGCAGGCGGATCTCTGGGAGTTCGAGGCCAGCCTGGTCTACAAGAGCTAGTTTCAGGACAGGCACCAAAGCTACAGAGAAACCCTATCTCGAAAAACCAGAAAAAAAAAAAAAGTTGTCATTTGAGTTGCCTACTTGCGTGTCATTAGGAAAAATAAAAGCAACAGCTGTCAGATGGGTTTGCCCTGAGATTCATACCAGATGTCCAGCACTTTCTGAGATGGCCCCAAGTATCTCCCTTACTACCTTGACCTACACATTTATGTGAAGAGGCTTCTCAGCACCGATGACCATAAAACCAAAATTTGATTAACTCTGCAAAACACTGAAGATGCTCTGGATCCCAAGGTATTAAATATTCAGCCAAGATTTAATTTGTCATGGGAAAGTAAACAAGCATATAATCTCATTTTTAACAACTATGATGAACATATATATATATATAACAATTATTATAGGATAAATTCATGATTTACCATAAATTTATTTACCAGTGAATGTTGTTTTGAATAGTTGTATGTGCCTGTATTCCCAGGCCTGTGCAGGAGTTCCTCGGTGGGAACGGTCATGAGCAGACAAAATCTTAAGCTCTGCTCTAAGTGGTGTCTTTTAATGAGAAAAGACATCATTTTAATAAAATTCAGTGCGTTGATTTTTGTATAGTTGGCTCCCACGATAGCCCGTCAGTATTCACTAAGGTAGGAGTGTCACACCCCATGTATGCGCATCTGAACGTGGTCCGTGGCAAGCAGGACAGCGCTGGGGTTAGCCCAGCGGCAGCTGCAAAGTCTCTGCTTCGTCCCTCTCCAACAAGTAAAGCTCTTCCTAAAAATTAGTCCAGAATACATAGAAAGCTTCTCATAACTGGAGCTGGGTGTGAGAACAGGGAGTTAGAAAGTAACATTCAAACGGCTCTCATGTTCTCAAGTGTGATTTTAACTTTATTTTTTCATATTTTAAAATATTACGTGTATGAGTGTTTTGCCTGCGTGTAGTATGTTTGCCTGTATGTGGTGTGTGCACCGCATGCATGCCTGGTGCAGATCTGCTGGAACTGAGGTTACAGATGGTTGTGAGCCACCACGTAGCTGCTGAGACTGAACCTGTAAGAGTAGTATTAGCGGAGGGGAACTGGTTGGCAGGTAAAATAAATGAAAAATATCTAACTAGAAAGAGTAATGTTAGATCTTTACAGCTGAGCCAACTCTCCAGCCCCCAACCCAGTCTCTTAATTTTGTGAATGCATGGTGTGTGTGTATATATGTCTGTGTGTGTGCATGTCATGTGGGTATGTGCATGTGTGTCTGTGTGTGTATGTGCATGTGTGTTTGTGTGGTTTGTATATGTGGGGGGTATGTGCATGTGTGCGTGTGTGCATGTGTGCGCATGTGGGTATATGTGTGTGATGCTGGTGGAGTGCAGTGGAGACTGTCGGATCCCCTAAATCTAGAGCTGCCTGTGACTGAGCCGCCCACTGCGGATGCTGAAACTGAACGGGTACAAAGCAGTGTGTGCTCTTAGCCTCTCAGCCATCTCTCCTGCCCGCGACTCTTTAAAGGAGGCCAGCGTCCAAGCCTCACATTCCCCTGGCTGACTCAAAACCTTCACTCCAGGGACAAGCAGTGAGTAACTTTTTAAAAGTTGAATTTAATTTTTTATTTGAAGCTGTCACAAAAATGTAAAAGAAATTAAGAAATGTAATACAAAGACTTTATTTCCCTCCCTGCCTCCCTCCCTCCTTCCCTTATGTAAGAGTGTTCTGCACATATGTCTGCACTCCAGAAGAGGGCACCAGATCTCATTACAGATGGCTGTGAGCCACCATGTGGTACTGGGAATTGAACTCAGGATCTTGGGAAGAGCAGCCAGTGCGCCAAATGCCTGAGTCATCTCTCCAGCCCCCAAGAATTTTTTTTTTAACCATTTGAGAGTGAGTCGCTAGCCTGATGCTTCATGCCCTAACCATGGGGAACGACAGTCTCCCAGGTACCCATAATCCCTCTGTCCTCAGCTGTCCTGGTAATGTCCTCTGGAGGGAGAGGTCTGGTTCAGAACTGACACACATTTGGCTGCTGTAGCTTTCGTCTGTCTCTTGTCTGGAACAGTTGTCTAGTCTCCCGTGACACTCGTGAACACTGAGGACCAGTCATCTGTGGAAGAGCTCTCCTTTGGGCTTCTGGTGTTTCCTCATTGCTCCAGTGAGTTTACAGGTGTGTTGGCGAGAGCATCACAAACTCGATGTGATTTCTCTGCGTTAGGTCATTAGGTTCTCTCACAATTTTATTTTTCTCCATTGCTGGGGACATTTATACTGAAACTGTCACCTGCGGGGGTAAAATTGTGATTTTTCTCTGTCATCCATGGATGCTTCTCGGGCCGTATTTGAAACAGTGAGATATGTCTGGTTCAGATAACCATTTTATTCTTTGGCATATCTGTGAGGAGTCATGCCTCCCCATTTTATTTTTCCCAATAAGTTATCATCTGTTACTAAAGAATTTTTCTTTTGTCAGAAAATGTCATTTGGAAGCCCAGGTCTGACTGTCGTGTATTGTGCACCCAGTCCCTGTCAGGCAGACTAGAGAGGAGAGGGAGTGCATCTAGAACCTTCTGAATCAGTCTGCAGTTTTAACCAGCTTCCCGGTGTGTCGCAGCCAGCCTGAGAAGCCCTGCTCTCCGAACGAGTGAACGAAGCAGCCACGGGAGCCCCAGATTTTGCAGTTGATTGCAGGTACCGAAGAGGAAGATGGAAGCCTAAGGGTTAGCCTCCTTCTGTTTGGGTCTTCCTTAGAGTCCCGAGTCTCGGGACAGTCCTGGCAACGACTGTACAAGGAAGGCAGGGGATCTAGGCTGGCTTTGAGAGTGGAGGTTGGAGACAACTCACTGTGTAGCCCAGCCTGGCCTGAAACTCACTACACAGCCTGGGCTGGTTTTGAATGTCTCGTAATCCTCCTGCCTCAGTCAGATTCTGGGGCTGTGGGACTGAGTAGTTGGTGGCAGTCTGATTTCTTGGCTGGGCTCTTTGCCCTGTGGGTTGACAACATGGGTGATATCAACTTGGTACTTTACGAGAATTTGGTAGCGGCCCGTGTATCTTCTCAGTAGACTGGCAAATTGCTGGTGGCAGCAGCCATCTCTGCACTAGGAGACCATCAGAATTAAGGAGAAAAATCCCTAATCAAGCGCCCCCTTTCATGTAGACTTTCTGCCAATCACACCTTAGCCCCAGTGTGGAGCTAGGGCCAGAATTCAGAGAGCAGCAAGATCTTTTGGGAAGACAGTAAAGCATCATAAGTCAGGGTCAAGTCCCAGCACCAACCACTGCTTATAGCTGCAGCGTTGCAGGAAGCGCGTCTGCTCAATGCCTGGGAGCCATCTACAGTGACCTCCCAGATTGTCACCATAATGTAATGGAAATAACTATTATACCAAACTTTGAGAGTTGAACACCGTTTCCTCAGCAGAGTGGAGCTCTGCCGGCAGGAGCAGACCCTCCTCCTGGAGCCGGCTATGGCAGACCCTCTTCCTGGAGCCGGCGTATGGCAGACCCTCCTCCTGGAGCCGGCTATGGCAGACCCTCCTGGAGCCAGCTATGGCAGACTCTCCTCCTGGAGCCGGCTATGGCAGACCCTCCTCCTGGAGCCGGCTATGGCAGACCCTCCTGGAGCCGGCTATGGCAGACTCTCCTCCTGGAGCCGGCTATGGCAGACTCTCCTCCTGGAGCCGGCTGCAGCTCTGATGTGGGGCTTGGGCCAGGGAACCTGTTCTACAGGAAGTGGGACAGCTATGGACTTGAAGTATCATCAGCTTAGGCTCCGAGCCCACTGTTTCTCCAGCTTAGCGAAGGGCACAGTGGCTATTGGCACTGTGTCCCTCCCTGGGGCCAGTTCCAGGGTTCCTGATTCGCTGGGTTTTTGTGGGCAGTGTCTTTCATTACCTGAGATCACCTCCACTTATCAATAACTTTAAAAAATAAAAATAAAACATTTTATTTTGAGAGCAGAAAAAAACAAACCAGCCCAAACCAAAAACCCATGATCTAAGACACTCACCTTCATTCACATCGTCTCTGAGATAAAAACCTGCAGCCAACATGGTCCGTTGACAAGCCCACACGCCACCCTCATCACCGCTGTGCACAAAGCAACACTAGGTTGTCTTAGACAAACATCCGGGTAATTTGGCTGCTTTTACTGGTTTGAACACAACCTGTTGGCCTGACTACCCAGGGGATCCAGAAAGACCAGTTCTTGTGCTAAGTTTTTCCCTGGCTTAGCATTTCACTTAAAATGTTAGCATATTTGCCAAAGACTTATAGGTACCACCGAGGAAAAATATCTAAGACACAAAGAATTATTTTTCTCTTTAAGATCCAGGACTCTTAGAAAGAGTGGCACCCGGGTGAAACACTTTCAGGGTGCCAAGAGTATGTGCATGCTTGCGTCTTTGTGTTTATTCAGGATGGAAACGAAATGCTCCAGACTTCCCTGCTCCTCTGTCCCTCGCCAGCTTGGCCAATGCTCTTGGCAACAATCCCTCTACCTTTTCAACTTCTGTTTTAACTGGAGCCAAGATAACACTTGATAGGCCATCTCGGAGCCTGGGCTGAGAATCCTGGCGCTGCCCGCATCAGTGAACTCAACAGTGAAACACCTCACGTAGGGCTCTGGAAGCAGCAGGATTGCCTATCCTGGCATCTTGCCTGATGACGCTCAAGATTGTGGTGAATGGCATCTTGCTGGTCTTCTTGGGGGCTGGAGACTGGTCCGCTCTCTATCTCTGCAGTGGACTGCAGTATCTGAAGCTGGGGTCTGTAACCCCCTCTTCAGGACAAGTTCCCCAATTCCAAGAGAATCTCGTGAATTTGAAAAGTCACAGGGCCTGGATATTTCCCTGGGGGTGACAGCGTGACCCATCCAGGTCATATCAGTCCTATATCCCTCTGGGAGGCATTAGCAAGTCAGAGCATTAAGGAGCATCCCCGGTGACAGTCCCAAGCGTCAAGGCCCATCTGTTCTAGACTTCTTGGACTTTCGCCCTGTTTGCCTACCCATCAGCCTGGGATCCAGGGACTGACATTTTCCTCTGAATGGTTGTGTAGCCTCTCTGTCCAGCCACAGCTAGCGTTAGAGGACAAGTGTGGTCACGTCACCTGCTGCCTTCCATTTCCATCCTGATCCCCACAGGACTCCTCCCAAGCTCCATAGACCTCTCTCTGCTCTTCTCTGTGCCACTTTCTTCTGGATCTTTCCATTCGCGCCCTTTGCAGGCTCAGGTCACAGACCCGCCCCACTGCTTTATCCCCAAGTCTCCCTCCATACGGAAAACCATCCCCAGCTCTTCGCCTGGGGACGCTTTGATGTCAGCTCTCATTTCCCTGACTTCCACGTCCAGTCTGTCTTAGGGCAGGTCACACTTGCTGGTCAATGGATGAGCTCCACGAGGCTGGACATGTGTCATAGATACTTTCCCATTGCTGTGACAAAACGCCATGGCCTTGTAAACTCCTAGAAGAAAACCTTCAACTGGACTGGCCATCTCAGAGAGCTAGAGTCTGTGATGGTGGCACACAGGCATGACAGAGGACACAGCTGAGTGCTCACAACCTGATCCACAAGTTGGAAGCAGAGAGGACACACTAGGAATGGCTTTTGAAACCTCAAAGCCCCCCCCCCATGACACAGCTCCTTCAACAAGACCACGCCTCCTAATCATTCCCAAACAGTTCCACCCTGGGGACCAAGTATCTAAGCATATGAACCTATGGGAGCCTTTGTCATTCAGACCGCCACAGTGCAGTATTTATTTTTTTGTTGTTCCAATTGTGTGTTAAATGTTCTGGAGAGGGCCGGGCGGTGGTGGCGCATGCCTTTAATCCCAGCACTTGGGAGGCAGAGGCAGGAGGATCTCTGTGAGTTCGAGACCAGCCTGATCTACAAGAGCTAGTTCCAGGACAGGCTCCAAAACCACAGAGAAGCCCTGTCTCGAAAACCCCCCCCAAAAAAAAAATGTGCTGGAGAGATGGCTCAATTGTTAACCGCTAGGCCCAAAAATATAAAGTATGTGTTAAATGATGGGCAGTGAATGACCTGGCTCCAGCATCTTCCCCTCATTTCCCAAATCCAACCTGGAAGAGAAACCGGCTATTTTTCTGCCTGTGCCGAGGTGTGGGTGGCCACCTGCCAGGCCTGAGCCTGGAGGCTCACGACTGGACAGACACTGAGTTAGGCCACTAAAACGGCCGCAACTGCTGTGCTTCAGGAAGTGTTTGTGGTTGTTACCGCCATTAGGCATTTGGGGAATGGGTCCGGATTTTACTAGAATACTGAATACACCCTTCACAACTGGTTCTACTTGTAGCCAGCCTGACATCCATGTGCCTCACGTGTTCCGTGCACGGACCACGTGCAACTCTCACCCCACAGGGTTCCCAGATGAGTGAGACTCAGGCCAATATAGGCCTACAGGATGCTTTGCTGGGAAGTGTTGCCTGGACGTAAATGGACAGAACATGCTCAGAACTCTCTCAGGGAGCTAAAGTCAGACAGGCTGGACATGAGTGGAGGCAGCGAGAGAACAAGAACACTGCCTTGGTCCTTGAAGACCCGAGCGTGGACTCCGGCTCCAGTGCCCATGCCACTCAACCCCACTGAGTGTCCTCTGCTGCAGAATGAGAATCATCATACCCTGGAGGTTACTGGGAAAATTCGTGAAGACGAAAAACATAAACTGCACAGTAGGGAGGCTTGCGATAGCTTGAACTAAATGTTGTTAATGTGCCCGTGCGGAACTATGAGGGCTACCTGAGGGATCCCTGCCTAAATCACCTGCCTCTCACCTCCTTGGAAGCTATTGTACTTAAATGGCCAACATTCAACATTAGGGATTGGGCTCAAGATTTCTGTTTTGAGCCGGGCGGTGGTGGCGCATGCCTTTAATCCCAGCACTCGGGAGGCAGAGGCAGGCGGATCTCTGGGAGTTCGAGGCCAGCCTGGTCTACAAGAGCTAGTTCCGGGACAAGCACCAAAGCTACAGAGAAACCCTGTCTCGAAAAACCAAAAAAAAAAAAAAGATTTCTGTTTTGATTTTGAGAAGACCCAAGTCAAAGGGCAAATGCACCACTTGGAAGTACAGTGAACCATTACCAAAGCCTGGTCCAGTCCAAGTGGGCCTGATGCCACGGGTCTGCCCTTCCAGCTACTCAGGAAACAGAGACAAGAGGATCGAAAGTTCAAGGCCAGCTTGGACAACCTATTGGGCCCCTGTCTCAAAATAAGCAAATTAAGGGGGGGGGGGCTAGAGTGGCTGGGAGGTGGCTCAGATTTAGGTCCTTAGTGTGCCCATTTGAAGACCTGAGTTCATTTGAAGACCCCAGCACTAATATAAACTTCTGGGTGTGCTGGTGTGTGCCGTGAGGAAGCTGGGATGGGAAGACCTCTTGGGGTCTTCTGTGAAGCTATGCCAGCCGTCAGTGACTTCCAGACTTAGTAAAAGACCCCCTTCTCTGCGGAGGAAGATATCTGAAGAGGAACTTTGTCCTTCCCACACGGATGAATACACACACACATACACACACACACACAGCCTGGATGTACACTCAGCGATGTGGCATTTGATTAGGCCTGGGTTTAATCCCCAATACTGAAAAAAAAATCAATTGATCAGCAAAGTCTAGGCTTGGAGAACACGGCAAATGACAGTGTGACCCAGCTTCTGCTGTACGTGTGCCATGTGCTTGTTATGCCTATCTGACCATGGACAACCCACCTATGCTTGGCAGCTCAGACTCCTCTCCCAGTGACCCTAAGAACAGTGCCTTGCTCTCGGAAGGGTTTGGGCAGTTAGCAAGGGCCAACTTCAACCCTGGGCAAGCTGGACAGAGCCCAGGCTTGTCTGGCTCACAGCAGGAGCCCACACTGGAAGGAAGAACCCCGAAGGAGAAAGAGCTTCCTGAGGCTGCTCTAGAACGCTACAGAGGTGTGCCACTTCGGTATCTGAACAGGCCAGCGATTTAGCTGGGTGCTGCGCCTTGGAATTCAAAAGAGGAGGGTGGTGCCAGACCTCACTCACCCTAAGGAAGCCCATCGGAAAGCTCCCCAGTTATGTAAATACCTCCCTTAAGATGTGTTCTCTCCCATACTTCCCCGGGGCCTCCGATATGCTGGCGGAAAACCTGAAAACAGTGTAACAGCAAACCTTCCGCACTAGTCCACTGGGGGGCACCGTGTGCCAGGCCATAATCTGCAAAATGCTGCGTTCCCTTCGGAGGCAGAGATTCTCTGCGCGGCAGAGACCGGTTTGCTGCCGCTTGCCGCAGTGGGGAGCCCTGCCGGGCTTTCCGATCAGATGATGAGGACCCATCACCCTGTCTGAGCCACAGAGTCCAGCCGCACGATCCCGCTGCACCAAGACCTTGCAGGAAGTCCTCAGAGCCAGCCTCATGGAGGGCCTGGTTTGGAAGGCGTGGAGTAGGTTAGAGTTAATGACTTTTTCCTTCCTCTCGATGACATTTTACTGAGTGCTGTTTGCATATGTTACTATACACCCGTTTAAAGCGTACAGTTCAGTGGGGTTTGCTGTACCTATGTGTGGTTATGTAACCACCGCCCCAGACAATTTCAGAACATTTAGCACCCCTCAGAAAACCCTCTGAGCCTGTGATCCCCACTTCCCAAAGCCCTACAGAGTCACCTAGTCTGGGGGTTCATAAAAATAAAGCCCTGGGTTTTGTGCCTTTGTTTCTGGCGTTTCACCGTGTGCTCCAGCTTCATCCACACGGCTCTTGTCATCCCACACCTAGTTGAGTGTTGTTAGTGGAGAATGCTGTCTCACTGTGAGCATCCATGTTCTGCTTTTGGGGTTATCGTTTGGTAGGGTTCGGATTTTTCTGTGTTCTGACGTATGATGAATGATGCTGCTATGATGATTCTCTTTGACGGAAACATTTTGTTTATTATTTATTATACATGGGTGCAGGGGCCAGAAAACCCCGCAGAGCTGTTCTTTCCTTCTCCAGTTATTGAACTCAGGTCTCCGGACCTGTGCAGCAAGTCCTGTTACCTGCTGAATGACCTCAGCAGCCCTTTTATATACACGTTCTTGTAGGGACAGGATTTATTGATTTATTGTGTGCGTGTGTGTGTGTAAACCAAAGGTTGCTGTCCAGTGTCTTTCCCTGAGTCTCTCAGTGAACCTCAGCTCAGGGCCGCTGCTCCACTGACTGGCAAGAGCTTTGGAGACCCCACCTCTCTCTGCACTGGCAGAACTGGGGTTACAGAAATGTGTCACCATGCCCTGCTCTTCATTGTGGGCTCCGGGGATCAGAACCCAGGTCCCCATGCTTGCGAGGCAGGCACTTTGCTGACAGTGACCTCCCTGGTCCAACAAGATCGATTTTTGAAGTGTTCTTCTAAATGACTGGTTTTTAGCCAAGGCTGACATTATTTTTCTCTCCTACGGACATTTGGCAATGTGGGGGGACATTTTGGTTGCTACTTCTGGAGGACAGACGCTGCTGATGGCACTCAGGTAGAGTCTGGGACCTGCTAAATATTACTAAGTGCCTGAGGAAGTCACCCCAAGTGTCCTGTACCCCAGCTGCCCTGTGAACACAGCTGACTTGGCAGGAGGAAAGTTTCCACCTTCAGGGACCAGACACGCCACTGGGAGGGTGGAAGGCTCCCTGGATCTTCATTCTTCACTGGACATGATCTACATAATCTCACACTGCCGCTATCCCGGTGGAGACCTCCAATTGCCGCACACCGCGCCCCATGTCTGCGCTGTGCTCTGTGGGCTGGCACCCAGTTCGTGAGCTTCGAGCAAGGGACTGGAGGTTAAAATACACAGACATACACAGACAGAGAGACAGCGACACGGGTCATCCTTGAATTCCCCAAGAATGCCCCCCTTAATTGTGTTCAGGGGCAGATTATATAGAGATAGCCATGCCCCAGCCAAACCCACCAGAAACCACTCTCCTGCCATCAGGAACTCCTGAAGGTCTCGTGCTCAGAGCAGCTGTAGGCACTCAGATCAGGGGAAAACAAGTTGTTTACAAGAAATTCAGCATCTGGGGTCTCAACATCACACTTCTTGGACTGGTGGGATAGAGCAGAGAGGAAAAGCATCTCTTGGCAAGCTTGGCAGGATAAGTTCAATCTCCAGGGCCCCATGGTAGAAGGCAAGAACTGATTCATGAAACTTAACCTCTGACCCCCCAGATAAAAATATGACAGCTTGGGCTGGAGAGACGGCTTAGAGGTTAAGAGCACTGGCTGCTCCTCCAGAGGTCCTGAGTTCAATTCCCAGCAACCACATGGTGGCTCATAACCATCTGTACTGACATCTGGTGCCCTCCTCTGGCGTGCGGGCAAACATCGAGGCAGAATGTTGTATACATAATAAATAAATAAATCTTAAAAAAAAAATATGACAGCTTTTTTTACTTTCAAAAACTTCTCCAAAGGAATCAGACTCACTCGTGTTTCCTGGCAGTCTGAGGCTGACCATGTGCGTAGAGCTTTTCAACAAAGGATCTAGGGCTATGGGGGAGCTACAGAGCGCTCTGCACAGCCTGTGCAATTGCGGGTGTGGGCGCAACTACCTGGAGACGCAGTCCTGCTCCTAAGTGGCTGACCAGCCGGATTCTTCATGACTCTGAACCAGCTCCTTTTTCTGGGTTCTCCGGAGCAACTCCCCTAAGGCAGATGATTGGTCGAGACTGAGAAGACAAAGGATGCTGCCAGGTCCATGGGATGAGGATTTGCCCACAGCTACCCAGTGGGCTGATGGCAGATACAAGCATAGCCTATCCCTTCACCCTTCACCCAGGAGGAGCCGTCTGTGGAATCTGAGAGTCCTGAGCGTCCGAGTCAGGTGGCCCGGAGTGGATCGTTTGCTATCGCTGGTGTAACACAACCAAAGATATTGAAGATCTTTACAACTGCACTCTTACCTGGAAATGGGTCTGTGGGTGGCAGTGAGTGAGCAGGGCTTGGCTGTGTAGACTCAGGAGGCCAAGGTGACGCAGTCTCAACGCTAGGGCCCGTGAGATGGCTCGGCAGATAAACACACCTGCTGCTCAGCCTGATGAGTTGAGTTTGACCCCCAGAACCAATGTTAAAAAGCCAATTACATTGGCGTCTGTAGTTCTAGTAATTCTAGAACTCCTCCAGCAAGCTGCGAAGCAGAGATGGGGGCTGGAAGCCGGTGGACAGAACAGGAGGGACCCGGCCCTGACAGGGTGGAGAGAATTGACTCCTGACATCTGTGCTCTGAGCTCTACATGGCCACCCCGTGACATTTGAACGCCCTCCCCTGACTCAGTAAGAATAAATAAAAATTGTTTAAAGATTAAGGTGAAACTACATAGGAAGTTCAAGGCTGAGTATCTTAGGGGAGATCTTCCTCAAAAACACCAAAAGTCACGAGCTGGAGAGATGGCTCGGGGTTAAGCGCACTGGCTGCCCTTGCAGAGGATCTGGGGTTAGATCCGAGCACCCATCGGGCAGCTCACAGCTGCCTGGATCTCCAGTTCCAGGAACTCACAGACTCTCTTCTGGCCTCTGTGGCTCCCAGGCACAGATGGTGCACACACGTGGAAGCAGGCAAAATATAAAATAGGGTGTCAGATCCCGTAGAACTGGAGTTACAGAGAGTTGTGAGCTGCCATGTGAGTGCTGGGAATCAAATCCAGGTCCTCTACAAGAGCAGCCAGAGCTCTTATGCTGAGCAATCTTTCCGGATTTCCGAATGTGGTCCTTGAAGCATGCCAGGCCACTTGTGACATTTTCCTGCTTGCTCCCTTGTAAATTCTGTAGTCAGGAAGTGGCAAGGGATTGGTAATGGTGGCATGAAGCCGGCTCTTCCTGTTCGTTCCAGGACCCAGTTGGTGGAATGGTACCATCAAGTCCATGGCGGTTGAGTCTTCCATTGACAGACGACCCTTTGCAGACATACTCAGAGGTTTGGCTCCTAGGTCATTCTAGATCCCGTCTATAGGCAATAACTAGCAAACATATTCATAGTTAACATGAATGAGCGTCAACAAGGAAGAACTGAGAAGTCGTTGAAAAACCCTAGGAACAAAGATTTGTATGAACCCAGCTACAGGGAGAGGCAGCTACGCAAGATCAGGGCTTCTCCCGGTAAGAGAGAGCCAGGCCACCTCCGTGTTTTTGACGTCCCTAATACATTAGGGAAAAAGAAGACTTGAAAAGCAAAACAAAACACTGAAGCAGTGCTTTATATATGGTGGCATGCCATGATACACTTTAACTAGATAAAGACAAAAAATCA
Organism: Chionomys nivalis; assembly: GCF_950005125.1. Taxonomy (NCBI): domain Eukaryota; kingdom Metazoa; phylum Chordata; class Mammalia; order Rodentia; family Cricetidae; genus Chionomys; species Chionomys nivalis. Next base: position 3,229,780 of record NC_080102.1, on the reverse strand, counting down.
AGCAAACAAAAACCACCCAAAATAAACAAACCCCCTAAGCCTAATATAATTGTGATGCTCATAGTGCGCTTCCAAGATCCCTTTTTTCTTTCTAATCTTAATCCACAGCATACTGTAGCCAGTGCCGGGGTGATGCTAAGTTCTCAAATGGTCAAAGCACCCCCTGCATCTGAATGTCACCTCCTCTACCCAGCTCCGGAAGTGCGCATTCTGTCAGTGACAGACACTAGACCCGGGCCCTCAAGTGGCCCCTCGGGGAAGCTGTTTTCCTAGGCAGGCTACCTGGCTCCACTGATTTGGGGCAGGGCAGGGTGTAGCATGACCTTCTGGCAAGTATATAGAATGTTCATGCAGCTAGAGCCTGGTTCTTCACTTGTGCTTTCAAGGAGTCCTCTAAAAAAGAATTCGACGCTCTTCCTCCCCGCCCCACAGAGGCAGGCTTTCCTCTTTAAAAGTCTCTAAAATTCTGGCCTCTGGCTTTCTTCTGGCTTCCAGGGTGACCCTGGCCAGAGAGGCTCTGGCGCTCCTCAGGGTCTCTCTATACCCTGATTGTCTCTCTAGTCCAACCTGGCACCAGGGATAGTGGAGGGGGCGAGGCCGGGGCGGGGCCAGGCTTCGGACCCCGCCCACCCGCAGACCTCTAGTAGCCGGAGCTCAGGAGGCAGCCCAGACTCTAGAACAACAGGTCCAGTTCGCCACGCTGTTCCCGTCATCGCTAGAGCTATGAAGATGCATTTCTGCATCCCGTTGTCCCAGCAGCGGCCAGACGCGATGGGGGGCCGCTACGTGGTGGGTCTGGGGCCCGGGGCCGACTGGGTAGGGAGCGGTTCGGTGACCCTGTGAACCCCCCTCACCCCTATCTCCACCCCCCCGCATCATCATCGCTGCCTTGGATAATCCCGGGCGGGTGTCTGTGCTTTCAGCTGTACTCCGTGTACCTGGACGGCTTCCTCTTCTGCAAGGTACGCTATAGCCAGCTGCACCGTTGGAATGAACAGGTGAGCCTGGTAGGGAAAGTGTGCCCGAGGACTTGGGTTGTGCCACTCTGAAAGACATTGGACTATGTGTATAGTGGGGGTGGGTGGCGTGTACCCACTAATTTGTGAACTACGGGCACTCTTTAAAACCCAGAGCATCAGGGCGGTGGTGGTGCACGCCTTTAATCCCAGCAGAGGCAGGCAGATCTCTGTGAGTTCAAAGCCAGTCTGGTCTACAGAGTGAGTTACAGGACAGGCTCTAAAGTTTTGAGACAGAGAAACCCTGTCGCAAAAAGCAAAAACCAAGCAAGCAAGCAAACATCCCAAAGCAATCTCCTATACCAACATCTTCAACACCAGCTTAACCAGAAACAGGATCCCACTGAGAAAGTCACCCCTTCCTCTGGCTCACTGCGTTCACAGCCCCCAAGCCTCCCAGGGTGGGGTCAACCGGGACAAGAGTGATTGTGAAGGGTGTCCTTTGTGCAGTCTCTGTTTCCAGTGTTGGCTCATCAGGATCACCCCTCTCCAAGCCCCTCTGCTAGCAAACCCAAGACTCATCAGCTAAGGGGTCACACTCAAAACAGATTGAATTGTGGCATCTAAGCAGACAGAGTCACAAGACTCAAAAGCATCTCATGCATTCCAAGGGGACTTCTGGGAGGAGGGAGGCAGGGGCTTGAGAAGGGACTGGCTCCAGATGGTCCAGGAGCAGTCTTTGAAGCAGAGGATGTGACAGCACCTGTGAATGAGGAGAGGAAGATAAAAGCCAGGAGAGCAGGCACATGCCTATAAGACCATCCCATGGGAGATGGAGGCAGGGGGATAGAGAGTTGAAGACCAGCCTGGGCAACACAGTCAGGCTTGTCTCAGCTCCAAAAGGAAGGAGGGTGGGTGGGTAGGAAAATTAGCTCAAAATGAGGAAGGAGCCAGGTAGACTGGCCTGTGGGAGGGAGGAGCACCCTAGCTGTGGCAGGGAGGAGCACTCTAACTGTAGCAGGGAGGAGCACCCTAACCGTGGGAGGGAGGAGCACCCTAACTGTGGGAGGGAGGATCACCCTAGCCATGGCAGGGAGAAACACCCTATCTGTGGGAGGGAGGAGCACCCTAACAGTGGCAGGGAGGAGCAACTTAACTGTGGGAGGGAGGAGCACCTTAACTGTGGCAGAGAGGAGCAACTTAACCGTGGGAAGGAGGAGCACCCTAGCCATGGCAGGGAGGAGCGCCTTAACTGTGTTGAGGAGCGCCCTAACTCACTGTTTGAGAGGTTTTCAGAGTTCCCCTCCTGCTGACAATCCCTGTGCAACCCTGGGCCCTGCAAGCTGGCATTGCCTTCACAGACTTCTCTAAAGCCGGGAAACTAGCACAGGCTAGTGAGAGGGCACAGGCATCCATCAGACTGGTGGTATTTCTCTAACGGCACAGAGAGCTGGGCAGGGCATTCACACAGCAGACATTAGCAGGGCTCAGCAGCAGAGGGGAGGCTGCCAGCCACTGAGGGACAGAGGTGCAGCTGACCACACAGCTGATGTCAGAGAACACGATTCACATCTCACCTCAGAGACACACCCTTCTCTTTCCTGGACTAGCCCTCCACATGCTCCAGCTGACAAGAGCTCATGGCCACATCACCTGGACAGGTAACCCTTCTGAGACAGGGTCTCACTATGTACCTCTGACTGTCCTGAAACTCACTGTGTAGACCAGGATGAGGGACCCGTCTGCCTCCTGAGTACTAGGATTAAAGGTGTGCATCACTATGCCTAGCTAAATTCAGTTCTTACAGCCAGAAACCATGTTGCACAAGTTCTAAGCTTGATTTAACATAATACATATAATCAAAGCTTCACACAGAGCTCTTACAGAAGAGCTCTTCATACAGAAAGGAATCTCTACTCCCTACATACATGTACAAGGCCTTTCCTTCTTCATGGTGCTCTGTATTCGGTCATATTAAGAATTAGGGCCAGCTAAATGACTCAGCGGCACCTGCTGCAAAGCCTACTGACCTGAGTTCAAATCCAAGGACTCCTGTGGTGCAAGAAGGCCACCAGCTCCTGCCTGTTGTCCTCGACCTCGCAGAGGTGCTCCTCCCCCACAATGGAATAAATGACATAAAAAATTATAAAAGAGCCGGGCGGTGGTGGCGCACGCCTTTAATCCCAGCACTCGGGAGGCAGAGGCAGGCGGATCTCTGTGAGTTCGAGGCCAGCCTGGTCTACAAGAGCTAGTTCCAGGACAGGCTCCAAAGCTACAGAGAAACCCTGTCTCGAAAAACCAAAAAAAAAAAAAAAAAAAAAAAAAAAAATTATAAAAGATTTTGGAGCTATTTCCCATCCATTTAAAAGAAAGTAAGAATAAGAACTAAGAGAGAAGGATCGAGGAAAACGCTTCAACTTTTTGATGCCAGTCATGGAGAACACACACACAGATAATACACACGCACGTGCACTCACACACACACACGCACAGAGACAGACATGCACGCATGCGCGCACACACACAAATGTACATTCAAATTCACACATCAGGCTGAGGATATGGTTCAACTGGCAGAGTGCTTGCCTAGTACCTTTGAAGCCCTGGATTTGATCCCTAGTATTTTGTAAACCAGGCACGTTAGTACACGCCTGTGATCCTGTGCTTGGGAAACAGAGGCAGGAGGATCAGAAGTTCAAGATCATTTCAGCTACATATTGAGTTCAAGACCAGTCCAGGAAACAAAGCAAACAACAACAAAGCAAAAAGAACAACTCAAACAGAAATGCTTGGCCTAATCACATCCGGAGAGCTTAGCTTCCCCTTCTGACATCTTTCATTGGGGTTTTGGTGGAGACTGAGCTGAACTCTAGAAGTCTTGCTATGCTAGTGGCTGCAGCAGCCAAACTCCACTGAACCCAGGCAGGAGGCCTGTGTTGGTAGAACTGGACCAGAGAGACGATGGTTGACTTTTGGCAGAATTTACTCAGCTCCCTGTATATTTGTGGTCTCCCCCTTCCTCCCCCCCCCCCCCCACTGCATTCAGGCTGAAAGGCCAGAGATTTCTTGAGGAACCGGTTCTTGCTGTAAAACCTGCTGGGAGGAATTCTGCTCTGTGTCAGGCTGCAGATTCTCAGTCCTGTTGACTTTTCCCACTTCATGGCCTCGGGGCAGGGCTCCCCTAAATTCAGTGCAGGTGATTCAGGCAGTCCTGTTGTCTCAAGGCTGCTGTGACTGCAGTCAGCTAGGGAATGTCTGTGGCATTTATGAACACATATCAATGAAGACAGTTCCCCTTTTGGCATCACTTAGTCAGCCGTCATCTAGCCTCGAAATGCTTGCGTGCAGAGAAGACAGATTTTTGTTTCCATTAAATGGAGTGAGAGAGATAGAGATCAGAACGTCCTGGCTGGTGGAACAGCCTGGATGCTGCTGCCGCCGCTGGACCCTTTGACTCTTGGGCACGGCAGGGACATATCCTTGGGTTTAAAGGAAACATAATTGCGGCGACACTGTTTGATACCAGGATGGATGAGAGTTGGGTCTGCAGGGGTCAGGCATGCAGGAGGCGACGCGGCATGGCGGGATCCCTTGTGCTGTCCCTGAAAAATGATGGCCTGAGGATTGTGACCCTGTCACTGCCCAATCTTCTCACTTTCTGAAGAGAATCCAGAACATGGGGTTTTCCGTTTTTCTATAAAGTAAACTCAATTTTTGTAGCAAAAGTTTTAGTTTATAATTTTTATACAGAGTTTCCCCACGTCAGGCATTCAGTCTCCTCTATTCTTCAAAATAGTTTTAAAAATTTATTTATTTATTATGTATGCAATATTCTGTCTGTGTGTATGCCCGCAGGCCAGAAGAGGGCTGGAGAGATGGCTCAGCGGTTAAGAGCACTGCCTGTTCTTCCAAAGGTCCTGAGTTCAATTCCCAGCAACCACATGGTGGCTCACAGCCATCTGTAATGAGGTCTGGTGCCCTCTTCTGGCTTGCAGGCATACACACAGACAAAAATTGTATTCATAATAAATAAATAAAATATTTTTTAAAAATATTTTTAAAGATTTATTTGAAAAATATCTTCGATGTGTATGAATGTTTTGCCTGCATGTATGTGCATCGTGTGTGCTGTACCGGAGTTCAGATGAGTGTTGGGTCCTCTGGAGATGGAGTTACGGAGGGCTGTGAGCCACTGTGTGGTTGTGTCCAGGTCCCCTGGATAAACAGCACTCTGGACACCTCCCCAGCTGGCGCCCTCTGTCTAACACACCTTCAGTGTGCACAGTTGCAGTGACCCACACAGCAGGGATAACGCTGTTATAACTGCACCCACAACTCATTCAGACGTGATTAGCTTTGACCTAACGTGCGGCTTCTGTTCGGGACCCAGCATCCCATTTCATGGCTGGATCTCCTTTCGGCTCTCTGACGGCGACAGTTCTCTCGGGCTCTCCATGTTATCAATGACTCTGACGGCTTCGAGGGGACTGGTCGGCTCTCCTGTGGACGTGCCTCTGTTTGGGATCTTTGTTTTCACATGAAGAAGAGTGAGCTGCAGTTTTCTGGCTGTGCTGTCTCATATGTCTGCCACCCGCACGGCCTCTCTCTCACTGTGGATGGTGCCGGATGTCTCTTGCCTGAGGAAGCATCCATTTGGCTTTCCCACAGCAAGTGGTGCCCTCACCCCAATTCTGAGGAGCACTACAGTACCCCACATCATCGTGTACAACCCACCCTTAAGGAATGGAGACTCATGTTCCCCGTTCACATAAATTACCTGGCATTCTACCCAAGAGACTGGCCTGCCTTCTCCTGTTCATTCAGTAATTTAGTTGGAGCACCGTGGGTGATGGGTATTTATTGATCAGGTTGTCTGAGCTCTGGGCACAGGAATGCTGCCGTAGCTCCTGTGTCTCCTTTACACTCGGCCATTGGACACTTCCACCCTTGCTGGTGCTCCAAGCTGCTCCAGGCTCCGTCTTAGGAGTCATTCTCCACGGATTTGTGGTGGCTTTCGTTGAGGGATGGCTTTAGACACCAAGATGTGCTCACGGCTCCAAGTGTCGCTTCCAGGCCTTCCCATGCAGAGCTGGGAGGTAGGCGCCCTGCAGAGTCACCCAAGCTTGCCTCAGGGATGTGTACGGACACCCATTTGCATCAATAACTTTTCTTACCTCTGAGAAGGAAGGTCTCACAGAAACAACTTCAGTGAGGAGAGGTTCGTGTTGGCTCAGTTTCTAAGGGCACAATCCATCGTGGTGGGGCAGCGCTCATGACGAGAGGCTGGTTACACGAGCGGCCACAGACCCGAGCCACACGTGTGTCTAGCCTGTTCAGAGCCCGTTCCTGGTGACCTCTTGCTGCTGGCTAGACCCTGGACCCCACATGTTCTATAACCTCACAAAGACCCGCTGGGGACCGAGTCCTCAGGCACAGGCGCCAACGGGGGACGTTTCGCATCGACCATGGTGCCATCTGTGTGCTAATCACA